>NC_077227.1:726156494-726493994 GCF_027887165.1 Monodelphis domestica
TGGCTGGAACAAAGCTCTCAGCTCTTCCCCTATTCCCTGCCCTCTGCCTCTCAACAGCTGTCTGCTGGGCCCTGGAGAGGGACATCCAAATGTCCGGGTTTCAACAAGAGGCTAAGGCGGTATTTTTGGCTGACGGCGGCGAGCCTAGCTGCTTTTCCACTTCAAGAAGAAAAAAATGACAACTGTAACTCTTTATTAAAACTGCTAAATGTAGCAACCAAAAGGAAAATAGATACATGTGCAGCACGTGTATTCTTTCCTAATCAGAACGTCAACATTTCCTATTATCAAAGGAGAGAGAGTCCTTCCTCATCCAAACAAGAGCCTCAGTGCCACTTGGCAGGATGGATTGGGTCTATGAGCCCAGTGATAGTTCTTAGAAGGACGGAATTGCCCCCCTTTCCCCTCCCATCACCCCCACACCAAAAAAATCTTTTCTAGATGGATTGATCTCAACCACACCAGCTCATCAGCTTCCACAAATGCAGGGCAATTGTCAGAAATGCTGAGTTATTTCTTTTAGACTTTTTAGAAATGAGAGCCAGTATCCCTATAAGGAAAAAGTCATTTGTAAAATCCCTTCAAACAGAAATTTTCACAGGTTTGTAGACCCCCAAAGTGGTTTTGCCATGTTGGATCAGCGCCAGAGTCCCAGCTCTGTACCTGGCCCCTGAGTGTGGCGCCCAGGGAAAGCATAACTACACTCCCTGACGATCACCATCCTTAAGGTTGGAGATACACCCAGAGTTAGTCAGTCAATGGATGTTTACTAAGCACTTACATGCACGCTAGGTATTGTGCTGAGCTCTCAAGAGCCAAACCAAGCAAAAGCACAATCCGTGTCCCCAAGGAGCTCGCATTCTAATAGGGGAGAAAATGTAAGTAATTCGGTGTATATAAAATATATATGCAACAGATGGGAGGGAGGAACTTGGAAGAGGAAGGTGGGTGCAGGAGGTGGGATTTTTGACGAATCTTGAAGAAAGTCAAGGAAACTCAGAAACATAGATAAGGGGCCCAGCATTCCTGGCATGGGGTACAATCAGGACAAAGGCAAAGAATGTTGGGTTTGAAGAACTCTAAGGAGGCGAGTATAGGCAGAGAGCAGATAATATACACAAGAATAAGGTGCAAGAAGGTAGGGAGTTATGCATAGCTCCAAGGAGAGGATTTCTCTGGTTCTTCAGGTGATAAGGAACAATTAGACTTTCTTGAGGACAGGGGAGGCATAGTCAGATTTATGCTCTAGAAAAATCACTTTGCCAGCTAAGTAGAAGATGGATTGGAAGAGGGAAGGACTTGAAGCATTGAGACAAATCAGAAGACTATTAAAGTAACCCATGCGAGAGATGAGGGGGTCCTACACTAGAACTGTGGCTCGATGAGCCCAGAAGGCTCCATTTTCCCAAGGAATCTTTGATAGTAAAATTCCATGACCAAACGTGACTATTTCTGATTTCGAAAACAGTGTGTTCTGAAAGGTAGGTGTAGATGAAGACAGTTCCAGTCACGTTTGATTGCTTAAGAAGATTGTGGTCCTGTGTGTACGTGTGTTTTTTTTAATTCCATTTTTCACCTTATGACTTCACTTTTCCTGATAAAGATGCACAATGAGCTTCCTCGCAGGCTTTTCAATAGGATTAGAGCCCTTTCTGACTCACAAAAAGAATGGACGGCAGGAGAGAGCTGCTCTGTAGTAACTGAGCAGAGTTGGCAGAGACGGGAGAAAAAGAATGTGGTCAAACAGGATTGTGCAGAATGTAAGTTCCTTGAGGGCATGGATGGTTTCATTTTTTAGACTCCAGGGCCTGATCCAGACTTGATGCTTATTATGTGTTTGTTGAGTCAAAAGGAACCTATGAAGTGCTTATGCAATGTCCTGAGCTGTGATGAGTGAAAAAGAACTGGGGAGGCGGGGGGGGGGGGGGGGGGGCATAAAAAAGAACAAAATCTGGCACTTGTGGGAAGGGTGCCCCATACCCCCCCCCCACTGCCCCAGGAAAGAAAGGACAAGGACTCACTTACTGCTGGAGCCAATACTTACATGGTGGACACCAGGAGGCACCATAGTCCTGGTACAGCTGGGTTGCTGTCCATGGTGGTGCTGGAGGAGAAGGCAGAAATGGAGTGACAAATGGCAACCAGCCCAATGATAAATACACTTGTATTTTGCAATGACTTAGCACAAATTATAATTTGGTAGGCACTTCAATCTCTGAGTTGCATTTCCAATTGATTATCTGTATAAGCATTAATCAATTCAGATGCAGAATGTGGGGATCTAAATAGCATCCTTTGCTTTCCACAACTGAAAGAGCATCACTTTAAAAATTTTTATACTATCACTCTAAAAATTAAGTGTTATATGGCTATTTTTAGTCTCTCCAAAGAGCTTCAAGGAGGCTACTTAATAAACTACATTGGGAATAAATTAGCAAAGGAAGTACAATCTTCCAATTTGTGAAGACACTGTCCATTGTACCAAATTGAACTGGACTCTTTGAAAGGACTATAAACTACGATCCCCAGAGTTCTTGTATCAGCTATACCACTAACCAGTCATGTGACTTTGAGCAAACATAAGCCTCTTTGTAAAGCCCAAACTGCACTGCAGATTGCTTCTCTTGCAGGGTTGTTTTGAGTATGGGCATGAAATGATGTTTATAAAAAGTGTTTTGCACAGTGTCTGGCATACAACAGGTGATATATAAATGCTTGTTCCTTTGCTTTCCCAGGAAACTGGGCCTCACAGTAGATAGGAGTCAGAAAGGTCTGAGTTCAAATCCAGCCTCAGACACTTGCTAGGTGTGTGACTTTGGGCAAGTTGCTTAACCTCAGTTTGCCTCAATTCCCTAATCTGTAAAATGAGGATGATAATAGCACCTACCTCCCAGGGTTTTTGTGAGATTAAATTGATTTATTTATAAAGTGCTTAGCACCTGACAAGGCACATAGTAGGTGAAATAGAAATGTTAGCTACTGATCTTCTTCCCTCTGTGGACTGGTAAAATTTCTAAATTTTCTACCTTACTTAGATTTGTTCATTTCTGCTGCCAGAAGCAGAAACTAGGAGCCGGTAGGAAGGTAGTGTTGGGGTACTGGACTAGAAAGAACAAAAGAACCTGGTGATGGAAGAATAGGGTTAAAAAACCACCTCGCTACCTATTAAACAGGTGGACACTGGCAATTCACCATATCCGTGGGCCTCAGTTTCTTCATGTATAAGACAGGGGAAGTAGGCTAGATAACATGTAAGAAACTTCCCAGTTCTTTCTTCAATAATATAAAGTAAGATAAAAGTAGGATTGAGAAAAACAGACTGCCAGGAGAAGGGGGAAATCTGCAATTTTAGGTATTTGTAAGCAAAAAATTTTAAGAAGCTCTTATAGCAAAAGTCTAGTGGGCTGGTGAAAATATACAATAGTCTGAAAATGAGATAAACATCAGACTTATGGATCTGTAAGGTACAATCAGTAAGATGTATATTTAGGAATTAATTGCAGGATATCAAGTCATAAAACTTTAGAGAGAGGAAGGGAGGAAGAGAGACAGGGACAGACAGAGGGAGGGAGAGACACACAGAGAGGGAGCAAGAGACAGAGACAGAGAAAGAAAGGGAGAGAGACAAAGAGAGACAGTGATTGAGAAAGAGAGACAGATAGGGAGGAAGAGAGGGAGGGAGAGGGATACACTGAAAGGAAGAGAGAGACACAGAGAGAGACCGGGAGGACAGAAACAGAAAGAGGGAGAGGGAGTAAGAGATAAAGGTAGGGAAAGGGAGAGAGGGAGAGGGAGAGGGAGAGAGAGAGGGAAAGGGAGAGGGAGAGAGAGAGGGAGAGGGAGAGGGAGAGAGAGAGGGAGAGGGAGAGGGAGAGGGAGAGGGAGAGGGAGAGGGAGAGGGAGAGGGAGAGGGAGAGGGAGAGGGAGAGGGAAAGAGAGGGAGAGGGAGAGGGAAAGAGAGGGAGAGGGAGAGGGAGAGGGAGAGGGAGAGGGAGAGGGAGAGGGAGAGGGAGAGGGAGAGGGAGAGGGAAAGAGAGAGAGGGAGAGGGAAAGAGAGAGAGGAAGAGGGAAAGAGAGAGAGAGAGAGAGAGAGAGAGAGAGAGAGAGAGAGAGAGAGAGAGAGAGAGAGAGAGAGAGAGAGATCATAAAGTCCCAGAAGTTAAAATTGTACCCCTATGACTACAAAGTAAGCCAAGATTAGAATCCAGGTCTCCTTCCTCCAAGACTTAGTCCTGAACTTGCAAGGTCTTGCAGCCCTTTAGGATTTTGCTCTGACTATTAACCCTTAGCCAGCATCACAATAGAAACAAGCAAGCTGTATACACAACCAAAGAGACACACAGCTGGTGATGGCACGTTTATCTAGGAAATGAACTATGTGGGGTTTGTGCAATGGAATGTTACAGATGAGATCTGTTGTATAACAAGGTTCTATCAAAAAATGAATTGTCTTGGAACAGGGCTCAAATGAGGCACGCATTAGTGCTAACCAATATCATTGCAAACAGGTCATGTTCTAACAAGGTTCTGGGATCATGGAATATTCTGTTCCCTAATGTAGGAAGGACGGAAAGACTGGTGAGGCAGCAAAAGGCAAGAATTCTCTGTTGGATTACATATCATGCATTCGGATGCCAGTGATTTCAACATGTCTAGGGAACTATCAGTGATGGGCAAAGACGACTATTTTAAAGGAAATAGTATTGATTAGGGGTGAGGGAGGAAGAGAAAGAAATGTCTTGAAGTAAGATTATGTGGTACAGGATGTTCCAAGAGTTAAAACTGCAGCTAAATTTTGGGGGTACCCTGTATTTCCCCAGAAATAATCCAGTTCCACAAATTATTTGGAAAGCCTTAAGGTACATTGGTAAGTTCAATACAGAGTTTAATTCAAATCAACTGGCTCTTCCCACCCCCACCTCTCACCTCATTGAACTAGGTGGTTTTTGAATGGTGTATAATAAAAAAAAACTAGATTAAATAATGATGACTAATCTCTGTCCCAGAGAGAAGATAACAAAGCGACCATCCCTCCTTTCAGGAGAGAGGAGGGGCTTCTGGGTGCAGTTAGTTGCAAGGGAACTTCTGTTCTCAACAGGATCTTGTTAAACAACAGATCTCATCTGTAACATTCCAGTACGTGGATACCAAGCACTTCGTTTCCAAGATATATGTTCCATCATTGTGTCCCTCTATGTGGACATTTATGCAGCTTTCGTGTTTCTATTGTAGTGACAGTAAGTAGCTAACCCTGAGGACCTGCCTGGGATGCAGGTCAGATTTAGAGCTGGGAGGAAGGTTAGAGTTTACCTAATTCTTAAGTCACAGATGATAAAAAATGGAGGTTTTGAGTGATTATGGGCAGGATCTTCTGGTCAATTTCACCTACATGGCTTTCCTTTTCATACGAGAGGGTTGTATAGGGGGCAACGGATACATTGGGAAATGAATCACTATAAGAAACAAAAGTCATCAAAGAAGCATAAATGGAAAGAAAATGAGACTCAACAAAACAAAATTCCTTTTATGCAACACTAAACCTGCTCATGGAAACTTAAAAATGGAATAAGAACATAATGGGGTAGCTAGATGGTACAGTGGCTAGAGTGTTGGGCCTGAAGTCAAGAAAATCCATCTTCCTGAGTTCAAATGTTCCTTCAGACACTTACTAGTTATGTAACTCTAGGCAAGTCATTTAATCCTGCCAGCCTCAGTTTCCTCACCTGTAAATTGAGCCAGGGAAGGAAACGGCAAGTCACTCCAGAATCTTTTCCAAGAAAACCCCAAACAAGGGCAGCTAGGTGGCACAGTGAATAGAGGGCCATGCCTGGAGTTGAGAGAACCTGGGTTCAAATCTAGTCTTAGGCACTTCCTACCTGGGTGACCCCAGGCAAGTCATTTGTCTAGCCCTGGTCTTTTTGTTTTAAGAGTTGTTACTAAGACAGAAAGTAAGGGTTAAAAAAAGAAAAAGAAAACTCTAAATGCGGTCACAAAGTCAGATGTCTAAACATCAACAAATGTGTCGGGCACTGTACTAAAGACTGGAAATACAAATTAAAAAAAATTTTTTTAAATACTCAATGCCTTTGCAATGACTATCTCCCTCTGCCTGGAATGTACTCTCTCCTCATATACACCTCTTAGCATCCCTTATGTCTTTCCAAACTCAGCTCAAGTACTACCATCTATATATCTTTTCTGATTTCTTCTATGCCTAACGCCCTTTACCTTAAAAACTAGCTGTAATTTCTTTTGTATACCTCTTATAAAAACTTAAATATGTACGTGTTATATTTTCTCAATAAAATATAAACTTCCTGAGCAAGGAATGACTTCCTTTATATCTTTGTATCTGCAGTATACAGTTACTGGCATATAGCTTATTGACTGATTTTGTAAGTTGTGTTTCACTTGCCTTCCTATTTCCTTATTTTATGTTCTTGGGCTCTTCTGGAATTTTCCTCAAAACTTCAGTAACGTAACATTTAAGAACATTGGTCTAAAGATCTGGAGGTGCTCTCTGGTATTTGGAAATTGAAGAAAAACTTTCATTTCTCAAAACGACATTTTAATTTTTCTTTGTTCCAGGCACTATGCTAAACACTAAGGATACAAAGAGGGACAAAAGACTACCTCTGCCACAATCTAATGAGGGAAATTAAACGAAGTGAATGCCTTGGTCTGAGCACTAATTGAACATCATTTTGGAGTTTAAAAAAATTCTTATTTCTTGCTTATTTAGGGGATTCGATGGGGAGGTACTAAATTAACTTCTTTAACTTTATGTAAATGACAAATGAGATGTTTTAAGCAGTTCTTTACAAGCCTCACAGTCCTATGAGACTACAAGCTTTTATTATTAAAAGCCATTGTCTGTGAGAAGACTCTATTCTTGTCCCTAGGCAGCCACTAACCACCTCTGTATGACCTTGGGCAGGGAATTTTGCTTTTCTGAGCATCTGTAAAAATAGAAGAGTTTGACTAGATCAGGAGCTCTTAACCTGGGATACATGAACTTGTTTTTTAAAAATAATTTTTAAATCGTTTTATAAATAATTGTATTTCAATATCATTGTTTTCCTTTATGATGCTTTGGGTTTTTTTAGACATTTAAAGACTTTATTCTGAGAAGGGATGTTCATGGACTTGAGCTTCATCACACCATTCTGCCAAAGAAAGATCTAGGATGCAAGAAGAGATGACAAACAACTAGGTTCGATCATCTTGTTTCCCCTAATATTCTAATGACTTCAATGGGCTTTAGTTGTTCATTCACTCAACAAAGAGTTCATAATCTACTTGTGTGGAGCATTGAAAAAGATAAAAATGGCTAAATGTACCATAGCCTCTGCTTTCATGGAGCTTATAAAGTGGTATGGAGTGGGGGAGAAAAATAGAGAGAAATATGGAAAGTAAATCACAGTACAAAACAAAAAGCTATTTCATTAACTTTTTTGTTGTTACATGGAAGGTTTTAATATATGTAAGGGAGAGAACATCTGGAAATAACTAAAATCAAAAGACACCAATAGGTTTTTTAAAAATAAGTAGAATAAAATTGGAGGAGAAAAAAGGATTTAATCTCAATCAATCTGAGAATCTCCATTTAACCATCCATATGGGAAAACCAAAGTAGATGAAATGAGATGTTCCTGCATCTGACATGAAGCTGGACCAGTAGCCGGCCAAGTAACCCTCAAAATCCCCAGCAGGTGCTACAAATTGGCAGAGACCTGGGGCCAGAAAGGAGATGATTCTTTGATCCCATTTAGAAAACCATTAAACTCTGATAAATTCTGATCATTCCGAATGTATGACTCTGGGCGAGCCCATCCCTATAGCACAATGTTCTCCTGATGAACTTGGCCACAAAAACTGCAAAAATATGATCTGAGGGCAATGTGAATTAAGAATGGCCCAAAGAGAAATGGGAAGACAAGAGTGTGATGTGAGTAGGGGACAGAACATAGTAACAACCACTTCTGACCAAGAAGTGGCATCAAAAGCATCATCGATGTCCATGTGACTGAAAGAAACTGGGCCACTCGTATGTCAAGAATATGAGTCAACAGATGGATTGTCCAAGATTTTACTGATCAGGAAGATTAGGTCCAGAGGGGTGGTGACTTGCCCTTGGCCACCATGGCTGAGTGTTTGAACCGAGATTCAAACCCAGGTTGTTCCGACTCCACAACCAGAGTTCTTTCCATTAAAGCAGCCAAAGATGGAAAATACTAGCTTGAAGATAGCACTAAACAAACAATACTTGTATGCTTGGTTTCCAAGAATTTTTTTTTGTAACCAATTATTTTATAATCCAAAGGGCAAAGAATTTTAAGTGGATGAACTCTCACTTGGGAAAAAGGATCGACCTTGTTCCACTTAGCCCAAGAGGTATAGACCAAAAATGACTGAGTAGAAGTTAAAGAAAGATATTTCCACTCTATATAAAGCAAAGCTTTCTAAAAATTGCAATTGCTCTAAAGGGATCTAGGTGGCCTGAGAAGGGAGCCAGTTTCATTTCAACAGAGGCTGTCAAGCAAAGGTTGGATGGATGACCAGCTGGGGCAGCTAGATGGCACAGTTGATAGAGTGTCAGACCTGAAGTCAGGAAGACTTATTTTCTTGAGTTGTTCAAATCTGGCTTCAGACACTTAATAGCTGGGTGACCCTGATCAAGTCACTTAACCCTGTTTCCTCATCTATAAAATGAACTGGAGAAGGAAATGGCCAACCACTCCAGTGTCTTTGCCAAGAAACCTCCAAATGGGGTCTTGAAGGATCAAACACACTGAAATGACTGAATGATGACCAAAATGGCAGCTTAGATAACTTCTGAAGTCCTTTCCAACTCTGGAAATGATATGATTCTGATTCTCCTCTCATTAAACACACACACACACACAAACAGATAGTATTTCTATGATGGTGGCAAAAGATCTTAGAGGAAAGAATACGGGATTACAAATCAGAAACCCAGCTCCAACATCGATGACCAATGTGTCCATGGGCAAGTGAGTTAGCCTCTCTGGGCCTCAGATTCCTCTTAAATAAAAGGAGGGGGAACTCGATGACTCTAAAGTCCGGTCTCTTGCTTGCCAGCCTTAATCGATGATCCCAGTACAACCAGCTTTGGTTTACAGATGAGAACACAGATGCCTAGAGAAGGTAAGTGACTCCTCCAGGGTCATAAGGCAGGAGCAAATAAGAAATGAGGCATGCTCTCTAGCATTAAAATGATGAGAAGGCTCACAATTTATGAAAGGGCTGCATTCCAAAGGCCTATTTGTAAATCAGTTAGTTGGAGCCCAGAGGTATTTTCCCACAGAAACAATGCTATAAATGGCAGCAAGGTTCCCAGGCCAGCCCACACAAAGTCTTACTTAACCCATAATGTCCCTACTAGTAGGACCATTTCAACTGTACCTCATACCTAGGCACATCACTCCAGCAGCAGTGGGGTTCCAATTGAGGCTGTTAAAAAGCCATTATTAGAATGAAAAGAACATGAAATCTAGGGTCAGAAGAACTGGGGTTCAAAAGTCAATTCCAATGCTGCTTTAAATTCTACCTCTTAGTCCAAGAAAATGGCTTTCCTACTCTGAGATTGAATTCATAGTGGATAGAGTGCTGAACCAGGAGTCAGAAAGACCTGGATTCAAATCTGACTTCAGACACTTAATAGCTGTGTGACCCTGGACAAGTCACTTAACATGGTTGGTCTCAGTTCCCTTGTGGATATAGTGGATAGAGTGCTGAACCAGGAGTCAGAAAGACCTGGATTCAAATCTGACCTCAGACACTTAATAGCTGTGTGACCCTGGACAAGTCACTTAACATGGTTGGTCTCAGTTCCCTTAAATGTATCAAATGAGCTGGAAAAGGAAATGGCAAACTGCCTTAGTATCTTTACCAAGAAAACCCTGGTAAAGAGTGGAAGAAACTAGAAAGGATTCCAACACAGCCACAACAAAGAAAACAGAGGTTGGAGTGACTGCATGGCCTGGGAGACCTCCTCCCTCCAAGCTCCCAGGAGATGAAGAATAAATAATTCCAGGAACAGTTATAGGTTAAATAAAAGCAGTGCATTTCTTTCACCATCTACATCTGCATAAGAGAAGGTACCCCCATAGATCAATGCTTCTCCACTTTCTGAATTGGGAAACAAAGAATAAATTTGCCTTCCTGCTCCACCCCCATCCCACTCCCAAAGCCTCCAGAGTTGGCCAATAAACATTTATTAAGCCTAACTGAGGAGCTGGGATGCAGGATGCAAATAGCTAGGACCACATACAAATAACTAGGGATTTGGATATGGAGGAGTGGGGGAATGGGAAGATGGAAAGTAATCTGAGCACACAATAGCAAATGCCAAATGGGAAATAGGAATTCTTTTCTAACAGCACAAATGAGAAATAACACCTCACAGCATCATTCCCAATGATGGTGACTGGAGAAGGTCTGGCATGATATGAAGACCATTCAGTCTGTGTCCAAAGAGCATTGATGGGTCAAAGTGGGAGAACAACAAATAGAGGCAAACTGGAACAGATTTGCCATTGTTCCATAACGATTCGCTCATATCAACAACTGTAGCAGAAATGGTGCCTTGTACCCTAAAACCTTCATGTCTGACTTGCTGGATAAGTAGTACTTAGAAAGATAATGCCAGAGGGTAGCCCAGGGTCACATAGCTAACAAGGGTAATAGGCCACATTTGAACCCAGGACCTTCAGTTTCCAGGTCTGGCTCTCCAATCCACTGAGCCACTTAGCTGTTCCCAACTTCAAAGCTTTTTAAAAAAGATTTAAAATTCTAATTACTTCCATTTTAGAAATCTGCTTTGCAACCTTTAAAACAATTTACATAGGGTTAGCTCAGTGGATTGAGAGTCAGACCCTAGGTTCAAACTTGGCCTCAGATGTGTCCTAGCTGTGTGACCCTGCACAAGTCACTTAACCCCCATTGCCTAGCCCTTACAGCTCTTCTGTCTTGGAACGAGCACACAGCATTGGTTCTAAGGCAGAAGGAAAGGTTTTTTAAGAAATAAAAAGTTAAAAAGTAAAATAAAAAAAACAATTTACATAAAGGCCAGTTCCTCAGATCCTGCAAAATGGCCAAGGAGGGCCCCTTTCAGCTCTCAAAAAGAGATCTCTCCATAAAATGCCAGAGGGTTACAACTGGAACCTTTATGGGCTCCATAAGAATGTCCAGATCCCCAAAGACAAACAAAGGTAAACCCTGGGAAGGCAGGGACTCAAAAGCCCAAAGTCAAAGCTGAATCAATGCTGGCTGAACCAGATCCCTAGAGACCTCCAGAAGAAAAGGAAGATGGACTGGAGAGTTCCATGCGTGGACACCAGCCATTCAGCCCTCCATCCCCAAGACACCTAGACAGAGCGTACCGTCATTCAGCACAGAATGATCTTCTCCACACTCATAAGCATGGCGGGTTTTGTGGAAAGCTCTGCTGCTCTACCTTCCCCACAGCCCCGGTCCATCTATCAAGGCATAGTAACCCTTTCCAGACAGAAAAGAAAGGTGGTCTGCCATGACCAGCTCCTCAAGAAGCCATGCTGTTTTCTTTGGGAATAATATCTTTCCTTCTGTTCCTGGATACTCATTAACCACGATTTTAAGAACTGGCCAGGAATCTAAATCAAGCTTATTCACTGGTCTTTGGCATTCAGGCTCCTCCCTTTCTGGAAAAAACAAAAACAACAACAACAAAAAAAAAGGACACAGTCCTCCAGGCTTTGTAGTACTGAAACTAGGCAGTACCATGGTCAGAGCACACCAGGAAAGCCAGAGTTCAAATCTGAACTCAGATATTTCCTAGCTAGCTAGGTGACCCTGGACAAGTCACTTAACCTGCCTGACTCAGTTTCCTCACCTGTAAAATGGGGATAATAAAAGTAACTACCTCTCAAAGTTGATGTGAGGATCCAATGAAATATTTGTAAAGCGTACAGTGTAAAGTACAGTGCTGGCACAAGGAAGTGCTTTATAAAGGTTTGCTCCCTTCCCCTACCCCTCCTTTCCCCATCTTTCACTGAGAGTAGAGCATCAATCCCTTCCTTCCAAGACTTCTTTCACAATCCCAGATTGCAAGTCACCTGGTGATTTGAACTCCTGGAAGGCAGGCTAAGGTTCTCTCGCAATCTCTTCCTGCTCATCTTGGCATCAATGCCTTTCTCTTAGCCACTTTTGTTCCATCCTTTCCAGTCCAAGGATCCTGCTGCTAGTTAAGAGTGTGTGTGTGTGTGTGTGTGTGTGTGTGTGTGTGTGTGTGTGTGTGTGTGTGTGTGTGTGATATGTGGGGCAGCTAAGTGGCACAATGGAAAAAGTAAGACCTGAGTTCGAATTTGACCTCAGACACTTAACAGCTAGATGACCCTAAGCAAGCTGAAGGGTCCTTCTCCCACCTCTCCCCATCCCACTCAAACTGACATACAGTGCTCCCTAGGCAGATTCAGAGGCAGAGCTTGGGACACCTTGGTTGGTTCATGTGTGTTTGTTCCTTTCTGATTATTCTCTTACCACCTTCTGCTGCCCAAAGGCAGGACAGAACTGTTCTCAGAAAGGAGTTTGCCAGCTCCAGCCCACCCCAACCAGCTTGCTCTGTCTATAGTATTCAAATAAAAAAATTCCAAACATGAACAAATACCACCATCTGCTTTAACCTTTGGTGGCACCTCCTTATACCTCAAGTGACTCCCCTCTACCAAAATTGAACAGACTTTTAGTTTGGCATTCAATGCCCTCGACAATCTGGTTCCAGCCTACCTTGTGCCATAACGCACTATCTTCCTCTGCCCTACCTCCAAGCTGCCTTCTGTACTCTTGAAGAGAACCAAAATGGCATCGCTGGTAATGGCTTTTGACTTGAGCATAAACTGGATTGAAACCAAGCAGGGTCACACAAAGTCATCAGCCTCACTCTCTCTTCTAGGGACATCGAAGCCCAGTGGCAGAAGTCGGGACAGCTGGTGATGGCCCAGGATGCGGTGGATGACCTTGGCTTCTCCACCGTCTAACCAAGTCTAAGCCCTCCATAGCACCTGCTTCTGCCATCTCCGTGACTATTGAAACCCCTTCTCCTGGGGGAAGTCTTCACGTGGTGGGTAGACATCCTCTCCACTCACTGATGGGCTGGAGGCCTGAGGTTACCTTGACTTGGCTTAGCCCATTGGATGAGACAGTTTCCTGGAGTGAGGCCACTAAGCACGCTACAGCTTCTTGGGAGTATCGGTGAGAGCTGAGGGACAGGCAGACACCAAAGAAGGATGAGCAGTCCTGAAAAGAGCTTGGGAAGCCCTCACTGCACAGGTGCCAGATTTCCTGGAATATCCATACACGCTCCAAGAACTTTGGGCTGAAGGCAAATACAATATTCTCTCCCTTGAGATTTTCTGGGTTTTTTTCACAGCCCAAACCTTGACTTCCATCACTATTCTGGAATTAATTAATCTAAAGGTCCCATTATTAATATATTCACAGTGGCTATTTTCTTTGAATTAGGCTGTGATAGAAGGTTCGGAGTACACATTTTTTCTAATAAATTAACCATAAGGAATTATTTTTTATCCTTTATGTCACAGGAGAAAGAGCACTGACTCTTCGAGTTAGATCCCCCACCCAAGCCCTTACTTAGTATTTGTGAGATCTTAGACAAGTCATTTAACTTCCCTGAGCCTCAGCTTCCTCATCTGTGAAATAAAAGGATTGAAGAAAACATTCCATTCCAGCTCTGGGGCCATGATTCTATGCTCCTAATTTTTTTACCCCTACCTCAGCTTTATAAACAATGGAATAATTAATTTTTTAAGCTTTATACTGTGTATTAGTTCCAAGGTAGAAGGCAGTAAAAGCTCGGTAATGAGTGTTAAGTGACTTGAACAGGGTCACACAGCTAGGAAGTGTCTGAGACCAAATTTCTAGAATCTCTGGTCTCTAGACCTGATGCTCTACCCACTGAGTCAGCTAGTTACCCCATAAATAATTTTTAGATTCCAATTTCTCCTTTCTTGACCAGCTTCTCCTTTAATTCTCCCCCAGTGGTTATCTTCTCCCTAAATTAGGAGTTCTTAACCTGGAATCCATTAATTTTAAAAAATTAAAAATTTTTTAAAAATAGTTTGATAACTTGATTTCGACATGACTATTTTCCTTTGTATTCCTGTGAATTTTTATTTTATGCATTTATTTTTTTTCATTTTGTTCCAAGTATAATATCATTGACGAACAGGGGATGAGATCTATTAATAAAGGATAAGTCAACAGCATGCCTCTACTTGTGCCAAAAGACTATTTTATGCATTTAAAAGATGATTCTGACAAGGAGTCCACAGGTTTCAGACCGCCAAAGGGGCCCAAGACGCAAAAAGGTAAAGAATGTTTGCCTTATCTGAGGCCTCTGTAACTTCCTGATTTTTATCTAGAGCATCCATCACCTCCCTTCCAACCGCTGCCCAGGTTCACAACTTCGGAGTCATCTTCGACTTCCCCACGTGTCTCACCCCTAGCACCAATTAATTGCCACGGCTTACGAATTCTACCTGTAAACTCTATCCTCTATCTGTGCTCTTCTCTCTACTCACACAGCTAACTTATCATGTCTTCCCTGGACTACTCCAACAGCACCTCCTCTACAGCGTCCCAGCCTCCTGTCTCTTCTAACTCTAAATGATCTTGGTCTCTGCTATCAAACCGAACAGATGTTTCTAAAGCACAGGTCTGACATTGTCACTCTTCCACTTCAAGAAGCTTCAATGGCTCCCTCTTGCCTCCAAGGGAAGCTAGAAACTTTTCTGTTTGGCATTTAATCAGTCAATAATTTACCAATTAATTTAACATATTTTAAAAATTAACCAATTAATTTATTAAATGCCTGCTATGTGTCTGTCACAATTTGTCTCCAACCCATCTTTATAGGTCCATGTTTCAATTGAGTCCCTCTCATCCACTGTACATTTCAATCAAAATGGCGCACGTACATGCTGCTCCCTAACCACGCTTCTGTGCCTTCCTTCACATAGGCTGCTTGTTCTGTGCCTGGAATGTTCTCTCTTGTCTCCTCTGACTCTTGGAACTCTGAGCTCAATTCAAGGGTTAGCTCAAGTATCACCTCTTACTGGAAGCTTTTCCTGAGCTCCTTCCACCCCCCACCTTTTAAAGGCCAATTTTCTTTGTACAGAGTTTGCATTTGCTTTTCTGCAATAATGCTGTTCCTGGAAACCCCAGAAAGGGAGGTGACGTTGAGGACAAATACTGGTTGTATTTTTGGTTTTGTATCTCCAGGACCTAGCGTGGTGCTTGGTATATATAGTAGGTACCCAATGCATGCCTGTTACCAAGTTATGTTGAGTCAAGTCATCGAAGAACAATGCCACACTCTCATCTCCATCTCTTTCTCCCTGAATCAAATTACAGATCGGTACCAAACCAGAAGAAGGAAAAGGGATTAAAGCTCAAAGAACAGTCCCACCCCCTAACCATAGCCTCACCTAAAAGCTGTCTGAGGTACAACCCCAATTTCTCCAGCGATGTGGGCAAGGATTCTCCCGGCAGGCCATTCCATGTAAAAGTCCCACATTAAACCCAGTTATATTTGGAGTGAAGTGGAACCAATGATATATTTAGACTTTTAAAAAACAGTTAAAGTAAAAGAATTTTCCCCAAAGTAGTTTGTTTATACAAGTCGAGAGAAAAGGCTTTCCTTGGCTCCAAAAAAACATCTGCACACTCGACCTCAAAGGTGGGGTCTCCTGGGCCACAGAAATCCTCAATAAACAGCAGCTTTGGAAGAATTTCTACCAGGGTTTCTGTCTGTCAAATGCTTCAGGTGCTGGCCCAGAATTCTTTCAATGTGGTCTATCCTACAAAAACCCATTCATGGGAAACCCAAGTGGAACTCAGACAAGCCAACACAACACAATCCATCTGTGATCACAACAATGTGCACGGTCTCTCCACCAACACAGATCACTGCCCATCCATCCCTACCCATCATTTGCTCTCTACTGGGCCCACTCAATGCTGGGGCCTTCCTCGAGTTCTCCTGACATTGCATGTTTGTGTGCTGTCTGCTAGTGCCATCACACATTTCATTTTTCATCACGCATTTCTTTCAGGACCTGCCTTTTCATCCAGCTTATCTCTTTAATGCTGATATTCTCACAGACAAGAAGAGGGCTTTGAAAATTCAAAGCTGCATTTATGATATATTTAAAAGGCAAAGTAGGCCCCACATAACAGAGATTCTCAGTTTCATGTACAATGCTCTTTTGTTTCTACTGTACTTGGAAACATTCGTTTTATTTGGTAAATTCACAATAAATTTTTTAAAAAAGAAATAATACTAATATTCCACTGATGCCGTATGTCTATGGGCCACAGACTACTCAGAGGATGGCAGAAAACATCCTTCTGTCACTGGCACGGTGGGCATGGGAGGGCTCAGTGATACCTGCTGTCCTTAACTTTAAAATTTTTATTAGATTTGTTCAAGAAAGAGACTCTGGCGCTAACAAACTGCTTATATACTTTTCCACAGCACGAAGGATTTATTAGATAAGGACTGTTTGCCAGCCACCACATTAGGTACCAGGACAGAAATATCAAAATTTGAGTCTTTGCCTTCAAGAAATTCATTCAATGCTTCAGGAGGGAGATAATAGAGGCTAATTCTAGGATCATAAATTTGGAGCTACAATAGACAGACCTTAGAAGCCAAGGAGCTTATAGATTCAGAACTGAAAGGGACCTCAGAGTCCCTCTGCTCCAGCCCTTTCATATTACAAATGAGGAAACTGAGTCAAGGAAGATTCAATAAATTACACAAGGTTACACAGGTATTAAGCAACAGTATACTGAAAACGCCAGAAGGATCTGAAAAACATATATAATATTAGGGAAGGGAGTGAGTAATAAATATTAGGAGGACCAGGAAAGGCTCATTTGTTTCTCATTGGATCCTAAAGTCCTGTAAAGGAGTGTACCATGACACACAATTTTTCTAGATATGGAAACTGAGGTTCTGAAATGTTACGACTGGTGTGAGTCAAATGGCTCTTCAAGTGTTCATTCAAACCTAGGTCTCAGCCACCTCCAAGGACAACAGTCTGCCCTCTCTTAATCTGAGAAATCTTGAGAAGGACTAATGTCAACATAGTAGCTACTCTAAGTTAATGAAATGATGGGGTTAGCCTTGAGTCCTTGGGAAACTCTCAAGTCAAAATCTTACGTTTCCAGAGTGATAACCAATAGGAATAGTGACTACAGTCACAAGTCTTAATCATAAACTATTTGTACTAAGAGTTGAACCATTCCTTGCCCACTTCATTGCATCACGAAGTCTAAGAGTTCATATTCTACAAAGTTCAAAAGCACAAAAGGCGTTGTGATAGGTGCTGGGCTATCAAAATGAGATAAAACTCAGAGCCTGCCTCTGGATGTTTACAATCTAATGTTTATATAAGGCTTTAAGACTGGCACAGCATCAAAGTTCCACAACAACCCAGTAAGAGCTAGGAGCTACTATTGTTCCCATTTTACAGATGAGGAATCCTAGGTCCCTAGAGATTAAGTGACTTACCCAAAGTCACACAAAGCTCGTAAACAACTGGGGAAAGATTCAAACGCAGATCTTTCTGACTCTATCCAAGTTCAATACTCTTATCACTGTCTTGTCATCATAGAGCCATTTCAGTTATGTCCAATGCTTTGTGACACCATTTCAGTTTTCTTGGCAAAGATATTGAAGTGGTTTGCCATTTCCTTCTCCAGCTCATAAAATAGATGAGGAAACTGAGGCAAATAGGTGACTTGCCCAAGGTCACATAGCTAGAAAGTATCTGTGGCCGCATTTGAATTCAGGTCTTCCTGAAAAGTGCTCTACCCACTGCACCACCTAATTAGTCCAGTTATGGCTTAGGAAGAAAACAAAAAAACTAGGCTGCAAATCAAGAGACCTGGGTTCTAATCTTGCCTCTTCTAGCACCCTGGATATCCTCAAGAATGATCTCTGTGTGGATGAACTTCAGATATACTGAGGCAGCCCTCATCTATCTCCTGACCTCCAGTTTTCCATCTCCAACAAGATGCCTCCTAGACATCTTAAACTCAACAGGATTATCTTTGCCTGCAATCTCTTCCTTCGTTACCATGCAGAGTACCACGTCTCCCAGTCCTCCACAATGGAAACCTAGGTATCCTCCTCCGCTCCTCATTTCTCTGTTTCTCCTGTTAGCTGACCAATGGCTGTCCCTATTTTTCTGGCTGTGTCCGTTTCTCTATTTCTCTGTATGTAGCTGGCTGGCTATTTCTTTCTCAGTCTCTCTGGCTGGCTGACTGTTTCCCTGTCTGCCTGTCCATGCTACCTTCTGAACATCTCTTGTACCTTCTGTCCTCTGGCACTGTCATCACCAATGGAACAAGTCCCTCATCACCTGCCACCTGAACTATTGCATTAGCCTGTTGGCTGCTCTCTCTGCCTCTTCTCCCCTCTCTAGTCCATACTTTACTAAGTTGACAGATTGATCTTTTTAGTCTGCATTTCATCTCCCGACTCTGGGAGTTTTCATCAGCTCCCCTCCATGACTGGTGGCAACTCCAGATCTGGACTCCTCTCTGTCTTCATCTCTGCCTCCTGGATTCCTGCTTCTGGCTAGAACCAGCTACACTCCCACTTTGTGTAAGACACTTTTTCTGATCCTCCTTGATGTGAGGTAGTGCTATCAGCTCCTCCAGGGGAAAGAATATTTTCTTTTTGTCACTATATCCCCAGCACCTAGCACATAGTAGGTGCTTAGTAAATGCTCAGTAGTTGACTGATCCAGGCCCTTATTCAAACTGACACTGACAGAAATGGTCCTTTGCTAGGGAAGGATGCCAACAGTGAAGTCCCTTGATGCTATAGGGTAGAAGGTTCACCTCTACCCCACCGGAAATCCTAACAAATCTCAGAGAAGGGACTTGGCTGAGAAATCACTTCAAACAGAGGTAGAGATTGGCCAGAATAAGGACTCAAAATGAGCATGAAGGTGCCAATCTATTGGCAGATGACCACGGCCATTGTCAATGTGGAGCCACATTTAGAGGCAACTATGTGGCATAGGGGACAGCCCACCTCAGTCACTTAATAACTCAGTCCAAATCTCATTACCTGTAAAATGGGTACATATCTCAACGGGTTGTTATAAGAATGACACTTTAATGTGTTGTTTAAATGTTAGTTTCATGTAGGTTTTTTTAAGCAGATGAATGATAAGATGGCAGTGATATATGTTTCTAAAGGACAAATCCAAAGGAGAGAGAGAGGCTGACCAGGGGAAAAGCTAATTAAGGGAGGCAGCCAGGTTAGTTGGTAAATATCCACATGTAAGTCAGGAAGAGTTGGGTTCCAATTCAGCCTGTTTTTCCATTACTTATTAGCTATGTGGCCTGGGACAAGTCAGACCTCTCTGACCCTCAATTTTCCCATCTTCAAAATGGGAATGCACATAATACCTAGCTCATAGATTTGTTAGGATGCTCAAATGAGATCACATATGAGAAGTGCTTTGTAAACTTAGAAGTGCTACTTAAATGCCAGTTATCTCCCAGTGGGACACAATCTCTTGGAGCCCGGGGTCTCTCGTTTTCATCTTTGTAACCCCTTTGGCTAGTTCATCCTATGGCACATACAGTAAGAAATAGGGCATTATTGAGCTGAATCACGGGCACAGGTCTATGCTGATGGCAGAGAGAATGGAGAAATCAGATCTCTCCAACCCCCCAAATAAAAATCAACAAAAGAAAAAACTCCCAACACTTACTAGTAATTGAATATAGGAGAGATAGGGATGGTGGGAAGAGGCTAAGAAGTCAAGTTGCAGAAAGGGACTGTTCGGAGGGCCTCGAGTGCCATTAACAAAATAGGGAAGTTAGGAGGAAAGTTAATTGGGGAGGGAAGATGACGAGGTTCAGATTTGGATGGACCCAGTTTACAGCCCTGGAATCGTGGTACCAAAGATTTAGCAATGCAAGGTCCCTTAGAGGCCAATGAATCTAATCCTTTAGTTTAACAGAAAAAGACACTGAGGCAGAAAGAGGTTAAGTAATGGCAGGAGTTGAACGCGTATAGTAGGGTGTCCAATTCCAGAGCTCTCACCACCATACCACAACAATGGTCCACCAAGAGCCCTTCACCCCAAGAATAATTCTCAAGGTTTCAAACTGAAAGAAGTACTTTTGAGTATGCACACATCCCGAGTCTTCCTAAGGGCATTGCCCCAATGGGGTGTAAGGGAAGGACTCCTGGGTTTAAAGCCTGTCTCAGCTGCTACCTGTGACAACCCCTCTGGGTCAGTTTCCTCTGAGCAGAGGTGGGGAGAGAGACAAAGATCCTTTTCACCTTTAAATTCATGAACCCAAGTTCCAGAAACAAACTAACCCTAAACTAAAGTGGGTTCCATTGTGGGACTCCCAGTGTCCCACTCAGATTTCAAGGGCTTTTTTAAAAAAGTGATTTTTCTTTTAAAAGAAAAGCAACAACCAGGAGTCATTTATCTACCTTTTGTTATTCAGAAGGACAAAGGATAGAGAGTTTTGTACAGGGCCAAAGAAGAATTTGAACTCAGGACTGATGGCCGTCAGTCACCTGCCAATCAGGTTACAATGCAGAGGGATGTGACCCCATCCCCTGTCCCTTCTTTGCCCCCTCTCAACCACCCCAGAGATCATAAAACCAACAGACTGAGATGGGAAAGGAGCCTTGGAAGCAATGGTTTTACCTGATAAGGAAACTGGGGCAAAGAGGCTAATGACTTGCCCAGGATCACACATCTAGTGTCTTGGGCAGAATCTGAACTCATGTCTCCCTAAATCCTGCCTTCCTCACCTAAGTACCAGAGAAACAGAGAAGGTTGGAAAGGGAGGAGGTGCTTCCCTACTCCTCCTGTAGGACGGGAGTCAACTTCTTGGGAAAAGGGAGTGAAATTGCAGTGATGGACAAACAGACCGCAAAGACAGCCAATTCAGCACCGAGAACACCTAGTCTGGTCCAAAGTAGTCGCTTTATAAAGGCTCCTTCAACAGAATTCAAGCAGCACTATTCCAAGTTCCCAGAAGCTCCGTGCCTCCCTCCCCCACCTGAAAATCCGGCTGCAACTGAGGACCCGGAACCGACCACGAAGGAGGCTGGGGCTGGCCAAGGCGTGAGCCCCATCGTCGGAGGGCCTCCAGGTTGGCGAAGCCCCAGAGCCCAGGGCTCCCCGGTCAGCTCTGGCACACAAAGAATCCTCCTCCCTCTCCCGGGGTCGGAGCCATTTGCAGAGGTGGCTTTGGGCCCCAGGACCCGAGCAGGAAGGGCAGCAGCAGGGATAAGCCCCTGGCTCCTCTCCCCAGTTTGCACCCAGGCCCCAGCTTGGGCAATTTGCTTAATCACCTCTTTAAATGCCAATGATGAGGAGCCAGACAATGTAAGCCCATTAAGGGCCAGAGAGCGTCCGGACCCTTCACTTTCAATAAGAAAAGCCCTGCAAACAAAAGCCTCCAACGCCCCCCCCCCCAAATGCCAAGTTCCAGCACTCTGAGCCCCGCGCCGGGAAGCCACTGCCGCCGGGCCGCAGCTGCCATTGTTCGCGCCCCGGGAGCCGGGCTGAAGTTTTTTAAGGCTCCAGAAGGACCACAAGGGTTGGTTCAGGCAAGGCGGGGTGTTCGATCCCCCTCCGGGAGAAGGAATAAAGTGTGTGCCCAGGCCCCGACAGGTGAGGGGCGGCCGCGGGGCGGGGCAAGTCGGCCGGGGCTGCAGGGGCTTCTCTGGCCGCAGACTGGAGCTGCCCCTCGGAGAGCTGGGCTTCCCCCCCCCCACCCCCCCCCCCCCCAGGTGAAGGGAAGAGGCATACGCAGCCCCCTGGCCACACTTGCGCAAACTCCCGAGACTCGCAGCCTCCGCCACCCTCCGCTCCGGGAGTCAGGACCCCTGAAGTGGCCAGTGGCCTGGCTTCAGCCACAGGCGCAGGCAGCCCGAGCTGCAGAGCCCTCAACGCGGCAGCCGCGGCAGCAGGGACCGAGGAGAGAGTCTGCAGCCCAGAGCCCGACCCCCTGCTTGGCCCAGTGCCGAGCCGAGCAACTCTGCAAACTAGTTGTGAGGAAGACCCCGGGAGGGATCCGCCCCCCCAACCCCGACCCGGGCCCCTCTCTCGCAGTGACTAAGAGCGCGCACAAACCGCCCTCCCCTCTCCCCCATCGCGGGGGCCCCAGTGCAGCCGCTTACCGTGCGGGCGCCGCCGGGGGACAGGGGTCCGTTGGGGAGGTAGGGGCTGCTCAGGTCTGGGATCATCAGGAAGGGATAGCCGGGGTAAGGAGGTCCCTTAAAGAAGGCGCCATCCTGGGGCCTCCTCACTGAAGGGAGGCAAGAAGGGAGAGCCTCAGTGAGGCAGGGCCAGCGTGGGGGGCCCAGGGGAGCGGGGCAGGGGGCGCGGACCCACGGACCCCAGCCAAAGGAAGAAGGGGAAAAAGGATGGGGGCGGCAGGGGCTGGGCCTGGCCAGGCAGGGTAAGCGAAGGAAAGGGGAGCCGGGCAGCCCGGAGAGCGGGGTGGGGAGGGGGCCGGCCAGAGTCAAGGGGCCCAGGACAGAGGGGCAGGAGAGGGAAAAGGTGCGGAGAGAGGAGGCCCCGGGAAGGATCCGCTGTGGGCGCCCGGGGGTTGAGGGAGCAGGGGCTGGCCGAGGGGCCACATACCTTCGGCGAAGTATTCACGCGGCTTCTGGAAAGGGTCCCGGGGGGGCTGCGGGCGCCGCTCCGCCTGCGGAGACACAAAGGCGGGCAAAGGGTGAGAGAGTGAGCGGCCAGGGGCTGGGGGACCGGAGGAACGAAGGGAGACTGACAGGGGGTACAGGGGAGGCAGATCGGGAACACGGGGAGCGGGGAGGCGGGCCTGTTCTACCTCGGAGTCCGAGCTACTGCTCTGGTTCTCCGACTCGTTGACCAGCGAGGACTTGACCTCGTCCAAGTCCCGCTGGGCCGAGGCGCTGTCGCTGCTCGGCTCCTGCTCCTCGCTGCCCTCATCCTGAAAGGTGATGAGCTCGTCGTTGGCCCCTAGGTCATCCCCGCCGCCAGCTCCCCCGCCGCTGCTGCCGCCGCCGCCGCCGCCGCCGCCGCCGCCGCCGCCGCCTCCTCCTCCTCCTCCTCCGGCTCCGGCTCCAGCTCCGCCGCCGCTGCCCCCGCCGCCGCCGCCGCCGCCGCCGAGCTGGGGCATGGTGGGGCCGGCCGGGTGGCCGGGGCTGCGCCGCGCCTCTCCGCTGGACTCCGGGCTCCGGGCTCCGGTGCGCTTGCCCTGGCCCCGGGCCCCCGGCGCCGCCCCCGCGGGCTTGGCTGCCCCGCGCCTCTGCGCTCCCCGCCCGCTGGGCTCGGCGTCCTTCTGCGCCCCGCTTGGCTCGGCCCCGCTTGGCTCGGCTGCGCTCAGCTCAGCCCAGTTCAGCTCCCAACAAAGTTTGACAGGGCGTGGCGCCCGGCGGGAAGTGGGGCCGGCCTGCGGGGGAAGGGGAGGGGGCCAGGGGCGGCCGCGGGGGGAGCCGGCCCGGGCTGGGGGGAGGGGGGAGCCGGGGAGCAGGCTTCGCGCAGGAGCTCCGGGATAGCGCCAGGCCGCTCCGTGGACTCCCCAGCTAGTTCGCAGCCCCACCGGGGTGTCCCAGCTCCTGGCCGGCCGGGGAGGGGCCAGAGGGGAGGAAAGGAGGGAAGAGGGGGGACGGCAGAGGAGGGGCTGCGGGCCTGGGGGGGAGGAGCCCCGGCTGCAAGCCGACACCGGCTCCGCGGGGACGCTGGGACGGGGCACTCTCTGGGACCGGCTCCCGGGCCCCCAACTCCTCCCCTCGTGCCCAGCGGCGTAGGCGCACACCCCCTTCCCGGGGCCGTCCCAGTCAGCACACACGCGCCTTTCTGGCCCTGGCCCTGGGGTCTGTGCCCGGTCACTGGCAGCCGGCCCCTAGCCTAGCCCCCGGTTCGCTCCTCCCCTCCCCCGAGCTTCCCAAACCCCAGCTTCCCAGAGTCCCTCGCACCCCCGGCTCCCACGACTTCCTTCCCAGCCCCAAGGAACTCTCCTCTAGTGCCCTGGCCCCGGGCCGGCCCGGCCCCGTCCGCTCTGACTCCATCCGAGTGGGCAGCACTGCCCCCTGCGGGAAGGCTTCGCACCGGCCGGCCACGCATCCTCGGACCCTAGCTGCAGGCTGGCTTTAGAGCCTGGGTAGCCGGGTCCCACGCCAAACTCTTCAAAAGGCAAATGTGTCCCGTCTCTCCTTGGAACCTTGTTTATGCCCATATCGCGCCCCATTCAATACTCATCTCCCCACGGGGTCACTTTACTGACCGAAAGTTAACTTTGCATGACAGAAAGTTCTAGATTGTATCATTCCGGATCCGGAATGGCGACGTCTGAAAAACACCCCGAGAGCGAGTTCTAGACTCACCCCCACCCCATCCTCCACAGCCCACTGCACCTTCCCAAGGATGGGTCCATCTTGAAGAGAAAACTCTGCTTAGAATCCCACCCCAGTCTACACCGGCCAAAGACATTTAGCAGAGCAGCCTAAGAGCCCAAGAGGTCCAGACGGCTGAATGATGACTTTGGGAATCAGGATGCCTGGGTTCTTTCTAAGACAAGGACTGAACCTTTTGGTTGCCTTCCATCTCTGGCAATCTGGTGAAGTCTATAAACTCGTTCTCAGAACGGTGGCTTTCACCTCCATTCGTAATGGAAAGAAATGGACGGAGGGTTAGAAGTAAGTAAAAATAGGGATATCATCGCCCCCATCCTCATCCCCAACCCCCACCCTCCCCCTTCGCCCCCATCCAAGTTCCTAGACCTCTAGAAATGTATCTGTGAATGTCCTGAGGATCTCTGGATTCCGGGTTTAAAAGCCCTGCTCTATGAGGATACAGCATTAGAAATGGGGGGTGGGGGGGCTGAGGAGCAGCTGGCTGGCTCAGTGGATGGAGAGCCAGGCCCAGAGATGGGGAGGTCCTGGGTTCAAATGTGGTCTCAGACACGTCCTAGCTGGGTGACCCTGGGCAAGTCACTTCACCCCCACTGCCAAGCCCTTACCACTCTTCTGCCTTGGAAGCAATACACATGGCCAGCATGTAAGCCCAAGAACCCCAGGAGTGGCAGTGAACTCAGGCCAACAGTCTTGTTTCCAGCCCAGTGTCAACAGCAACCACCGCAGGAAGCAATCTCTTTGGGCGTGAGACCCATTTCTGCTTCTATTCACCCCACACACAGCCTCAGTAGCCACAATGACCAAAGGCTCAGCACCAAAGTCCTTGGCATTGTCCATTGGTCCCACATCAGAAACAGATATGATCATATCAACAAAAACGATGTCAGGGAAGACTATACATCTTCCTTGCAGCTATGTATGCCCTAAAGAATCATGGGATCTCTCTGGGTGACTTGGAGCTAAAACCTCTGTTATGGGTTTTCTCTCTTTAATCAAATGTAATCTCCTTACATTTCTATGTGATGCCCAGTGCTTACGCAGTTCCTTTCATTCAACCCAGAATTTCTTCAACTGGAAGAGAGCTTAGAAGTCATTGAATCCAACCCCATCATTCTACAGATGAGGGAATGGAGGTTCAGAGAGGTCCCAGATCAGGAATAAAGCCCAGATATTCCCATAATGCAGTTCTCTTCACTTTTTCATGTTGCTGGAGGCAAGCATTGGACAGTCAAAGCAACTTTGGCTTCGTCATGAGCAAATCATTTGTCCTGGGATGTAGCAGGGTGACATAGCAGCCAGGACTTAGAATTGATACTAAGACAGAAGCAAGGGTTTGTTGGGGTTTTTTTAAGCCATGGAGAGTATTAGGAGGGCAAAGATTCTGGAGCAGTTTGCCATTTCCTCTTTCTTCAGCTCATTTGATAGACGTGGAAACCAAGGCCAACAAGGTTAAGTGACTTGCCCAAGTAGTAAGTGTCTGAAGCTGAATTTGAACCCAGGTCTTCCTGACTTCAAGGAAGGCTCTTTATCTACTGTACCATCGAGCTGCCTCAGTTGTTGGTACTGCTCCCTTCCACATCCCCATGTGTATGTATATTCTGTATTTACTTACCTGTGAATATTTCCCAGTGGCACATAAGATGCTTGAGAGGAAGAAATGTCACATTCTTGTCTTCGTATCCCCCAGTGCCTTGCAGATATTTTTTTAGATCAAACAAATGGTTTCATCAGTATAGGAAACTCTCAGAGAGGAATTTGCTTCTTCCAGTGCATATTGGAACCCACTCATTTATTTAGTCAGAGAATTGGTGGGGTCCTGATCATCATAGCCAGCATTCGTATTCAGTTGTAAGGCTTGCAGGACATTTTACACCTTGAAGTAGATGCTAATATTATTATCCTTTAGGAGATGCTATTTATTATTAACCATATTTTACAGATGAAGAAACTGAGGCAGACAGAGTGACTTGCCCAGAGTTACAGAGCTAGTATGTGTGAGGCCAGATATGAATCAGGTCATCTTGACTCCAGGGTCACACACTAAGTCAACTGGCTGCTTATGATCCTCTAAGCATAGATTTAGAGCTAGAAGAGATTCAGGAGACTATTGAGTTCAACCCCAGATCCTTCATTTTACAAGTGAAGTAAATGATGCCTCCAAAGTTTAGGTCACTTGCCCTGGCTCACACAGGGCACCTGGATGGCATAATGGATAGAGCACTAGATCTGGAATCAGGGAGACAAGTTCAAATCCAACTTCTGATAATTACTAGCAATGTGACCTTGGTCAAGTCACTTAACCCCTGCCTAAGTTTCTCCATCTATAAAATGGGGTTAATAATGGCCTCTACCTCCCTAGGGTTGTTGTGTAAAGAGTTTTGTAGACCTTAAAGTCCTCTATGAATGATTGCTATCGTCATTATCATTGTCATCATAATGTCTGAGGTCTGAGATCTTCCTGACTCTAAATTCAGCATTTTATCCCCTAATGACCCTTCCAGGGCTGCCTAGCCACTCTATGTCTGAGGAAGAACTTGAATCCAGGTCTTACAGGATTTGAGAGCTGAAAGAGACCTCAGTGGCCATCTGGGCCAGTGGTGTCAAACTCAAAATAAGAATGGATCCATGCAGAGTATATGGTGACTTTAGAAAACCACCAACTGGCATTATCTGTGTAATATTGTAGTTTATTTAGTTAAACATTTCACAATTATATTTTCATGTCCTTCCTCCCCATTCATCAGTGTTGAAGGTCACATGAGGCAGACAGAGTGGCAGGTTCCACACCTCTGAATAGTCCAAGTCATACCTGAAAGGAATTTCCTCTACAAGTGGTCTTCCTGACTTGGATATCACCCTCTACCCACTAGGCAACAGTGCCTGGCACATGCTTATTGATCAACTGACATATTGATTATATTTCTATAACATACTCCATCTAGAGCCTTTCGTCCTAGAGTTGATAGAGCTTTGAGGAAAGACAGGGAAGGAAGACTGAGAAAGCATCTGTGAAGACTGTAGTTATAGAGAAGGTTCTTCTCACTGAATCTCCCTCAGAAGCCCACCAAAGGCCCAGGACTCTGGAAACTTCACGCCCCCCCAAGAACTAGGAAACCCCCAGCATTGCTGTTCTATCTGGAAGACAAAGCTCCATTAGAAAGCCAAAGGGAGGGCCCCCTCTCCATCAAACCTTTGCCTAAGGGGAAGCTAATTCTGGTTTTCCCTAAATCTCATAATCCAGAAGGGCAAAAACATTCCCCAAAAGTCAGTGACCTTCCTAGGCGGGAAGCCAGACACTATATGTGGCAATCAGGCACACTTGCCCAAATTTGGCACGCACTTCAAGAGAGCAGGTAGCACAGGGAGACAGAATGGGGTAGAAGCACCTACTATGCGCCAGGCATTCTACTAAGTACATTGCAACTGTTATTTTTATCTGATCCTCACAACAACCCTGAAAAGCAAATGTTATCATTATCCTCATTTTACAGCGGAAGAAACTGAGGCAAAGGTGGAAAGAAGGTAGGGAGAAAGGTACAGGAGATGGTGAGAGAGAGTGATCAAAATGATGGTAAGAGGGAAAATTGGACTAGATGGTTAGACCTGCATAAAGTAAGCTGGGATATTCTGGAGCCACCATTATTATTGCCCTTTCTCTTGATCCAGACAGCCCACACTCTTACCATGTTTTTATGAATAGGTATATTAAAACTATTATTATTCCTATTTTATGGATAAGGAAACTGAGGTTATTGGAAGTGGGGTGAAATTTAAATCAAGGTTCTTGAACCTCAGGATCAATGGTCTTTCTACTTTATCACACTAATGAAGTGATTTACTCTAGATCACTCAGGAAGTTCCTGACAATGTATATGAACCCGTATCTCACCTGAATGGAGGTCCAACAACCTTGTTCCCACACTACACTCACTGCCTTTCCCTCTGAGATCTTTGATCTCTGAAAATGAACAGGTCGTGCTTGTCAGCTAAGGCTTTGTACTGTTGGCTATCCTTGAATGTAGATGGGTCCTATCTCCTCAAAGTGCCTAGTCTTTGCTTTCTCCATCATGGATGCACCATGAATGGTAATTGACCAACAGGACACCCAGCAACACCATGATTCTCTCCAAAACCAGAAAGAGATTTGAGATCCTTTGTCAGATAAAATCTCCCTGTGCTTATTCATTTAACAAATAATGATTGAATTTCTGTTATATTATGTGTAAGGCTTGATGTGGGAAACAAAGATGTACAAGACATGATCCTGCCAATTCCCATTCCCCCAAGGGCTTACACCTTTGCTGAGAAAGTACAGAAAGCTATGTACAGTACAAAGCAGTAGAGGACACCTTGCTCTTTCTTCCCAAAGCTAGTCTCTTCAGTTACTTGTAGACACTCTTTTAACTAGGTCCCTTACTCCCTTGGTTTTTCTTCCCTTTGTTGAACCTTCTGTCTCTCTCTCATTCAACTCTTCCCTTCCCTTAGAGGAAAAAGTAAAAATGAGCACCTTTTGTTGTTCAAAAGAACTAGAAACTAAAAAACTGTCCATCAATTGGGGGCAGGGGGAAGTAAACAAATGGTGATATATGAGTTTAATGAAATACTAATATCCTATAAGAAATAACTAAAGGGATGAGTTTATTTTAATTCTTTTACCAATTATTTGTAATAACAAATTTCCACATAAGTTTTTGAAGTTATATGATTCCAATTGCCTCCCTTCCTCCCTTCCCTCCTCCCCGCTCAGAGCTGGCAAGACATTTGATCTAAATAATACATGTATTAACATGGAAAATATTTTCATATTGTTCATTTTTATAAGTGAATACTCATATAAAACTAAGACCCCAAGTAAACAAGTGAAAAATTGTACACTTTCATCTGCATTTCAACTCCAACAGTTCTTTCTCTGGAAGTGGCAATCATTCTTTTTCCTAAGTCCCTCAGAATTGTCCTGGATCATTGTATTGTTGAGAGTAGCTAAGTCTATCACAGTCGATCATTCCACAGTGTTGCTTTTACTGTATACAGTGTTCTCCTGGTTCTGCTTATTTCACTCTGTATCAGTTTCTGTAAACCTTTCCAGCTCTTTCTGTAATCATCCTGTTCATTTCTTAAAGCACAAAATATTCCATCACCATCATGTACCACAATTTGTTCAGCCATTCCCTAACTGATGGACATCCCCTCAATTTCCAATTCTTTGCCACCACAAAAAGAGCTGCTGCTGTAAATATTTTTGTACAAATAGATCTTTTCCCTTTTTATGATCTCTTTGTAATATAGACAGGATCAAAGCATATGCACAGTTTTATAGCCCTTTGGGCATAGATCCAAATTATCCTCCATAATGGATGGATCAGTTCACAACTCCACCAACAATGCATTGATATCCCAATTTTGCCACATCCAAAGAGATGAACTTAGAGAAACCTGAGTAGAATTATATGAACTGATGTAGTGTAATCTATAGGATTTCTACAATATAGTAAAGCAAAACCACAACTTAAGAAGACTGATTTATGCAATGCATTGACTAATTGGGTTGTATACCCCATGACTATAGTGACTTAAGAAGATTTTACGAAGATATCTCCACCTAGAAGCCTAACAAAGTCGCAATCTCCTAAATTGGCAGCATAAAAGGATAATCCTTAATGCGCTCACTCAATATCTCAGTCCCCTCTGGCAAGGCCAGCAAGCTGAGCCACTGACCTGTATTCATGGATCCACTCAGTTAGCTCCTGCCCCTGCCCTCACCCCCAGCATTCTGCTGTAACAGGTAATAGACCTCAATGATGCCCATCCTTTGTAGAGGAGCTAACAGCATAGGAAAGAAGAAGCAGCCTCTTCTTTGTGCTGCAACCCACTGCAATAGTGCTCAGGTAAAGAACTAAAGAGCAGACAAATTTGGCCAGAGCCCCAGTGGGGATGAGGGGGCCAAGCCTAAGGGAAAGGGGAGAGGCATTCAGCTGACACCAGTTATGAACCCAGAGAAGTCAGTTGAGGTAGAGACTTAGGCTGCTGAAAAGTGAATTCTCCATTGTGACAGGAGGCTAAAAGAGCTTTGAGACCTAGGTCCCAAGGAATCTGCTGTGGATTGGGGGGGGGGGGAGTGGTAGGAGAATAGAAGAGGGCAAGGAAATATAGTTCCCAAAGATTTCAGGATGAATATATTCATTTAAAAACTAGAACACAAGCAAATGAATTAATAGGAAAATATTAAAACAATGGAAGATGGACACTAAGGCACATCTAGCCTATTATAGTAGCCTCCTGGTTTGTCTTCCCTTAACTGTCCAGGTACTCCAGGCCATCCTTCACTAAACTGTCAAAGTCATTCTAAAGTGCATCTGATCAGAGGTAGAGCCAAGATGGAGGAGTAGCAGCCTGGAGAGCTGGAACTGCTCTGAGAATCCTATCAAACCAAGCTCAAAATAGAGCCTCAGAATAAATACTTGAGTGACAGAACCAACACAGGCAGGGAATAAAGTAACTCTGCTGCAGAAAACAACTTAAAAGATGGGTAGAGAAGGTCTGTTTCATGGGGGTGAGAAAAGAGAGCAGCAGAGAGAAGTAAAATAGCACAGATGAGTGCTGGTTGCCCACCCTTCACCTAGTGTTCTAGGTTCCAAACCTGGGCAGAAGCCAACTAAGAGATCATGGAATCCTGCGTAAGCCAACAGCAGAGCACCCCACACCTACCCCTTGAAGTCCCAAGCCCTGGCACAAACCTAAAGTGAGGCCCCTAGTCTGTGGCACTTGGTCCTTTCAAGCCTACAGAGGCGCCAGGCTCCATTACAGGGTACCAGGCTGGTACAAGCCCAGAGTGATGTTCTGAGCTTCTGCCCAAGCCAGCAGTGAAGACCCAAATCCCAGACCAACCCCAACACATGACAGTCTGTGCCTGGCTGGTACTAATCTAAAGGGAAATCCAGAGCCTTGTGCAAGCTTTCACTGAGGTCCCAAATCTCAGGAAAGGTAGTCCACAGTGCTCTGAGCCCTGCAAGCTATCAGCAGTCCCTAGAGGAAACCGAAACAGCAGTGGAAGGTACTTTCAGAGTTCCCAGTCAAGGAATAACTGAAACTTGCAGAAACCCAGAACTAGAGCTAAGGGTAACAGCAAGGAAAAGCTAAATTTTAAGAGAAAGAGGGTGCCTCCTCTACCATGAGAACAGAGCCAACCTTTAAGATAAAAGTAAAAAATCAAAAAAAAAGAAAAGGGTTGGGAAAATGAGTCAATAGGGAGGAAAACACCTAACCATAGAAAATGTTTATGGCAACAAAGAAGAGCAAGGCATAGACTTAGAAGGAGACAATGAGATCAAAGAATTCACATGCAAAACATCAAGGAAAAATGGAAATTAGTCTCAGGCTCTGAAAGAGTTAGAAAAGGAATTAAATCAAATAAGAGACACATAAGAAAAATGAGGAAAAGAAATGAAAACAATATAAAAGGAAAATAACAGCTTAAAAAGTAGAATTAGCCAAATGGAAAAAAAAGAGGTACAAAAATCCAGTGAAAAAGAGTTCTATAAAAAGTAGAATTGACAAAATGAAAAAAGGAACTTCAAAAGCTCACAGAAGAAAATCATATTAAAAATTAGACTTGGGCAAATGGAGGCTAATGATTTCACAAGACATAAAAAAAAACCAACCCCAAAATCAAAAGAATGAAAAAATAGAAGAAAATATGAAATATTGAAAAAAACTGACCTGGAAAATAGATTCAAGAGAGGCAATCTAAGAATTATTGGACTACTCTGAGACTCATGATAAAAAAGCCTAGCTATCATATTACAAGAAATTATCAAAGAAAACTACCATAATATTCTTGAAAAAGAAGGTAAAATAGAAAATGAAAGAATCTACCAATTACCTCCTGCAATAAATCCTCAAATGACAACTACCAGGAATATTATAGCCAAATTCAAAAACTCCCAGGCCAAGGAGAAAAAACTCCAAGTAGTCAGATAAAAGCAATCCAAATATCATGGAGCCACAGTCAAGATTACATAGGATTTAGCAGCTTCTACAGTAAAGGACCAGAATACATAGAATATGATATTCTGGAAGACAAAGGAACTGGGTTTAAAATCAAGAATCACCTACCCATCAAAACTGACTGTTTCAAAGTTCCCAGTCCACAGGTCATCATGCCATCATGGAAGAACTGAAACTTGAAGAAACCCAGAACTAGAACTGAGGGTAACAGCAAGGAGAAGCTAAAGTTTAAGAGAAGGAGAGTGCCTCCTCTACCATGACAACAGAGTCAATCTTTAAGATAAAAGTAAAAGTAAAAAATAAAAGGTGGGAGGAGCTGGGAAAATGGGCAAATGGGGGGAAAACACCTAACTGAAATGATAGCAAAACTGATATTTTTAGGGGCATAATAATTAAAATTAAATTATGAGGCTGCTAATAGCTTACTACTCTATTGGCCGCCATGATGGATTGAAGCTGATAAGCCTTCCTTCAGTATCCAAGCTCCAGCCAGAAGATCCAGAAGACCTCCTGGTCTGATCTTATAAAGTCTTTTCTCTACCCATTAACTCTTATATGCCACATCTCAGGAACTGACCTGGGGGCCACGGGGTGGGGGGGGGAGGGGATGCAGTGCCTTGTGGAATCAACTTTCTGTCTTGTTGGTTCTTTGGTTTTCTAACTTCCTTTCTATGAGGGCCTGTCTATATCTGAATTACTCAGTGGTTTTTTGACCTCCAGGTCACTGATTGATGATGTCAACAAAGTGACATTAATGGAGAGGGAAATTCTCTTCCAAGGGAGTGGAGGATAGTTATTTAATAAAATAGAAGATTTCCAAACATTCCTAATGAAAAGACCAGACCTAAACAGGAAATTTGATGTCTAAACAGAATATTCAAGAGAAGCATAAAAAGGTGAATAAGAGAGAAAATTTAAAAGATTCAATAAGGTCAAACTGTTTCTATTTCTACATTGAAAAATATTTGAAACTCAATTTTTTTTATCATTAGCAGAGTAGTTAAAAGGAGTATACATAGGCAGAGGGTATGGGAGTAAACTGTTTAGGATGACATGCAAAAAAGATCAAGGGCTAAAAAGAGAATTGCACTGACAGAAAAGGAAAGAGAGATAAAATGGCATAAATTATATCACTTAAAGAGGTGCAAAAAACCCTGATGCACTGGAGAGTATAAGGATAATTTAGGGTCGTGACCTAATCTAAAATAATTTTTGGTCACCAGGGGATATCCCAAATAAAATACCCAAGTCATTTTGGAAATATATGTGGTTTAATCAATATATAGGAAAGAAATCAAGGAGAAGAGAGAGGGAAGAGTATAGGATTTCTCCCGCCCAGCCTGTGCCAGGGGGAGTTCAAATTCTTCCACCATGAGGTCTTAGAATATTAGAGGCTTTCTCTAAGAGGATAGTGTTTGGAAGGTAAAGGAGAGAAAAATCAGCCTAAACTCCAAGAGATCTCAGAGAAGATGCCTCACCTGAACTAGGTTACTAGGCTTCCTCCAGTATGGTATCAAGGAAAACTTATCGCCAAACCAGAAAATAGCTGCCACCATGCCAAGATGCCAAGATTTTCAGCAAGCTGTGCCACCAGCCACCTCTCCACTGCAAAAGAGGCTGGAGAGGGGAAGTGATGTGAAATATATAGATGGTTTTACATCACTTCTTGTGTCTCACATGTACCAATGATATCTTAGGCATGACTTAGGACAGCCCAGGGGTCTGTCAGTTGTTTCTGATTTGTGATTTGCTAGCCCTTGTCTGTCATAGGCTGTCCTCCTAAATACTTAATCCTTAAGTATGGGTGTAGACATTCCTGTTTTTGTTAGACTAAGTAGGGTGGAGTAATCTAAAGTTCACAAGGGGAAGATGATAATGGTGACAGGCAATGCTTAAACTTTACTCTCATTGGAATCATCTCAGAGAGGGAATAGAAATCAGGCTTATTGGATTATAAGTATATAGATAACTATAGATAAGTAGGAGGGGAATAAGAAGGATACATGTGGAAAGGGGAGTAATATGACAGGGGGAATTAATAAGAGTTGATTAAAATAAAAACACTTGTGTTTAGGGTCAGAGTGAAAGGAGAAAGTGCAAGATCAAAATGGGAAAATAGGATGGAGAATACACAGACAGTAATCATAACTGTGAATATAAATGGGATGAACTCACCCATAAAATGGAAGTGGATAGCAGAAAGGATTAAAAACCAGAATCCTACAATATATTATTTAGAAGAAACACATCTGAGGCAGGTTGACACACACATAACAAAAGCAGGAGTAGAAATCATGATCTCAGAAAAAGCTAAAGCAAAAATAGATATAATTAAAAGAGATTTATACCAGGAATGCAAGGCTGGTTTAATATTAGGAAAACTATCAGCATAATTGGTGATATTAATAATAAAACTAACAGAAATCACATGATTCTCACAATAGTTGTAGTAGTCTCTCGGTAACTGAGGATGACGATTGTCTTTGTGTGTTTTTGTGCACAGACACTTGTGCATGAAGATTTAAGTGGAAAAGTCGATGCACAGAGACAGTCCCACTCTCTCGGCGTTGGAAGCCTGGGTCCAGTGGCACGAAAAGTCGTTACATCTGGAGACTTCCTCAGCTGCATTGGATGGCCGTGTTGTCTTTTGTGCTCCAACACACCCTAAGTACTCCACAGTGCCTTGCTGCGTTGCCCTCTCAGCCGTTGAACCTTCTTATTGGTTTCTTCTGTCTGTTCCACTGAAGCAGTTTTCACATGCTGGGTGAGAAAGCCCTAGTTCACCAGGAGTCCACTACAACCCGATGGCTACCTTCACAAGGTTTAGCCGGCCTGTCGAAGCCTCACAATAGATTCAGAAAAAAAAACCTTCAAACAAGTACAATACCTATTCCTATTAAAAATACTAGAAAGCATAAGAACAAATAAGCCTTTCTTTAAAATAGTAAATAATATCTATCAAAAAACCATCAGCAAGAATCATCAGCAATGGGGATAAGTTAAAAGTCTTCCCAACAAGATCAAGGGTGAAGCAGGGATGCCCATTGTCACCACTTTTATTTAATATTGTACTAGAAATAGTGTTAGCAATAAGAGAACAATAAATTGAAAGAGTTAAAGCATATAATAGGAAATTAAACTATCACTCTTTGCAGATGATATGATGCCTAAAGAATGCACTAAAAACTAGTTGAAATAATTAGTAATTTTAGCAAAGTTGCAGGTTACAAAATAAATCCACATAAATCATCAGCATTTCTATATATTTCTAGCAAAGTCTAGCAGCAAGAGAGAGAGAGAAAAATTCCATTTAAAAAAATCCCAGACAATGTAAATTTGGGAGAATTTATTTGCCAAGACAAACACAGGAATTATATGAACACAAATACAAAACACTTTTCACATAAATAAAGTTATATCTAAACAACTGGAAAAACATTAATTGCTCATGGGTAGGCCAACCTAATATAACAAAAAGGAAAATTTGACTTAAATTAACTTATTTATTCAGTGCCATGCCAATCAAACTACCAAAAAAACAATTTTGTAGAACTAGAAAAAATAACAAAATTCATCTGGAAGAACAGAAGATCAAGAATATCAAGGGAGTTAATGGAAAAAAATATGGAAAGGTGGTGGCCTTTTAGTACCAGATCTCATACTTTACCATAAAGCAGTAATCATCAGAACAATTTTATACTACTAAGAAATAGAATGATGGATCAGTAGAATAGATTAGGGGTAAATGACTTTAGCAATCTAGCGTTTGATAATTCCAAAGATCCCAGCTTTGGGGATTATAACTCACTATTTGACAAAAACTGATAGGAAAACTGGAAAAACAGTATAGCAGAAACTAGGTATAAACCAGTATCTCATACTCTATACCAAGATAAGATCAAAATGGATATATGATTTAGACATAAAAGATGATATTATAAATTAGGGGAACATAGAATAGTTTATCTGTCAGATTTATGGTGAAGGGAAGAATTTATGAGTAACAAGAGATAGAGAACATTACAAGATGTAAAATGAAGGGGGCATCTGGGTAGTTCAGTGGATTGAGAGCCAGGCCTAGAGATGGGAGGTCCTAGGTTCAAATCTGGCCTCAGACACTTCTTAGCTGTGTGACCCTGGGCAAGTCACTTCACCCCCATGGTCTAGCCCTTACCACTCTTCTGCCTTGGAGTTAATACACAGTATTGACTCCAAGATGGAAGGTAAGGGTTTAAAAAAAAAGAGATGTAAAATGAGTAATTTTTACTATATTAAAATGATTTTGTACAAACAAAACCAATAGAACCAAGATCAGAAGGGAAACAACTAACTGGGAAAACGTTTTTATAAAAAATTCCCTGAAAAAGGTCTCATTTCTCAAATCTATAGAGAACTAAGTCAAATTTCTAAAAATACAAGTCATCCCCCAACTGATAAATAGGCAAAGGATATGAATAAGCAGTTTTCAGATGAAGAAATCAAAGCTATCAATAGTCACATGAAAAAATGTTCTCACTATCTTTTGATTAGAGAAATGCTAATTAAAACAACTCTGAGGTACTACTTTTCACACCTATCTGATTGACCAATATGACAGTAAAGGAAAGTGATAAATGTTGGAGGGGATGTAGCAAAATTGGGACACTAATACACTGCTGGTGGAGTTGTGAATTGGTCCAACCATTCTGGAGAACAAATTGGAACTATGCCCAAAGGACTATAAAACAATGTATTTCCTTTGATCAAATAATACTAGATCCCAAAGAAATAAAAAATGGGGGAAAGTACCTACTTATACAAAAATATTAATAGTTGCTCTTTTTGTGTTGGCAAAGAATTGGAAATTGAAGGGATGTCCATCCATTGGGGATGGCTGAACAAACTGGGGCTCTTGTGTGCTATAAGAAATGATAAACAGGATGATTTTAGAAAAAGATACAAAGACATATGCAAAGTGAAATAAGCAGAACCAGGAGAACACTGTACACAGTAACAGCAATATTGTGGAATGATCAACTGTGAAAGACTGAGCTACTCTCAGCAATACAATGAACCAGGACAATTCTGAGGGACTTAGGACAAAGGATGCTCTCCACCTCCAGAGAAAGAATTGTTGGAGTAAAAATAAAGATAAAAGCATATGATTTTCTGTTTTAGTTTATTTGGATTTTTATTTGGGGATTTTGGTTTTATATGATCATTCACTTATGGAAAAAGAACAATATGGAAATGCGTTTTGCATGATAATACATGTATGACCCAGATTGAATCACTTGACAACTATTGTAGGAGGGAAAGGAAGGGAAGGAAGGAGACATTTTGGATTATATAACTTACGAAAACTTATGTAGAAATGTCTTATTATGTGTAATTGGTAAAATAAAATATCTTTATAAAAAAATAAATAAAGTGCATCTGATCTTACCACCCTCCCTCAAACACCTTTTAGTAAGTCAATGATTCCCTATTACCTCCAGAATAAAATATAAAATCATCTCCCTCTTAAAACTTTCATAACCTAGACATGTCCTACTCTTCTTCTATGCTACTCCCTCTGTAATCCATCCGTGATCTAGTGTCAGTGGTCTTCTTTCTATTTCCCACACAAGACACTCTCTCCCAATTCCAGTCATTTTCAGTTGCTAAGTCTCATAACTGGAATTTTCTCCTTCATTTCTCTCTTGGCTTCTCTGGCTTCCTTGAAGTCTCAGCTAACATCATGTCCTAGTGGATATTTCTAAGAAGAAAGAAAGAAAGAAAGAAAGAAAGAAAGAAAGAAAGAAAGAAAGAAAGAAAGAAAGAAAGAAAGAAAGAAAGAAAGAAAGAAAGAAAGAAAGAAAGAAAGAAAGAAAGAAAGAAAGAAAGAAAGAAAGAAAGAAAGAAAGAAAGAAAGAAAGAAAGAAAGAAAGAAAGAAAGAAAGAAAGAAAGAAGGAAAGAAGGAAAGAAGGAAAGAAAGAGAAAGAGACAAGATCTAAAAGGCAGTAGCATAGAAATTATTTCAAAGGTAAATTCAAAACAGGTACTTCATCAGTTTTAATTCCATGAGGAACAGAGATAAGAAATAATAAGTATAAGGACTGTGAATCAAAGAATAATAGTTTAGAACAAAGATAATCAGAAGAAAATTAATGAAGAGAATAAGGTAAAGAAATCCTTTTTAGAAAGGGGTGCAAAAATGGAGGGGAGGAATCAGAAAGAATTTGAAAAGGAAGGAAAAAAGGGGGATTTTAATTAACTGAGAGAAAAAAAAATAATTTGCTTCTACTAGGTCTGGTCTTCTAGACCCAAGCCTTTAAAGAAATAAGGTGGTAAATGTTGAATACTAAGATTGGATGTCTAGAGTGGGTGTTAAATGTGTATTGTATATAGTAAAAAAGGGGGGGGTTATCCATGTTAATTAAACAACAAATACATATTAAGAATTTATCTTGTGCCAGGCTCGGTACTAAGAGCTGGGAATACAGGAAAAAAAAAGTTCTTGACCTCAAGAAGCTTACATTCTAATAGGGGATAAAAAACCTACATGAATCAGCAAATATAGAATAAATACAAAGTAGACAGAGGGAAACCTGAGGGGCGGGGTGAGTAGCTGGGAAGACCACAGAAGGGCTCCTGGAAGATGTGGCACTTGTTTTGAGTCTTAAAGGAATCAGGGATTTTAAGAGTGGGATATTGGGAAGAATAGTGTTCTAGGTGTGGGGAATGTACAAACTTTATAGAAAAACAGATGGTAGATGGACAGTTTTGTTTGAGGTATAGCAAGGAAAATAGCAGAGTTGTGTGGCAGACTTTGTAAAAATAATATAATACAAGAAGACTAGAATAGTAGGAAGGCCCAGGTTTGAAAAGCTTTGAATGCCAAGCAGAGATAAGCAATCAGGAGGATTATATGGTCAGATATGTGCTTTAGGAGGATCATTTGTTAGCTGGATCAGACAGTTAGTGGTCAGACAAATATGGAGAACCAAAAAAGCTGTCAGTAAAGCCTTGAAAAGAAAGAGTTTCTAGGAGGAGAAGGTGATCAGCAGTGTTTCAAAGCGGTCAAGAAGGATGGATATTGAGAAGAGACCATTAGATTTGGGTTTTTTAATTCAATTTTATTTTATTTTCAATTTAAAATTCTCCCTCCCCACTCCTGATCCCCAGTCCATTAAGAAGGCAAAAAAATCATTATAAATATGCAGAGTCCTGAAAAACTAATTTCCTCATTAGCTATGCTCTGAAAGAAAGAAAAAGGAAGGAAGGAAGGAAGGAAGGAAGGAAGGAAGGAAGGAAGGAAGGAAGGAAGGAAGGAAGGAAGGAAGGAAGGAAGGAAGGAAGGAAGGAAGAAAGGAAGAAAGGAAGAAAGGAAGAAAGGAAGAAAGGAAGAAAGGAAGAAAGAAAGAAAGGAAGAAAGAAAGAAAGAAAGAAAGAAAGAAAGAAAGAAAGAAAGAAAGAAAGAAAGAAAGAAAGAAAGAAAGAAAGAAAGAAAGAAAGAAAGAAAGAAAGAAAGAAAGAAAGAAGGAAGGAAGGAAGGAAGGAAGGAAGGAAGGAAGGAAGGAAGGAAGGAAGGAAGGAAGGAAGGAAGGAAGGAAGGAAGGAAGGAAGGAAGGGAAAGAAGAAAATAAACTTTAATATGCAATCTGAGTCTGTCAATTCTCTATCTGGACATAGAACATTTCATCATAAGTACTTTGGAATTGTGACTTGTCATTGTATCAATCAGACTTACTAAGTCTTTCACAGTTGATTATCTTTACAATTTTGTTGTATTTGATTTGTCAGTTCATACAAGTTTTTTTAATTGTTTTCTGAAATCATCCCCTTCATCATTTCTTATAGCAAGATAGTATTAGATTACATTCATATACCACAACTAGTTCAACTATTCCTCAAATCATAGACATCCCCACTTTCCAATTCTTTGCTACCACAAAAAAGAGCTGCTATAAGTATGTTGTTATTTTACATTTGAGCCCTTTTTTCTCTTTCTTGATCTCTTTGGGGTACAGACTTAGTAGTACTATTACTAAACCAAAGGTATGCAAAGTTTAATAACTTTTGGGGTTTTGTTCCAAATTGGTCAACAAAATAGTTGGACTAATTCACACCTTCACCAACAGTGTATTAGTTTGCCTTGATTTTTCCTCCAGCATTTGTCATTTTCCTTTTTTTTGTCATCTAGCCAATATGATGGATGTAATGTGGCATCTCAAAGTTATTTTAATTTGGATTTCCCTAAATATTAATGCACTAGTATTTTTTTCCACATGGCTATTGATAGCTTGAATTTCCTCCTTTGAAAACTACCTATTTCTATCCCTTAACCATTTATCAATTGGAGAATGGTTCTTTTTCTTGTAAATTTGATTCAGTTCTCTATATATCTTAGAATTGATATTATTATTATTATTTATAACCCTTACCTTCCGCATATACTGCATATTGGTTCAAGGCAGAAGAGTGGTAAGGGCTAGGCAATGGGGGTTAAGTGACTTGCCCAGGGTCACACAGCTGGGGAGTGTCTGAGGTCAAATTTGAACCCAGGACCGCCCATCTTTAGGCCTGGCTCTAAATCCACTGAGCTACCTAGCTACCCCCGAAATGATACCATTATTAGAGAAATTTGCTACACAAATTCCCCTCCCCCAGTCTTCTGCTTTTCTTCTCATTTTAGCAGCATTGATTTTGCTTATGTAAAACTTTTAAATTTTATGTCATCAAAATTAGCCATTTTTATCTTCTATGAAACTATCCCATCCCCAGATATTTTTTCCATGTTCCACTAATTTGCTTATGATGTCATATATCTGTTTTGAGCTTATTTTGGTATATAGCATGAGATATTGATCTATGCTCTGTTCCTGAGACCGTTAGATATGACAGTTTAAAAGATCATTGGTAACAATTCAATTTCAGTTGAAGGTTGGAAGTCAGAGGACAGATTGAAGAAGGCTTAGAAGAGAGAAAGAAGGAACGAAGAAGAGACATTGATTCTATAGCTGACGTTTTCAAGGAGTTTAAGTCAGAAAGGAGAAGAGAAATATTGAACAATCCTTGAGAGATACAGTAGAATTCAGTGAGGGATTTTTTTTTTTTTAATGACGGGAAGACTTGGGTATGTTTGTAGGCAGCCAGGAAGGAATCAGTGGCTGTCGAGAGACTAACAATTAGAGAAAGAGTGGAGGCAATCTGTTGAAGACAAGAGTGGACCGGATCAAGGATACCTGTGATAGAGCTGACTTTGACAAGCAGGAGAGCGACCTCATCCTCTGAGACTGGACTGAAGGATGAGGTGACATGAAAGGGATGGGAGATGAGGAAGAAAAGAGAATTCTGGGTAATGGTCTCAACTTTTTCGATAAAGTTTGAGAGGAGTCCTCAGCACAGAGGGGTGGCAGGAGAGAGTGGTCCTAGAAGCTAAAGGAGCAAGGCAAAGGTGTGAAACAGCCGCCATGGTAAGTAGGTCAAGGGATCTGCTTGGCACTAGGATTGTCTTGCTGAGACAAATCTGTAGTGAACCTGGTCCTTTGATTTTATGATTTCCTCCAGCTCTTTTCAGCAGCACATGAGGAGGATAGGAGGAGGCAGATGGAGAGAGGAATCCAGGGATGTAACTGGAGAAAGGACAAGGGGGTAAAGGATTCAAGAGAAAACTGAAGTGCTGAGTTTAACGGATTCTCCAAGGCATCAAGATTGGGGGAGAAGAATGGGAGTGTAAGGAAGGAGAATGTAATCAGAGCAGGAGTGATGACCTGGGATGATACTGAGGCATGGAGAGACTGAGGGTCAAGATGAGGACAAAGAGTAGAATTTATCGGGAGAGATAGAAAGAAAAAAAATGGGACCAGATCAAGGAAATTCATAGTTCTTGAACATGGAAGGGGAAGTCTGGTGGGTGATGGCAAGGTCAAAGGTAGGACCATTTCCATGATCATACTTTTCCTCCCTTTCACTCTGCCCTTGATAGAAACCCCTGTCTGCTCTTCGCTTTCCATGTTCCACAGGCCAGGCCTGGTAATTAGTTTTAAATCACTCTTCGAAACCCAACATTTGGCAAGCTCTTTGGAAGAATGCAAATATAACACCGCCGCCTCCCAACCTCGCTAACGGGTGAACAAGCTCAAGGGTCAGATTTCACGTAAGCAACTTTAAAAGGAACTTCATGGGGGAAACCACCTGTTCAGGAAGTCACTATAAAAAGGATTTGTGAGTTGAATGTAGACTCAGCTGGAGAGGCCGAGCATCCCTGACCTCATGGAATAAGACATGCAGAGACAGGGGACAGCTTAAGAGCAGCTTTGGGGGTGGGGAGGAAGAGGAGACGCCAACTCCAAGGTCATGGTAAGAAAAGCCCATTCATGCTCCTGAAACGATAAGGTGATCGGATTTTAGATTAAGAGCTAGAAGGAAGCTTGGAGGCTAGCCAGTTCAACCCTCTCCTTTGACATTGGAAGAAACCAAGGCCCAGGGAAGGGAAATGATTTGCCCAGGCTTATATGGCTAGTAAATGTCAAGAGGCAAGATTTGCTGACTCCAAGAAGACTTCTAGGAATACTTATTCGTCTTGAACCCCATTGTAGGGAGGATGGGATGGGAGGGTCCAATAAAGGAGTTTTGGAGATCTTTAATTCTGCCCTTGAGTGCTATTTAGACCCCACCATGAATATTAGGTTCACTTCTCAGTATCAAACTCTAGAAGGCTCCATTTGGAGTCAGGAAGACCCAGATACAAATCCTGCCTTGGCCTCAGTTTCCTTCTCTTTAAAATGGGGGTAGTAATACCTATCAAATTTACATCATAGAATTGTTGTACGGCTCAGATTAGGTGATGTGTACTTGGAAACAGGAAAATACTATGAACATGACCGTTGTAATTAGAGTCACTAATCAAATTTAATTCAAAATTCAAAATTTTAATTCATTCACCTGGCATGGCAGAGATTTAGTGTTGGAAGAGACCTTGATGACCAGCAATGTCAAACTCAAATAGAAATGGGGGCCACAGAAGCATTTGTTTTTTTTTTTTAAATATATTTTATTTGATCATTTCCAAGCATTATTCGTTAAAGACATAGATCATTTTCTTTTCCTCCCCCCCCACCCCCCATAGCCGACGCGTAAGTCCACTGGGCATTAGATGTTTTCTTGATTTGAACCCATTGCTTTGTTGATAGTATTTGCATTAGAGTGTTCATTTAGAGTCTATCCTCTGTCATGTCCCCTCAACCTCTGTATTCAGGCAGTTGCTTTTTCTCGGTGTTTCCACTCCCATAGTTTATCCTTTGCTTATGAATGGTGTTTTTTTTCTCCTGGATCCCTGAAAGTTGTTCAGGGACATTACACCGCCACTAATGGAGAAGTCCATTACGTTCGATTATACCACAGTGTATTAGTCTCTGTGTACAATGTTCTCCTGGTTCTGCTCCTCTCGCTCTGCATCACTTCCTGGAGGTTGTTCCAGTCTCCATGGAACTTCTCCACTTTATTATTCCTTTTAGCACAATAGTATTCCATCAGTAACATATACCACAATTTGTTCAGTCATTCTCCAATTGATGGGCATCCCCTCATTTTCCAGTTTTGGGCCACCACAAAGAGCGCAGCTATGAATATTTTTGTACAAGTCTTTGTGTCCATTATCTCTTTGGGGTACAGACCCAGCAGTGCTATGGCTGGGTCAAAGGGCAGACAGTCTTTTATCGCCCTTTGGGCATAGTTCCAAATTGCCCTCCAGAATGGTTGGATCAATTCACAACTCCACCAGCAATGAATTAATGTCCCTGCTTTGCCACATCCCCTCCAGCATTCATTACTTTCCTTTGCTGTTATGTTAGCCAATCTGCTAGGTGTGAGGTGATACCTCAGAGTTGTTTTGATTTGCATCTCTCTGATTATAAGAGATGTAGAACACTTCTTCATGTGCTTGTTAATAGTTTTGATTTCTTTATCTGAGAACTGCCTATCCATTTCCCTTGCCCATTTATCAATTGGAGAATGGCTTGATTTTTTGTACAATTGATTTAGCTCATTATAAATATGAGTAATTAAACCTTTGTCAGAGGTTTCTATGAAGATTTTTTCCCAATTTGTTGTTTCCCTTCTGATTTTAGTTATATTGGTTTTGTTTGTACAAAAGCTTTTTAGTTTGATGTAGTCAAAATTATTTATTTTACATTTTGTGATTCTTTCTATGTCTTGCTTGGTTTTAAAGTCTTTCCCCTCCCAAAGGTCTGACATGTATACTATTCTGTGTTTACCCAATTTACTTATGGTTTCCTTCTTTATGTTTAAGTCACTCACCCATTTTGAATTTATCTTGGTGTAGGGTGTGAGGTGTTGATCTATTCCTAGTCTCTCCCACACTGTCTTCCAATTTTCCCAGCAGTTTTTATCGAATAGTGGATTTTTGTCCCAAAAGCTGGGATCTTTGGGTTTATCGTATACTGTCTTGCTGAGGTCGCTTTCCCCCAGTCTATTCCACTGATCTTCCTTTCTGTTTCTTAGCCAGTACCAAATTGTTTTGATGACTGCTGCTTTGTAATATAGTTTTAGGTCAGGGACTGCAAGGCCCCCATCATATGTGTTTTTTTTCATTATTTCCCTGGATATCCTTGATCTTTTGTTCTTCCAAATGAACTTTGTTATGGTTTTTTCTACACAGAAGCATTTGTAAAGACTCCTGTGGGTAAACACTGAGTTAGAAAACCACATATTAACATTATCTTTATCCTATTGTTTTTTAATTTATTTTGTCAACTGTTTCCCAATTATATTTTAATCTTCTTCAGGCTACTTTCTGGGAGGGTTGCTGGCCTTGTGCTCAACACCTCTATTGAAGAACCTGATGTCCAATTCTCTCATTATGTAATTTAGGAAACTTGGGGTTAGAGGTAGGATTTGAACCTAGGTCTTCCTGACTTTGAATGGAGCCTCTTGGAGCGTGGTACTCAAAAGGTGAACATAATATTCATGGTGTGGTCTAAGCAGCAGAAAGGGTAGGGTTAAGAAACTCGTTTCTGTGGTTTTCCCAAGATTGCAAAGATTGAAGGAAACAGAGGTAGGAAAGATGTTGGAAGTAATTTATTCTAACCTTCTTCATAATAAAGACAATGAAATTAAATCTCAGAGAGATCCAGTGACCTTGCCAAGGCTCCACAGAGGCAGAACCAGAATGTAGACCTAGCTGCTCTATTCTTTTTTAAAATTATCTTTTAAATTAAAAATTTTAATTTTAATTTAAAAATTTTCTGGGTTATACATGTATTATCATGCAAAACATATTTCCTTATTATTCATTTTTGTAAGTGAATAATCTTATAAAACCAAAACCCCAAATCATATACCCAAATAAACAAGTGAAAAAGTATATGCTTTCATTTGCATTTCTACTCCCACGGTTCTTTCTCTGGAGATAACAGCATTTTTTGTCATAAATCCTTCAGAATTGTTCTGGATCATTGTATTGCTGTTAATAGCACAGTCTATCATATTTGATCATTCCACAATATTTCAGTTACTCTGTTTAATGTTCTTCCGATTCCGCTTATTTCACTCTGCATCAGTTCACGTTGGTCTTTCCAGGTCTCTCTGAAATCATCCTGTTCATCATTATTTCATCACCACTATATACCACAATTTGTTTAGCCATTCCCCAATGGAGGGAAAATCACCGAATCTCTCTGAGACTTGGTTTCATTGCCTGTGATACGAAGGAGGTTAGAATAATTTAGTTTCCAATTTTTTGCCACCATAAAAAGCGCTAGCTGCTCGATTTCTGATGCCAGTGTTCTTTCCGCTACAATACACTGACTCCTGTATGATTTGATAATTAAGTATTCCCAACCCCCCAAAGAAGGTTTCATACTTGATTTATTAAAGTCTCTGAAGTGATCTGAGAAGGTAAGGGACACAACGCTTGGTCGATTGCTTCAGGTACGGCACATAGGATAGACGAAAGAATAATTTCAGTCACTGAGTTCATTCTGGTCCAGTGAAGGTCATTAATGTGAACAGAATGGAAGAAGCACATCTAAGACATGCTACAAAGAAAGAATTAACAGGATTTGGCCTCAAATACATGAAGTGAAGAATAAAAACCTCAAAATGACAATCTTACTTCAACTAATCGCTTACTCATTTCCATCCCCCCCCCAAATTATTTTATTAAGAAAAATAATAGCAAAATGTATTTGGAGGAATAAAAAAATATAAAAATAAAATAAAATGAAAATGAAAAATAAAAATAATTAACTTAAAAAACATAAAGAGGGAAATATAGTAGTACTAGGCTTTAAATTATATTATAAAACAGATTTATCAAAATTTTTTGGTAATGGCTAAGAAATAGAAATAGATCAGTGGAACAGAACAGACATGTGACAAAGAGCAATAAAAGATTCTAGTAATCTTGTGTTTGACAAAATCATAGATATAAGTTTTGGGGGCTATAAAATCACTATTTGATAAAAATTGATATGATAACTGGAAACTAGTTTGGCAGAAACTAGGTATAGACCAATATCTTACACCATTCGCTAAGATAAAATCAAAATGGATACATGATCTAGACATTAAAGGAGATATAAGTAATTAGAAGAACAGGGAACCCACTACCTATCAGATTTATGGATAGAAGAGAGGGATTTATGAGTCAATAAAAGATGGAGAGCTTTCTGAAATGTAAAATGAATAATTTTGAGTTCATTAAATTGAAGAGTTTTTCTACAAATAAAGCATATGTTAGCCAAGATGAGAAGGAAAGCAAAAAATTGGAGGGGGGAATTTTAGAAACAGTCTCTCAGATAAAGGCCCCAGATCTAAAATATATAAACTTCTCAAATTTCTAAGAATAAAAACTATCCTTCAATTAATAAATGGGCAAAAGATATAAACGGACAATTTTTGGATAAAGAAATCAAAGCCATAGATAGATACATGAAAAAATGCTCTAAGTCATTACTGAGTAGAGAAATGCAAACCAAAACAGCTCTAAGATATCACCTCACACCCATCAGACTGGTTAAAATGACAAAAGAGCAAAATGATGAATGTTGGAGGGGAGGTGGGAAAATGGTGGAGCTGTGAACTGATCCAAACATTTTGGAGAGCAATTTGGAATTCCACCCAGAGAATTATAAAACTGGGTATATAGCCTTATACCATACAGGACTATTGCTGGATCCATTTCCCAAGAGGCTCTGGGGAAAAGGAATAGAACCCATATATTCCAAAATATTTGTAGCAGCTCTCTTTGTGGTACCAAAGAATTGGAAACTGAGGGGATGCCCATCATTTGGGGAATGGCTGGTGGTATATGATGGTGATTGGAAAAAAAGCAAAAGAAGCAATGAGCAGACCAATTTTTTAAAAACTTCACAACATAATGAACAATGAAATGAACAGAGAACCAAGGACCATAGAATTAATGCTGGAAGAATACATTGAATTTTACCTCCAGAAAGTAAACAGAAAAGTGAAATACTAAAGACATGTTGGTCTCCCTGATTCTATCTTCTGACATATGGGGGAGTCTGGAATGCTTGTGGACAGGATTTATTATGTAGATATGAAGAAAAGTAAGCAAAACATATAGGGGATTGGTGATTTCTGTCTTCTTTTTCTTTATATATGGAAATATTTATTTTGTAAAGTTTGGAATAACAAAAAAGTTATGTGGATAAACATCCTGTAAAGTTATAATCTTATAGAATAAAGCCACCATATGATCTTAAAAAATAAAATAAAATGGGGGGGGGTAGCTGGGTGGCTCAGTGGATTGAGAGCCAAGCCCAGAGATGCGAGGTTGTAGGTTCAAATCTAGCCACAGACACTTCCTGGCTGTGTGATCCTGGACAAGTCACTTAACCCCCATTGCCTAGCCCTTACCACTCTTCTGCCTTGGAACCAATACCTAGTATTGATTCTAAGACAGAAAGTGAGGGTTTAAAAAAAATAGAATGGTCATATAGTTCTTCAAGAGGAAAAAGTTGGGCATATAGCAATGATGTGGCCAAGCCAAGTGGCAGATACAGGCTAGGAACTCCACTTTCCTTTTGAAAAGAGGACAATATATATGAGTAGATCACGGGAAACTTGTATTTGAAAAGCATATATGGCCATCCACTGGTTAGAGGATAAGGAAGAAATCCATATATAGTCAGAAATTAAGATAATATAAAATTAGAAATATCAATACTTTTTTTTAACATGACAGATTTTCCTAATTTTATTTTATTTATTCCTATATGATAGGGTTTATAGGCTCAGATCAGAATGGTGCCTGACATTCAACTAGTTTATGACGGTTTGCTTATGAAAAAGATGGCTCCAGACATGTGAGTTGTATGTCTGTTTAGTTAAATGAATTAGGGAGCTATTTGGCTGCTGTTACCATTAAGTGATGAAAGACTAGTATCACGGCTGGATGGAACCCTAGAGGTCCTCCTGGGAAACCTCTTTGTTTTATAGATGGGGAAACAAAGTTTTGGGGAGATTAAGTTCCTTACCCAATCTCACAAGGCAATAAATGATAGCAGACCTGAAATTTGAACCCAAGACTTCTGACTTTAAATTTAGAATTTTTTTTTAAACTTCAGCATGAAGTTGTCAAAGTGCCGTTAAGCCCATTTCTTTCCTTAGGTCACCCTTTGCCTGTACATTTCTACCCAGGCATACTTTTCCTGAAATAAAAGTAGGATGAGTTGAGAATTAAGAAACAGTCATAAAAAGGAAAATCTAATTTTGCAACTTTTCATCATGAGGTACATCTTATCTTTTAGGTGAGATGGATTCAGGAAGTCCCCCCTCCCCCGCCCAATCTCAATGCCCTTATGGATGTACATCCTTCTCATAATTTTGTATAGAGATGAGAAAATAGGCCTAGGAGGCCCTGTGATGTGACTCCTAGGCCTACATCTCAAAGAGATTAAAGTAAGTATCAAAAGACCCATAGACAGAGAAATGTGTATGAGAGTTGTTATTGTCCCAAGAACTTGGTCAGTTGGAGAATGGCTGAACAAATTTTGATAAATGCATGTAATGGAACATTTTGCCATAACAAATGAAAATGAGGGACAGCTCAGTAGCTCATTGGATTGAGAGGCAGGCCTAGAGATGGGAGGTCCTGGGTTCAAATCTGGACTCAGACAATTCCTAGATATGTGACCCTAGGCAAGTCACTTATACTCCATTGTCTAGTCCTTACCCCCTCTTCTGCCTTCAATACACTATATTGATTCCAAGAGAAAAAGTATGGAGGGAGGAAGGAAGGAAGGAAGGAAGGAAGGAAGGAAGGAAGGAAGGAAGGAAGGCAGGAAGGAAGGAAGGAAGGAAGGAAGGAAGGAAGGAAGGAAGGAGGGAAGGAAGGAAGGAAGGAAAGAAGGAAGGAAGGAAGGAAGAAAGGAAGGAAGGAAGGAATTCCAGAATGTAAGAATGAGATATGGCAGGTCTGGGCATCCTCTTTGAAACAGAGGATCTAGGATTAGACATCTAATCAGAACTAGTAACCACAGGTGGAAATGGCTAGAGCATAAACATAGGATGACTAGCTGAGCGCAATATAAGACAGTGATGGTGAATTTTTTTAGAGACCAAATGCCCAAACTACAACTCTCATGCTGTGAGCAGCCCCCTTACCCCAGATAGGGGAGGGTGGAAGTGCTCCCATTGGGCTACTGGGCAGAGGGGTGGGTGATGTGAGAAATGTCTTCAGGCATGTGTGGATAGGGGGACGGAAGTAATGCCCTCTGGCACACATGCCATTGGTTTGCCAACACAGGTATAAAAAGTCCAGAGAACAGTGTGAAGATTGGATTTGGCTCTCTCCTGATTGTAACAATGAAGGTACTTAGCTCTTCCTTGATTGTGAACATTAAATTTTAATCCCCTGTCTATTTTTAGATTTTAATCCCCAAAGTGTAAACACAGCACTTAAAGTTGATCTATGCATTTTGGATTTTAACCGCAAAAAGGTGTGAACATCCATTTCATACATTGAATAGGAGGTCTGTAACCCACATGTGAAAGAGTAGGCAGTCCTGGAGTCAGCTGTGATTGGTAGACGTAAAATTTAGGGGAAGTGACACAAGAGAAAAAGGTCTTTAAAAGTGGAAACAGAGGCACACTTGGGGGAGACACTCAGACTTTGCTGTGGAACTCGACCCTGGAGGAGCTTGTGTGGGAGACCTCAGACTAAGATGGTCACTGTGGTGAGTGTAAAGGCTGACTTCCTTCCTTGCTCTTCCTGGAGGTGTGAGCCTCTGGAAAAGGCCCATCATCTTGAAACTCCTTTCACCTGGCTAGAGCCTTAGAATTGCTACCTTGGTCAAGGGACGCCAGAGTTCGTTCTCTCTCTCTCTCTCTCTCTCTCTCTCTCTCTCTCTCTCTCTCTCTCTCTCTCTCTCTCTCTCTCTCTCTCTCTCTCTCTTCCTTAATATCTTCCCTCTATTATAAAAACAAACTACCATAAATTCCATTTTACTTTAGTAATTCATTTTTGGGATTTAGAAATTAAATCCCTGGCGACCAATTAAATATTCAGTCCAACCATAAATCTAACAACAGCCATGGAGAGAAATGACTGAAGAGTTTATTTAAGGATAGGAATTTTATCTTAGGTAATTATTGTTAATTAGGGAAATTCTCATAAACAACTTATAAGAAACCTCAATCTAGTGAATGCAATAATAGTCACCTAGATGCATTCCCCTAGAAATTAATCTCAAATTTATTTCAAATGTGCCCAAGTTATTCATTTGTCAACAGTCTAATTTATTGATCTTTCTCCTTTTTTTTCTATCTAATTTTCACTTAAGTATAGGTTCAAAGCTTTAGAGCTTCAAGGGATGTTAGAGGTTATCAAGTCAAATTCACTAATTTTACAGCTGAAGAAATTTAATTGCCATAACGCCTGACATTTACAGGATATAGTACTTACAGTAGCAATTTACCCATATTATCTCATTTGACCCTCTCAACAACCATGAGAGGTCAGTACTAGATATATTACTAAACACACATAATAGATCAGGAAACTAAGGCTGAGAGGGTTTAAGTGCCTTGTCTAAGTCACATAGGCAATAAGTATAAGAAACAGGATTTGAACCTGGTTCTTTCCTGCCTATACTGTAAGTCTAGCATTCTTTCCATCATATTCTCAGACCTTCTGGTTGTCGAGATCTTTTATATGGTTGAGGCAACTGGTTGTAAGGTCAAATTTTTTTAGCTAAAAGGGATTTTAGAGTTCATTTACCCAATTCCTTCATTTTACATATGAAAAAGTTGAGGTTTTCAGAGGTAAAGTGACTTGTCCAAGGTAACAGAGTGATGGAGGTAAGATTGGAACCTAATCTTTTGTATCCAAATGTAGCACTTTCCCACATTTCTCCATTTTGCTTTTTACATCAAAATTGTTTTCTCTGCCCTAACCTCAAGTACTCTTTTATCTCATACCAATAATTCATTAACCCATTCTGTAAATTTTTGCACCCCTACATTAAAATATGCGCATGTGCGCACACACATACACACACACACACACACACACACACACACACACACATTGAAATCAGGGAAATTTTAACAATGAGACATGAGAACTATTTGAGGGGACAAAGCCAATATAGCAGAATAGGGGCAGCCTTCCTGCTAAAATGCCTCAATATTCCCCACCAAGCAACTTTAAAATAATATACCTCGAATCAAATTTTGGAGCAGCGGAGCCAACCAAAAGTTAGGGTGGGATATTTTTCTGGCCTCAGAAAACTTAAGAGGTAGGCAGGAGAAGTCTGGTGGAAGTCCTTCTGGAGCCCACACATGGTGGCAGCAACAATGGGCAGCAATAGTAGCAGCTTTAGGAGCTCTCAACTCAGAGATAGTGGAAGGGGTCAGAAAACTACTCAGAAAGAGATTATAGGGGATCCTTTGCTGGCCCTGGGTACAGCTGGTGCTAATTGGCAACTCTGTGGCTCAAACACAATTCTGGGTTTGCAGTTCAAAGGCAGAGAGAAGTATTTGGGCCAGTCATAAGAGAGCAGAGGCCCTGGTCACAGTATCAAGTCAGAAAGGAGTGCTAGTCCATGTAGCTACAGAGGTACTGGGGTAGCTTGGAGTGCAGACTAGGAGAGCAGTGAGCATACCTCTCCCAGGATCACATCACCTTGGATGCACCAAAAACTTGCAGACTTCCAGTATTAGTTCTGAAAATAACAGTGCAAAAATGCTTAAGTCTTGGGACAATGCTTCCCCACTCCAAGGGGAGCAAAGCCCAACTTTAACAGAAAGTTGAAAGTCAAGATATAGACTGAAAAAATGAGCAAACAACAAAGAATTTGACCACAAAAAGCTACTTACAGTGGCAGGGAAGACCAAGACATAAACTCAGAAGAAGACAACAATGTGAAAACAGCTACAAGCAAAGCCTCAAAGAGAAATACAGACAGGATCTAAACCCAATGAGCATTCCTGTTTGAGTTTAAAAAATGAGTAGGAAAAAATGGGAAAATAAATGGAGTAATGCAAGAAAATCATGAAAAGAAAATTAACAGCTTGGTAAAAGAGGCACAAAAAAATTTGAAGGAAACAAATCTTAAAAACACAGAATTGGTCTAGTGGTAAAGAGGCACAAAATTCTCTGAAGAAAAGAGCTTTTTAAAAAGGAGAATAGGTCAAATGGAAAAAGAAATACAAAGTCTCATTGAAGAAAATAATTTCTTCAAAATTAGAATCAGTCAACTCAAAGCTAATGACCCCATGAAACATCAGGAAATAATAAAAACAAAGTCAAAAGAAAGAGAGAGAGAGAGAGAGAGAGAGAGAGAGAGAGAGAGAGAGAGAGAGAGAGAGAGAGAGAGAGAGAGAGAGAGAAAGGAAAGAAAAGAAAAGAAAATGTGAAATGCCTCTTCCAAAAAAACAACTGACCTAGATAATAGATTGAAGAGAGATAATTTAAGAATTGTTGTACTACAAGAGCCTAGATATCATCTTTTAAGAAATTATCAAGGAAAATTGCCTTGGGTTTTTAGATCTAGAGAGTAAAATTTTTAAAAAAATGAAAGAATCCACCTATCACTTCCTAAAGTACCAGGAATATTATAATCAAATTCCAGAGCTGCCAGGTCAGAGAAATTACTTCAAACAACCAGAAAAATAAGAATTCAAATATCATGGAGTCACAGTCAGTATCATACAAGACTTAACAGCTTTCATGTTAAGGGAGAAGAAGTCTTAGAATATGATATTCCAGAAGGCAAGGGAGCTAGGATTACAATCAAGAATCATCTACCCAGTATACCAGTATACCCAGAACCTAGTATACTACTTCAGGCAAAAAAGAAGATTTTTAATGAAATAAAGAACTTTCAATCATTCCTTAGGAAAAGACCAGAGTTAAATAGAAAATCTGACATTAAACCATGTATTTTAATTTAAAATCCAAGAATTTTGATTTTTTGTTTGAGATTATATTTTTACATAAAATCCAAGATTTTGATTTTGTTCAAGAAAAGATCTTCAAGGAAGAAGCTTGCTAACTCCTAAAATCCAAAGAATGAACTGTTGCAGAAAGATGCTGGAAAACCCACACTACATCAAGAAGATCAAGAATAAACTTTGGATATGGTTGATGGAACTGAACTTTGATTGAACATTTATTGTAAATGTATACATTTATGCCAAAAGGGACTACCCCTAATTTGGCTTTCTGTCAATGCGCCTAGCAAAACATTGGTTTTGCTTTCTTTCTTTTTCTATTTCCTCCCTCACTACTCTAATTTCCTCTTAGAAAATTGATTATTGTATGCATGTGTAGTTAGAAGTACGTTTAGGACTACAAGATGATTATGTTAAATGATCAATGGGGAGAATAGTCTCCCAATGATCATTAGGGGGGATTGTGAACCTTTAAAATTCTCAGACCCTACTTCATAAGGTTAGGATTGTAAACCTTAAAAAAATTCCCATACCCTACTTCATAAGGTTGGGTTAAGACAATTCCCCATTGGGACCATTCCCCATTTGGGCAGTGAAGCTATTTAGATCAGGAATGTGAGAACTCTACTTCACCATACTTAAGCATGCCTTAGGGGAAGATAAAGTTGTAAACTCTTTGCCGAACAATGAAAGTACTTAAATCCATACTTACAGTAGGACAAAATTTCTTAAGCTATGCCTATTTTAGGACTAATACAAAAGGGTGCTAAGTACCTATAAAGGTCAGGCAACTTGTGAACTTACAAGGAGCAAAGAGGTGAGAACTTACTCAGAGATTCTAGTCTACTCAGGTGTGAATTACTCAAAGGATTAGTCAGGTGTGAACTAAGAATGGTCTGTCCTTTGAAAAACGTCTACTGTGATTGGCAGATATAAGGACTTAGGGGAGGTGACATAGGAGAAAATTCCCTTTAAATAGGAGCTCAGATTCATTTAGATTCAGATTCAGGATTGAGCTGGTGGAGGCAGCTGAGATGAAGCTGGCCTGGTGTCACTAGAATCCTTGCTTGGACAGATCTTGTGGTGAGTGATTAAGGACTGACTGATCTTTCTTTTAGGACTTAGGCCTGGGTTGGCCAGGGCTGCCCTGGGCCAGCCTATCCTTTTCTCATTATTTCCCTTTTCTCTCAATCTCTCCTTTTCTTTAATTCCACATTTGTATTAATTTAAATCTCTATAAAACCCAGCTGACTTGGGTTTATTGAATAATTGGGAATCTTTCCCTGGCGACCACCTTATATATTGATTTAAAAACAAGACACTGTAGTGAAAACATATTTTCTGCGGTCACAATTTACTCATCCACTCTTTTATCTACTACAATTTATATCTTCCACTATTTTAATCACTACAGTTTATGACAACCAACTATTTTAACTATTACAACCAGAAGCATAAAGGGATTCAATAAAGTTAAACTGCTTACATTCCCACATTTGATGCTTATATTTGTAAGTCCCAAGAACTTTATCATTATTGGTACAGTAAAAGAAGTTCACATAGACAGAGGGCATGAATATGAATCCATTACATTGGAATAATCTCAGAAAAAATGAAGGAGAATGTAAGAGGGATGTACTGGGACAAGAGGGAAGAGAGAAGTAGAATAGAGGAAATTTTCTCATATAAAAGAGAAGCGCAAAGAAGAATTTTTACAATGGAGGGAAAATGGAGGGAAGTCAAGACTTGAACCTCACTCTGATTGGAATTGATTCAAAGAAGGAAGACTATCTATCTATCTATCTATCTATCTATCTATCTATCTATCTATCTATCTATAAGATATAATCTTATAGATAGATAGATAGATAGTCTTCCTTCCATATATATGTACACTTAATTATATACAGAAATGAACCTATCCAATGGTGGTATGACATAGTTGTTGTCCTTCATACTCAAAGAAGATCAAAATTATACCATTATGTTGGGGTCAGTGTATGATATCTCAGACCAAAGGAGCTCACAGGGCTCTACCACAGGTCTAGCACAAATAGCCCCTCTGAACATTTGGACTGGAGATATTCCTAAATTTGCATTTTCCCCTTCATTTTTAATCAAACTAATCCCACTTAAGGAAGGCAACTTTATTATGCCAAGTTATTATTTTTTTTTATCATTTAAATAGTTTGACTTTCTTTTGCTGTTTAAATAAAGCTAACTGGAATTGTTATATGTGTTGCCTTTTAAAAAAAATTAACAGGGAGTTCACCAGGGAAGAATAGCATTTGGGTATTGGTATATAGAGATAATGGGCAGCCAAATGACTCCGTGGATAGAGCCTGGGCTGGAGTCAGAAAGACTTGAGTTCAAATATAGCCTCAGACACTTTAAAGCCTCCCACCAGCGAGAAGCTTTATGGTAGGAAAATAGAAAAGGGATAGAAGTTTTTGATCCCGCGAAGGGCGTGAAGGAGCCAACCTTTTGAGATGTGAATAATGAGTCAGTAATCAATTATTATTAATATTTGGCAGCCACGCTCCGGTCAATGGACGTTACTGGAAGGCTATTTTCCGCCCAGAGATCCCGTTTAACACTGCACTGGTCAGAGGATGATATGGCTCAGCTGGGAGAATAAATAGAGACTAATAGAATTAGAGAATGCTAGGTATTAGCATTGGAAAAGAAAGAGAGACACCTGGCTGAAGGCCAGGCCTCAGGTGAAGATAGAGAGAAGAAAGGTGGAGATAGCAAACCTGTAGCTCATCCAAGAAGGAGAAGAAAGAAGAAGAGGAAGAAGAAGAAGAAGAAGAAGAAGAAGAAGAAGAAGAAGAAGAAGAAGAAGAAGAAGAAGAAGAAGAAGAAGAAGAAGAAGAAGAAGAAGAAGAAGAAGAAGAAGAAGAAGAAGAAGAAGAAGAAGAAGAAGAAGAAGAAGAAGGAGGAGGAGGAGGAGGAGGAGGAGGAGGAGGAGGAGGAGGAGGAGGAGGAGGAGGAGGAGGAGGAGGAGGAGAAGGAGGAGAAGGAGGAGAAGAAGGAGAAGAAGAAGAAGAAGGAGAAGAAGAAGAAGAAGAAGAAGAAGAAGAAGAAGAAGAAGAAGAAGAAGAAGAAGAAGAAGAAGAAGAAGAAGAGGAGGAAGAAGAAGAAGAAGAAGAAGAAGAAGAAGAAGAAGAAGAAGAAGAAGAAGAAGAAGAAGAAGAAGAAGAATAGGGAGGAGCTGGCCACGGCTTCCCAATTTATTCTCTTTGATAAGCAAATGAACTCAATACATATTGATAAGTTACATGATGCCTCAATACATATAGATGAGTTACATAGTATATTGCCATTGGATAATTGCAAATTACGACAAGGTGAAGGTGGAGTCTTTATCCTCAAGTGAGTGAGAGAAAGGGAAGCAAGGTTTTGCGCTCTAAGTTCAGCCAGGCTGGGAAAGAGTTCATTGCCATGCGCAGAATGGCCATGTGCCCATTCACAAACCTTGTCTCTTTATAATACCTATTGGCTGGACTGCTACACACTTAATAACTATGTGACTCTGGGCAGATTGCTGTTGGCCTCGGTTTCATTATCTGTAAGATGGGCTAGAGAAGGAAATGGCAAACAACTATAGTACCTTTACCAAGAAAACCTCAAATGGAATCATGAAGAGTCAGACACAAATGAAACAATTAACCATTTGGAGATACAGAAAATACCCATATTCAAGCCTGGCCCCAAAGTGCATTGTAATCATTCTGGTCTTGATTGGGATCAGAGTCAACCATGCTTTGAATTCTTCTCAGTCTTTTGCATTTTAAATATTTCTTTCATGGTGGAAGAAATAAAAGAGTTATCCAATTCCTGATATCTACTTTACATAGTGGACAGGATGCTACTAGTTCCTTCAGGGATCCTAGACATGGGTCCCACCTAATATTTATTTTAAGGATTTGCCCCAGAATTCCAGAGTGGGGGCACAATGAACCAGAGGAGGTGAAACAAAAGCCTGGTCCTATTTCTTTGAAGTTAGATTCTTTCCAAGATTGAACCTGGTCTGTAGGAGTCCAAAGTGGAAACCACTCATGGGAGGCCCCCACCTTGGGCTGTGGGGCCATATCTAATCAGTTGTCAATGCCTACAGCATCTTTCACATACATTCATTCCTTTCTTCCCATTCATCTGGCCACCATTCTAATTCAGGCTATTATTACCACTTGCCTACAGTTTTTCCAAAAGCCTCTGAAATGATCTTCCTGCATCCAGCCTCTCCCTTGTCCGATCCTTCTTCCACAAAATGAAATTCCTATAGCAACGTTCTAATCATGTCATCCTATTACTCAAGAAGCTTCACTGTTTCCTTCTTGCTTTCAGGATTAACAAAAACAACAACAATAATAGATAACATTTACACAGCTTTAACTATTTGTCAGGCTTTACAAATATCTCATTTGATCTTCACGATAACCTTGGGAAGTAGATGCTGTTAGAATCCTCATTTTACAGATGAGGAAACTGAGGTGAATAGAAGTTAAGTGATTCATTCATAATCACACAGCTAGTATAAGTTTAAGGAAAAAATCAAATTTGGGTCTTATTGACTCCACGTCTGGTGTTCCAGTCACTATGCCATCTAACAACCCATTCTCAATTGGAGAATGGCTGAACACATTTTGATTAATGCATGTAATTGATTATTTTGCCATAACAAATGAAAATGAGGGACAGCTCAGTGGCTCATTGGATTGAGAGGCAGGCCTAGAGATGGGAGGTCCTGGGTTCAAATTTGACCTCAGACAATTCCTAGCTGTGTGACCCTGGGCAAGTCACTTAACCCCCATTGCCTAGCCCTTACCACTCTTCTGCCTTGGAACCAATACACAGTATTGATTCCAAGGTGGAAGGTAAGGGTTTAAAAAACAAGGAGGCCAGTTTCACTGAATGAAAATACATGGAGGAGAGGCGATGTAAGGTTAAGAAGCCTGGAAAGGTTGAGGATGGGGGGCAGGTTCTAAAGAATTTTGAATGCCAAACAGAGAATATTATAGTTGATTCTAGAAGTGATGAGGTGCCAAAGTTCAAGGGAAATAATGAAAAAAGTTGGAATAAAGGAGATTCCAGAGTACTAGGTTTCAAACTATGCTACAAAACATAGTAATCACCAAAATGTTTAGTATTGGTTAAAAAATGGTGAGATTGATCTGTGGAACAGATTATGTTGACAGCATACCAAAGCAAAGAACCTCGTAGCTTAAAACCTGATAAATTCAAAGATCCCAGATACTGAAGGACTCATTATTTGCCAAAGGCTTCTGGGAAAACTGAATTGCTATCGGGCAGAAAATAGGTCTAGGTCAGTGATGGCAAACTTTTTAGAGATGGAGTGTGTAAGGAATTAAAATTAAGGGTTTGACTAAATATATGAGAATTCTAAGACAGTTCTGTGGCCACTGATTTAAAAATATAGCTTAAGTCAAATTTATTTTCAGTAGCTTTATTTACAAGAAATGGAAGGAGTGAAAGTAGAGAAATGTAAAAGAGGGTAGAGTAAGAAATCTAGCACATCATGCTAAATGTTGCTCTGGTTCCTAGATCAACCCACACAGAGCTCGTTAACCCCTCAGCCAGAGGACTCAGTGGTGAATTAAAAAAAGATTCAACCCACATGGCCTTCTCCAAGAAGGGGAGACCTCTTTGGAACTAATCTCTCCAGAAGCCAGGAAAGGAAGGTCAACTTTTCACTCACCCAAGCCAAAGCTCCAAAGGAGATCGAAGAGCATCTTACCAGAAGAAGTCCAGGAGCCAGAGTCCCAGGTCAAAATCTCAAGTCACTGCTCCAAGCCACAGTCCCAGTCCAAGATTCTCCAAGTCTGAAAATTCAGGTTGAAGATCCAAGCTGAAGACTCCTTGGACAGGAAGTTCAGACCTTTTTATAGTCCTTTTTCCACATCCCTTCTTTTCCCTTCCTCCACTTTATGGGGACCAATAGCAGTCTATCAATTTGCTTGGCACTGCGGAGAGGGTGTCAGTTGCCTCTGGGGTTGTCACCCAACTTAGTAAGTGACTTGGGAACTCCCTTACTTAGCGTTAATTAGGGGTGTTAAAGTTTTGGGTTGATTGATTTAAAAATAGGCAAGGGGAGAGTTAATCCTATCTTCACAAGTATCAGTCCCCACCCCTACCTCATCCCCTAGGCCAAATGCTGTGCCCTCCCCACCCCTCAGAAACTGGGTGCCATGCCCTGCCCCCCAGAGACTGAGTAATGCATCCTATCCTTCCCTTATCCTAGACAGGGGAGGGAGGAAGTGTTCCCATTGGGCTGCTGGGCAGAGGGGTGGGGGATGTGAAAAAAATGTCATTAGGCATGGTAGAGAAGGAGAAGGGAGCCACTCCACCCAAATCCCTCTGCCTTTCTAATAATGAACTCTGAGGGAGGATAGGGGAGGGGAGGATAGCCCACATGCCCAGACAGTGCTCTGTGTGCTATCTTTGGCTCCCATGCCATAGGTTCTTCATCACTGCTCTAGGTGAATAACATATCATATAACAAGTTGAACTCCAAATGTATATAAGAGATCAAATCATAAACAAATTAGAGAAACAAGGAAGAAATTTTCTTTCAGATCTATTAATAGAGGAAGCATTTATGGTCAAACTAGAGATAAAGAGGATTATAGAAGATAAAAGTAGAAAATTTTGATTATGTAAAAATATAAAGTTTTTGTACAAATTTTCTAATATAGCTAAGATTAGATGGGAAAAAGAATAAAAATCTTTGTAGTAAGTTTCTGTGATACAGATCTTTTTTCTATGTATATTAAGATCAAATTCAAATTAATATGAACAATTTGTCATTTAGCAAATTTAACATAGGCTATGAAAAGCAAGTTGAAAATAAGTTTTGTTGATACATTTTTTATATTACTAACATTTCTTTTTTTTTCTTTGCCTTTTACCTTTTAAAATTTCTTAATTTTTTCCTTGATGCAATTTCAATAAGCATTTTCTGATATTTTGCTGTGTTCTTTCCTTCCTCCCACCCTCTAACCTCTCCAAGACTGCAGGGAATTTGATATAGGTTATAATACATTATCACATAATACATATTTCCATATTTATTGTGTTGAGAAAGAAGACACATATTGCTTACACAACAGAAAAATTCATAGAAGAATTAAATGAAGAATGTCATCCTTCAATCTGTATTCAGACTTTGTCAGTTCCTTCTTTGGCAATAAATAGACATTTTCATCATGAGTCCCTTGGAGTTGTCCTGGGTCCTTGCATTGCTATTAATAGTTAAGTCATTCACAGTTAATCATTGTACTTTATTGCTGTTACTGTTTACAATGTTCTGGTTCTGCTCATTTCACTTTGTAACATTTCATAAGTCTTTCTAGGTTTTGTTATGATAAACTTGTTCATAAATTCTTATGGTATGCCATAAGAATATGGTATTATATATGTTATAATATTATCCTATTACAATCAGACACTCCAACTTGCTTAGCCCTTTCCCAACTGAAAGACATCCCTTCACTTTCCGTTCTTTGGCACCACAAAAAAAAATTTGTTATAAATATTTTTGTATAAGTAGGTCCTTTCCCCTATCTTTGATTGCTTTGGGAAATAGAACTAGTAATGGTATTGCTGGGGCAAAGGGTATATATACACAGTTTTATGGTCTTTGGGGCATGGTTCCAAATTGCCCTCCAGAATGGTTATATCATTTTGCAGCTCTACCAACAACGTGTTGTTATCTCAATTTTCTACAATTCTTTCAGCATTTTTCATTTTTGTCACATTAGCCAATCAGATAGGTATTCAATTTCAGAATTGTTTTAATTTTTCATTTCTTTAATTAATAGTAATTTGGAGCATTTTTCCATATGACTAAATATAGTTTTAATTTCTTCATCTGAGAATTGCCTGTTCATAAACTTTAACCATTTCTCAGCTGGGAAATTCTTTGTATTCATAAATTTAACTCAGCTCTCTATATATTTGAAAAATGAGGCCTTTGTCAGAGACACTTGTTATAAAAATTTCCTTCTGGTTTGTTGTTTTTCTTCTAATCTTGGTTGCATTGGTTTTGTTTGTGCAAAAACCTTTTAATTTAATATAGGCAGTTATCTACTTTATATTGTATAATGTTCTCTATGTCATTTTTTAATATAGACTTTAAAACCCAATCTCTAAAAAAGCCCAACCAAATAAGAGTATGCCAGGCATGTGCTCTTTGCATGCAATATAATCAAGAGAATTTCAAAAGCAAAACTTAAGGGGGCAGACCTTTCACACCCTTTGAATGCTTGCAAATTGATTACATCAACATGCCTAGTGATAAGAGATATAAGTATGCCCTAGTGATCTTGGATAGGCTAACCCAGTGGCCAGAAGCATACCCAGTCAAGAAAAACCACACATCCTTTGTAGTCAGAATACTCCTGAAAGAAATCATCCCCAGATATGGCATTCCAGACAGCATAGATTCTGAAAGGGGGACTCACTTTACATCTAAAATCCTGCAAGAAGTCTATCAGAATCTGGGAATAAAGGAAAATCTCCATGCTATTTATCATCCAAGCAGTTCAGGGCAGGTGAAATGAATGAACAGAGAGCTTAAAACTGCAGTGGGAAAACCATGTACACAAACACACCTCAAGTGGACAGAAGTTCTCCCACTTGCACTATTCCACCTTAGGACATAGTCCAGGGGAGATTTGCACATATCTCCCCATGAATTACTGTATGGGGAGCCTCTTTGGCATGGAAGAACCACAAAGTCATTTTATATTTCCATGCTGGGAGGGGAATGCAAGTTACACACTTATTTAACAACCATAAAAGATCGGCTGAAAGAACTACACGATCTAAGCTTAATGGTCCAAAAGGTACCATTAGATCTTGCACTACACAACATCAGCCCCAGAGACATGGTGTATGTGAAAAACTTTACAAGAAGTACAGTAATAGATCCAAAATGGAATGGACCATTCCAGATTGCACTTACAACACCTACCTCGATCAAGATCATAGGAAAAGACCCGTGGTACCATACCTCACATGTTAAGTGCCAAATTGCCTTGACTAGCCCAGATGAAATGAGATCAGAAAACACCCCAGACCATACACAAGAGGTACAGACCCAGAATGAAATTGACAAGAATAGGGAAACACAAGCTATGGATAGCCCTGATCAAAGTGATACTAAGATATAAATAATGACAGAAGAACAGACTGATTATAAACCTAAAAGCAGAAAAACCCATTATTCTCTATCTCTATCTATCTCTATCTCTCACTCTCACTCACTATCTCTCTATAACAAGAAGGCTAGAATACACAAACAAAAAATCCTAATGCAACTGAGGAAACTCTACACACAATTCTTACACACACTCATACAATATCAACCATTCTTACACATCCCCATTCACCACATCAGACCCAAATCTTACACACATGCATGTTCCAGCACAAGGAGAAAGAAAGCTACAATCAAGGTGAGATGACAGAGAACTATGTTTCCTGCACAGAGGAAGATATCGGGACCAGACAGAATCCTTCCAATATCATTATAGACTTTAAATGAACAATAAGGGACAGAGAAAAAGAACTTTAACCCATGAACTATGTAGAACAAAGAACTTCAAGGAACAGGTCATGTAAGATGATGCGCTGTTAACATATTAACATCACATTAAGGCACATACATCCAACACCTACACAACTACAGGGAATGGAGATAGACCACATCAGACAAACATGAAGAGGACACCAATCAAGATGAAGTAAATATTTACATACTTACACAACATATCTAGCACATAACCACATTAAACACACTGATTTAGGGGTCTTGTCATAAATAAGCAGAACCCATGACAATGAAAAATGTATAAACTTGTAAATAAAGCTCTTGCATGACTCAAACAGATAGAAAAGGACTAGGAAAAACCTTTCTATTTGGTTGACTCCAAAGCAAAACTCTTGTATATAGGTACTGTATATATGTATATACCATGTGTAACAGATGTACAGAAAACATACAAGTACATAATGTAAATTTTAAAACATTAACATACTAACATAGATTAGGATTCAGACTAACACTCTTAACAAGACTGATATAGTACTAAGGAAATAACAGTAAGTAACTTGTCTAACCCCAGTGCATTGTCAGGGTGATAAATTCACACAAAACAAAAAGGGGGAATTTGTAAGAGAGAAATCATTGGCAAAAATCAGCTGCAAAGAGGCAGCATGGGGGAGGTGCAAGAGGAAAAAACTCAAGATTCCAGTCAGAAGACAGAAGCTGGGAGTGCTCCAACTGATCTCTGGAACTCATCTCCAGCTGAGAGCCTGAGAAGAGGATCTCCTAAGCTGGGGTACCTCTGAATATCAACTGTTTCCCAATGAACCCCTGGAATCACTCACTCAGCTTAAGATATTGTAGACTGGGACTTTGGAGGAAGCTGTCTACTGAGAAATCTTCTCTCCAAAGATCTATTATCCATCTCTCTCCCTAACTTATCCACCCTGTGAGAGCTTTCTCGTAATAAAATAATTAAGCGAGGCTACCATTATAGTGACCTCACTTGGAAGGGCACGCATCCTTCCACATGGAGCCCTCTAAGTCTCTCCATTTTTAAGGATTTTTGTAAATTCTTAGAAATCAGCATTCTCTTCCTCCCACTCCCACCCAACTGGAATAAAGAGAAAAGAAAAGCAATTCCTTCTAATAAAAATGCATACTCAAAAAAAAAATCTTTAAAGCAGCTGGTTTTCTCATTAGTCCTCTAGAATACTGATCATTTCATGATCATAGTTCTTACAACTTTAAAAGTTTGTTTTGTACAGTGTTGTTATATAAATTGTTTAGCTAGCAGGTACTTCCTATTTTTTGAACCCTTATCTCTTCTGTCCTCTAAGTATCAGTTCCAAGGCAGAAGAGTAATAAGGGCTAGGCAATGAGGGTTAAGTGACTCACTCAAGGTCATGCAGCTAGGAAATGTCTGAGGCCATATTTGAACCCAGGACCTCCTATCTCTAGATCTGGCTCTCAATCCACTAAGCTACCCAGCTGGCCCCTAAGTAGACAGTTCTTAAAGCAAGCAGTACAAACTGTAGTCATATATTTTTTAAAATGCTTCAAATCATCAATAATTAGAGAAATGAAAATTAAAGCAACTCTGAGATTCTTACACTCACAATATTTGTAAAATTGACAAAAAATGGAAAATAACAAATGTTTGAAGGCCTTTGGAAAATGGGCACATTAATGCACCATTGGGGTAGCTATGAATTGGTCCATCCATTTTGGGAAGCAATTTGGAAGCGGCCCCCCAAAATGTGAAGTTGTGTGAACCCTTTGACTCGGCGATGCCCCTACTAGGTCTATGCCCCAAAAAGGGGAAAGAAAGAGAAATAGGTCCTGTAGGTACCAAACTGTTTACAGTATTTCTTTTTTTCACTCAGTAGAAGGAACTTGAAACTAAAGGAATGCCTATAAGATGGAGAATGAAGACGTTGAACAAGTTCCTACATACAAACGTAATGGAAGACCACCATGCCACAAGGAGTAATGAGAGGTGATTTCAGAGAAATCTTGGAAGCCTTGAGCGAACCGATGCCAAATGAAATGGACAGAACCAAAACAACAATTTATATAATAACATCTACATTGTGAAACAATTTACAAAGACTTCAGAATTCTGATCAATGCAAAGATCATCTGTGATTCTAGATATCAGTGAAGCTGCTACTCTGACTCCTGACAGAGAGACTGGGGATTAATATGCAGAATGAGATCTCAGACACTTCCTCGCTGGGTGACCCTGGGCAAGTCACTTGACCCTCATTGCCTAATCCTTACCACTCTTCTGCCTTGGAACCAATATATGATATTGACTCTTAGATGGTGTGAGAGCAGCACATTGATGCCATAGAAGTCATTGGGACAGCTCCATCTTTGGGGTAGCAACTTTTGTTACTTCTTCAATCGTATTCCCCACATGTGGGTCCCTTGTGTGTGATCTCGATGCATACTCCCTCTCCCCATGAACAATGTATACATTTATAAGGACAATGGCACCCCCATTTCATGAATTACCTTTGTTTTTAAATAATTGCGACTTCTGTCACAAAAAGAGCAGTGAGTGGAAGTCTGAGAGAGAGAGAGAGAGAGAGAGAGAGAGAGAGAGAGAGAGAGAGAGAGAGAGAGAGAGAGAGAGAGAGAGAGAGAGAGAATTTTCAACTTGCTAGAAGGAAAAGCTTCCTAATGAACGACCTGAGGCATCCCAACTTTCCAACTTGTGATGGGTTGCTACAGGAAGTAGTGAGCTTCCCATCACTGGAGGTCTTTCAGCAGAATCCCAATGAGTATTTGTTAGGACTCTTGTAGAAGGGATTCTTGTCCAGATACAGTTTGAAGAAGAGAACCTCTGAGGTCCCGTGAAACTCTGAAAATCTACAAATGGAGGCATGGTCTGCATATGGCGCATATCTATATATATAGGCATAGACATATGCATACTCGACTCATAGTTGACATGTTGAGCTTGTTCAGAGACTGATTAAATTAGTCTCTGTCTAGCCTGGAAGAAGATGGATGTCTGGGTAAATAGGAAGGTCCTGGGTCATACTGGCCTTTCCAGATTAAATTTAAATTATTCTTCCTCACATCATCTACATTACAGCCAAACTGGTTGCCTTGATGTTCTCCATAGATAATGCTCCAATTCCCATACTTTTGCCCAGGATTTGCCTGTGTCTGGAGTATGTTCCTTCTTTATTTTTGTGCCCATTTTTCGGTCCTAAGCTCTTTTCAAGACTTAACTCAAGAATGGCCAAATGAGTAGAACCAAGAGAACATCCCATGGAATCACAGATTTAACACTGGAAGAATAAATTGTCAATGGTACCTCCAGAGAGTCAGCATGAAAGACAATTTGGATGAACGTACGTGTCTCCTGGATGATGCCTCCTTGTAAGGGGAGTCGGGGAGGCTGGGACTCTTGTGGATAAATTTTATTGATTAAAAAAAAAAAAGAAAGACAACTCAAGGGCCGCCTCTACAATAAGGTTTTTCTTACTCTCCTCATTGTGCTTTTCTGTGGTTATTTGGTGCATTTCAGGTGTGTCCAACTCTTTCTAACCTGTTACAGGATTTTTTTGACAAAAATACTGGAGTGGTTTGCCATTTCCTTCTCCAGATCATTTTACAGATGAGGAAACTAAGGCAAATGGGGTTAAGTGACTTACCCAGGGTCACTCAGCTAGTAAGTGTCTGAGTGCAAATTTGATCTCAGGACTTCATAACTTCAGACCTGGCACTCTATCCACTTTGTCACTTAGTTACCCCAGAGTAAGTGTTATCCCGTCCAAAAAACTTTGTATTTTTGTTTCGTATATACATTTGTATTCATTTGTCTGTGCATATGTTATTTCCCTGGTAGAATACAAACCACTTTGGGGACAGGCATATTACTTGTGTCTTTCTAGCCCTAGTCCAGCACAAAGCCTGGCATATGGTGGGCACTTCATAAACGTTTTTGGAGTTCGATCTCCTTGGAGCCACTTGGCTCTCTACTGCCTTTCTCTATGAATGGGGAGGTCCCTCCTCTTCTGTTGTCTCCCTGGCATGGCCTCACTTTTCTATGGCCTCATTCTCCTTCCATCTCCAACCTAACGGAATTGGGAACTCTGGGCTCCTTTAACCAGTTCTAAGAGCTAAGACTTTGGCCTCATTTAGTCTACAATAAGGCTAACCTGTCGATCCCTATAATATTCTCACTGAGACTCGCTCTCTGACCATCTACTCCATCTGAAACTAGTAATTTACTCTTAGATTTCTTTCCCTCACATTTTCTACCTTCTCGTTATGTGCTGACTTCCCTCATTAGAAAGGAATAGCAACTAGCTAGGGTAGCTAGATGGCATAGTGGACAAAACACCAGACCCAGAGTCAGGAAGCTATGAGTTCAAATCCTCAGACACTTACTAGTTGTATGATCCTGGACAAGTCACTTAACTCTATTTGCCTCAATTTCCTCACGTATCAAATGAGCTAGAGAAGGAAATGGCAAATTGCTCCAATATATTTGCCAAGAAAACCCCAAATGGGATCATGAAGACCTGGACACAACTGAAACAACGGAACAATAACAATAGATTGCAGCTAGGTTTGTTTCTCAATGGATAGAGCACAGGGTCTGGAGTCAGGAAAACCTGAGGTCAAATTCAGCCTCAAACACTTGCTAGCCGAGTGATCCTAGACAAGCCACTTATCCTCTGTCTCAAGTCTCCTTATCTACAAAATAAGGATAATAATAGCATCTCCCTCTCAGGTTGTGAGGATGAAAAGAAATAACCTAGCACAGAGTCTGACACATAGCTGGTATTTAATAAATGCTTATTCCCTTCCTTCTCTCTGATTTTGTCTTTCTTTTTTATCTATCTATCTATCTATCTATCTATCTATCTATCTATCTATCTACCCATCTCTCTCTATCTATCCATCCATCTACCTATCTACCTATCTATCTATCTATCTATCTGTCTGTCTGTCTGTCTGTCTGTCTGTCTGTCTGTCTATCTATCTATCTATCCTTCTATCCATCTATCCATCCATCTATCTATCTATCTATCTATCTATCTATCTATCTATCTATCTATCTATCTATCCATCCATCTATCCATTCATCTATCCATCTATCTATCTATCTATCTATCTATCTATCTATCTATCTATCTATCCATCTATCCATCTATCTAATCTATCTGCCTATCTATCTACCTATCTCCATCCATCATTCATCTATCTATCTATCTATCTATCTATCTATCATCTATCTATCTATCTATCTATCCTTCTATCCATCTATCCATCCATCTATCTATCTATCTATCTATCTATCTATCTATCTATCTATCTATCTATCTATCTATCCATCTATCCATCCATCCATCTATCTATCTATCTATCTATCTATCTATCTATCTATCTATCTATCTATCTATCTATCCATTCATCTATCCATCTATCTATCTATCTAATCTATCTGCCTATCTATCTACCTATCTCCATCCACCATTCATCTATCTATCTATCTATCTATCTATCTATCTATCTATCTATCCATCTATCTAATCTATCTGCCTATCTATCTACCTATCTCCATCCATCATCTATCTATCTATCTATCTATCTATCTATCTATCTATCTATCTATCTATCTATCTATCTATCATCTATATATCATCTATCTATCCATCTATCTATCTATCTATCTATCTATCTATCTATCTATCTATCTATCTATCATCTATCTATCTATCCATCTATCTATCTATCTATCTATCATCTATCTATCCATCTATCTATCTATCTATCTATCATCTATCTATCCATCTATCTATCTATCTATTCATCTATCTATCCATCTGCCTATCTAATCTATCTACCTATCTATCTACCTATCTCCATCCATCATTTATCTATCTATCTATTCATCTATGTATGTATGTATGTATCTGTCTGTCTATCTATTTATCTATGATTTAAGGAACTTTATGCTATGCTGGAACACTCTCCACTGGTGCAGATTGCAATCCATCTATAGTATAAATGTTTTCAGCTGAGCTGCCGTCAGCTTGGAATGGGCCTTTCTAAAGTTAGCTAGCTGGGGCTTTGAACAAGAGAGATACATACAGTGTATTACCAGCCTTTACATCTTGGTAGAAGGTAACAGAGAACTGGTATACCATTGGATAATCAAGCTCTACCTTCATGCCATGATGTCCCTAGCTTGGGGCTTTGCACCCAACACTTAATCAACATTGAATTGACTTATTGGATGAGATGAGGCATTGGAGGAGGACCTCAGTTAAATAAAAAAAGTACAGTTCATTCTAGAAAGGCCATATGACTGTGGAACAAACCAGACAGGAATAGGATGAAAAGCATTGAGAAGGGGAAAAGTCAGGATGGAGAAGGGTATTGAGTTCATGGGAGAAGAGATTAAGGTGAAAAAACTGGGCATGGTTGGTCTGAAGACAAGAAGACTCAGAGGGAACATGAGAGTTGCCCTGTCTTATTTGAAGATCTGTTGTATGGATGGGGAGTTTGGTTTCTTCTGCTTGACTCTGGAGGACAATTTATAAAGTAGTAAGTCTAGGTTTGGTATCAGGAAATATTAAATCACAATTAGATCTACCCAAGACTGGAAGGAGTCATTTAGGAAGTAGTGAGCTTCGCATTCCTGGAGAGGTGTTGAGTATATCCTAGTGGGAATTCTCTTTCAGATGTGTATTAGACTACCTTATTTATCTTCTATGCCAACTCTCATATTCTATTCTCCTATGCTCATGTAAATATCTTTGTAATTATAGCATGTGCAGATGCTCACAAACCAATCTGTGGGTCTCTTTCTAGGGACTTATAAGTGGGGCAGGATTTTTCTATCTTTTCATTCATTACTGAATTGCAAGTTTCCATCAATCATCTGGTGTCTGTTTCCAAAATATTTATTTATTGAAGGCTAGAGATAGAATTATGTTCCTAACAAGCCATAAATAAGCGTTCCCATCTGTATAGTATTTTAAGATTTAGAAAACTCTTCCTTAAGACCTACATGAACTGATGCACAATGAAATAAGCAGAACCAGGAGAATATTATTCACAGGGACTATAACCTTGTGGGATAATCAAATGTGATGGACTTTGCTACTTGAAGCGATGCAATGATCCAGGACATTCCCAAGGGACTTATATGAAAGATGCTGTCCACATTGAAAGAAAGAACTGTGGGAGTAGAAATACAAAAGAAAAACATATGATTTATCAGTTGTTTATATGGGTATGTGATTTAGGGTTTTGGTTTTAAAGAACTGCTCTCTTAACAAAAATGAATAATATAGAAATGGGTTGGAGTGATAACATATATATGTATAACTCAGTGGAATTGCTTGTTAACTCTGGAGGAGAGAGGGATGAAGGGAGGGAGAAAACATGAATAAAGTAATCATGGAAAAATGTAATAATGAAAAAAAAGAAACCTATTTCTTTCTGTCCACCTCTAGAGAAAGAACTGTGAGATTAGAAATCCAGAAGAAAATTTATGATTTTTCACTTGCTTATTTGGGTATATAATTTGGGGTTTAGGTTTTAAAAGATTACTTTATTATAAAAATGAATAATATGGAAATAGGCTTTGAGCAATAATAACTCTAAGAAGGGGGAGGGAAAAGGGGAGGGAGACAACATGAATCATGGAACCATGGAAAAAATGTAAATAAAATTAGAAAAGAGATCTATTCCTTACAATAACTCTGTAATGTACATAGTAAAAATTATTTTTGTCTCTTAAAATATTTTTTTCCAATTATATGTAAAGATAATTTTTAACATTTCAATTTTTAAAAATTTTGAGTCCCAAACTCTCTCCCTCTGTCCCTCCCTTCCCCCTTCATTGAGAAAGCAAGCAATCTGATATAGGTTGTGTATGTGCAATCATGCAGAGCTTATTTCCATTGTTAGCCATGTGTGAAAGAAAACACAGCCCCAAAAAACCTATAAAAAATAAAATAGAAATAGTGACCCAATCTACATGCAGACTCCATCCGTTCTTTTTCTGGAGGTATATGTAACTTTTCATTATTAGTCCTTCAAAATTGTCTTGAATCTTTGTATTGTTGAAATGAGACTAGCTAAGTCATTGACAGCTGAACCAAGATAGCAGATTGCTATTGCTATGTACAGTGTTTTCCTGGTTCTACTCACTTCATTTTGCATCAGTTCACACAAGTTTTTCCAGAGTTTTCTGAAAGCATTCTGTTCATCACTTTTTTTTAACCCTTACCTTCTGTCTTAGGATCAATACTTAGTTTCAGCTCTAAGACAGAAGAGAGGTAAGGGGTAGGCAATTAGGGTTAAGAGACTTGCTTAGGGTCACACAGTTGGTGTCTGCGGGTCTGAATGTCTGAGACCAGATTTGAACCCAAGTCCTTCCAACTCCCAGAATGGTGATCTATCCACTGTGTTACTTAGCTGTCCCTATTATTTCTTATAGCACAATAATGTTCCACAACTTGTTCAGCCATTCCCCAATTGATTTGACATCCTGTCAGTTTCTAATTCTTTGCCAGGACAAATAGAGCTGCCACAAATATTTTTTATCTATGGGTCCTTTTACTTCGAAAAAATCTCTTTGAGATACAGACCTTGTATAAGGGTACACACAGTACCCTTTGGGCATAGCTCTAACTTGCTCTCTTCAATGGCTGAATTAGTCTTCAACTCCACCAACAATGCATTAGTTTCTCAATATTTCCACATCCCCATCAACATTTGCCATTTTTCCTTTTCGGTCATATTAGCCAATCTGATAGCTGTGGGACAGTATCTTGGAATTGTTCTAATTTGCATTTTCCTCATCAATAGTAAGATTAGAGTATTTTTAAATATGATTATAGATAGCTTTGATTTCTTCTTCCGAAAACACTCTTTTCATAGCCTTTGTCCATTTATCAATTATCCCTTGTGGTAAAGGAACTGAGATCCAGAAAAGTTAAATAATCGCAGTCACATAATTTATGGGTGGCCACAAGGCCCTCCTTGCATTTTCCTGCTACATTATTGAGCCTGTTATAAATGGCTGGCCTCTCCAACTGCCCTTGACAAATATAAATGAATACTTCCCAAATACATTTCAAACTTTCAGATAGGCAATGGGCTTTTAAAAAGGGCAATTATATTGCTGCCTCCTTGTTCAGAGGCTTCCTTATAGCAATAAGATGGTTCTTAAACCACTTATAATTCAATGAAGCCTGGGCTCTTCTCAAATAGGGCTCACCTGAAAGATACCCCAAGTTAGAGCCACACCATTGGTCAACTTCTATTCAAAACCACAGTTCATGAACCCTGAATAATGTTTCTTTTACTATACCAACTAGAGCATACATTTGTTCAAGGCAAAAGGCATTAAATTAAATGGTGGAGCATAATAAAGAACAAGGAAAATTACCAACATTTACAAGATTCCCTATACCTAGGCAACCTGTGTGGCCAGAGCAATTCACATTTCTAGGGTGGAGTTCCAGTTAGTGAAACTTGAAACTTCCTAGATTGAAACTTGAAGCATTCTTAGTTGCATGACAAGCTCCTGGTACCCTCTGATGATCTGTTTTCTTTTTGTACTATTCTCTGTAAGTCTTTCATTGCATTGTCACTTTCTGGCATTACATTTAATTGAAATTATTGAGTGATCTTTTCCCCCATAGAAGATAGGGAGATGCTTAGTTTTTCCTTGAAAGCATAGCATTTATCCTGACTACAGGTTAAAATTTATGTCTTTTGATAAATGATTAAATGATCTAGTCTATTATAGATGAAATATGTGGATTTGCAGGGTGAAACAGGAGGATTTTATATTTCACCTTTTGCCAAGATACAAAAATAAAAAGATTGAGGCTGAACTAGGGTTATGCTCATGGGACTTGGCAAATCTTTACTATATTAAAACAAAAGGCATCTTCTAGAAAACATTCTATTGTATAAAACACGAGTTTAAAAATAAACACACACATATATATGTATATACATACACACACACACACACACACACACACACACACACACATATATATATATATATATATATACTTTTAACCTATAGTTGAGGGAACATTTTAGCTCTATTGTGAGTCAGGTTCACAACCTGATCAGTCAGTCAGCAAAAGCCCTAGACTTCTGTTGGAACCAAAATATTGGAAACTGAAGCTTTCTCCCTGAGCCACAGGGATGAGTAAATTCCCCTTTTTATAACTTCCTCTTCCCACTTAAATTGGGACAGTAAACCTAGAGGATGTACAAAGCCTATGTTGAAGCCTAGGACTGAAAATTCCCAACATCAAGGGGAGTATGGAGCTTTAGAAGCCCTTTCTTTGCTGAAGGCATTATTTTAATAGTCTGAAGCCAGTAGCAACAGCAAGTAAAGTGGTTCAATGGGCCCTGGACCAGGTGTTAAGGAATATGGGTTTTATTTCTGGTTCTTCCACTAATTGACTATGTGACCTTGGGCAAGTCTCTTTGCCTCTATGAACCTCAGTTTCCACATTTGTAAATGGGTATAATAATCTTTCTACTCCGTATTTTAAAAAAATCTATTTAAAGATCCCCAGGGTCCTTTCTTATGTACAATATCTTTGACTAGAGTCCAACAAATACAGTGCCTGTCATTGCAGGATTTCTTCAACCACAAAAGCAAAAACCTAACCCCCCCCCCCCAAACTATCATGTAAGGCATTAAAAAGATAAATATAGAATAACTCTGTCCATTTGAAAATGCGGAGTGAATACTAAAAATATAAAATAAAACTAAAGACACAAGCAAAACAATTCTAGAGGGCAGACTTTCCTGCTCAGGGATGACACAGAGTTATATAGAATTCATTGACCTGGTAGTGTAGAAGGCAAAGGACTAGTGTTTGATTCTTGGCTCAGTTCCTTACCAGTTATACGACTCAGGTCCAGTCATGTCTTCTCAGTCTTAGTTTCCTCATCTATTAAAAAAAAGGGTCTCTATTCTAATATTCATTTCTGCTCTTCAATTTATTAGGGATTGTACCATTTAATATACTTGTATCCTTAATGATAAGCACTGTGCTTGGCACCTCGTAGGTGCTTAATAAATGCTTGTTGATTGATTATAGGCACATTAAGGAATAAATGTAGGGGCAAATGTCTTCTTTATTTTTTGCTTATGCCAGATGGTATTTTTTTCCTTTCTTTCTTGTTCTCTGCAGCCATATTTCACGTATCTCTGTAGGATCCTTTGCTGATAAAAAAAAAAAACAAAACCAACCAATTTCTCCATTATGTAGAGAACACAGTCAGAAAGGAAAGACCCAATGATATTAAAAAGGAAAATCTCAATTGGTTACATAACTTGTCATCACCACCAGGACCTTAGTTACTTTTTAACATTTTACCTTTTGCCTTCAGGTCCAGGAGGATTCTGGGAAATCGCTTGGAAATAAATTGGGTTTTGACAGACCACCACTCTGCATGGCGTATTGGCCTTTGCTTAGACTCCTACATTTGCCTTTCTGCAGGATCTGGGCTCACCAGTATAAAATGGATTTATGCCGTAGATTTCTGTTTGTTCTTTTCTGAGAAAATGTAGAACAATCCTGCCCTTGTTTATCATCCCAGTTTTCCAAAGTTCAGATTAGATCTATTTTTAAAATTTTAAGCCCTTCCCCTTTCCTTTTATTAAAAAAAAACAAGATGAAGCCCTAAGACCATAATTTCATTTGCTAGAGCCAAAAGAAACACAGATACGCAGAAGAGAAGTGCTAGAGGAGACCTTAGAGACCATCTAGCTTAATCCACTAATAATATTGTTTTAAAAGGTTATTCGCCTCTTTTTTGTTTTTGATAGCACATCAGTAGCACACCCTCTGCGCCAGAGCCCGTCTCATAACAAGCAAAAACAATGGAGCAAAGACTAAAGGACAAAACGGCCACACCTGGCAGTGTCTGGAACATACTATTCTCCTGGTCTTCCATCTCTCCCAAGAGAAGGCAAGTATATTTCATCGCCTCTCCTGTTAGACCATGACCAATTATTTTCACGCACTCATTTGATTTTTAATACCTTTTAGTCATTTTCCACTTACATTATTGCAGTGATTTTGCATGTTGTCCTTTTGGTTCTGCTTTCTTAACTGTGAATCAGTTAACATTAACATTCCATTAACAGATTAAGAACAACAATATCTAAAACCATATTTTATATCAGCAGAAAACAGAAAAACCTTTGACAAAGTACAACATCCATTGGTGGAAAACAACCAAACAAACCCTCTAAGGAAAAAGCATAAAAGGGCTAGTTAATGTGATTTTTCTAAACCAAAACCAAAACCAAAAGAGTCCCCCAAACTGACAGTTCATGCCGTATGGAAACACTAGAAGTACTCCTAATAAACATAGGAGTAAAGCCGGGATGTCCTATTTCTTCACTTTTTTAAAAAAAGTTTTTACAAAGAAATATTTACTTCAAAGATATAATCACAGATATATAGACTTACTGTCCCAACATTTGGGAGCCATATTCTCCTCCCTCTCCTATACTACTTCACTCTGGGCTAAAAAATATGCTAAGTAACACTAAAAAACATAATGGCCATTTCTCATGATGACAAATTTCAAACAAGGAGAAATGTGTAATATTGTGTAATAATATAATACTAATTTTACAATAATAAAAAAATGTGTAATAGTGCCAGAGCACTTCCAAATTATTTAATGGACTCGATATCTGCATCTCTCATCACGTGGGTCGGAGTATCCTCCTTTGACTGGCTCGGGCTTAGAACAAGTTGCATCTTTAAAACTGGACAGTTAGAGAGTAGTTCTTTTTTTTTTTACTCATCCTTTCCTAAATACTCATTCCAGCTGCTTCCAGAGGGCAAATGTCACAGATGCTATAAATTGAACCAGTGTGAGGGGAGGGACTTCCATGCCTTTTTTTTTTGGATATCATTCTGGAAATATTCCAATATCAATAATACAAAAGAAAATAAAGGTAAACATGGGCAAAAAGAAGATAAAATTATCCCTATTTGCTAACAATGTAATGTTCTTAGAGTATAAACAAATAAATCAAGTTAGACATTAACAACTTCAACAAAGTTGGAGAATAGAGAATAAATCCACAAAAGTTAATATCAGCTCTATAAAATAATAATGAAGTATAGAAAGAAATAATAGAAATGGGAAATTACACTTCAAATAATTATAAAATGCACAAAATACATGAGATTCAAGCACATTCAAGACATGAGCAGTTACAATGTCCATGCACTCCTCAAAGAAATAAAGAATGACAAATAATTGGAGGGATATTCAGTGTCCATGGCTGGGCTGCTCCAGCTTTATAAAAATGATGATATTGTCAGAATTCACTTACAGATTTAGTTCTATACCAAATTACCAAGGGGACACTTTGTAGATTACAGAGAAGATAATAACAAAATTCATTTCGCATAAGTCTAGAACCTCAAGGGAAATGATGAGGGAAAAGTAAGAAGGAAGAGACAATAACATTTATAGGTTTAAAATTATATCACAAAGCAGTAATCATCCAAATCAACTGATTTTAAAGATAGGAGAGTAGATTGATGGAAGAGAGGAAAAGAGAATAAATTCCACTTTGGACATGTTGAGTTGGGATGACTACAGGATATCCAAGGTGGAGCTGTTATATCTTATTGAGTTGTTTCAGTCAATTCCTACTATTTGTGACCGCATTTGGGGTTTTCTTGACCAAGATACTAAAGTGATTTGCCTTCTCTGCCTCATTTTACAGATATGGAACTGAGGCAAACAGGGTTAAGTGACTTGCCCAGGGTCACACAGCTAGTAGGAGTCTGAGGCTGGATTTGAACTCATGAAGAGGGGTCTTCCTGATTCCAAGTCCAATCCTCAGTGTCACCGAGGAGCTTAGAACATTAGGACTTGTTAGGTAGGTTCAAGAGTCATTTGAATAGAAATGATAATTGAATATATGGGAGCTGATGAAATAACCTAGACAGAGAGTATATCATGGCCAGGATAGAGCCCTGGGGAATATCTTCGTCATGAGACGAGGTCATAGAGGATGATCCAGTAAGATGGACTGAGAAGGGCTGGTTGGATATGTAGGAAAAGACTCATTAGAGAGCCATGTTATCCAAGCTGGGGGAGCAGCCAGGAGGAAGCTGGGAACGAGAAATCATTGGTAATGTTGGAGAGGGACGTTTCAGTGCAATGGTAGGTTCTGGTGACAGATGGCAAGGGTTTGAGAAGAAAGTGGAAGATGACACCATCTCCCAAATCTGTCTGTGTATCTTATGGGAGGGGGGCGTCTTTGTTTCCAGATTTCTGGTAACCAAATGATCATGATGGCAAGGACTTTGGAGACAGTCATACCCATGGCCCTCCACTCTGTAGCAATCATTTCCAGGCCTCAGGTTTTGTAGGGATCCTGTCTCTGCCATTTGTTATCTTTGTGACCTTAGAAAAGTCATTTCACCTCTTCTGGGTCCTAGTTTACTTCTTTGCAAAATGAAAGAATGGGACTATGTGACTTCTGAAGGCTCTTCTTGCTCTAAACTTAAGACTCTGTGAATGTTAGGAGAGGGAAGAAAGGGGGAGTCCATGATGTCACAAGATCCCAGAAATTATGTAGTCCCCACTATTTCAGCCTTGTCTCCTTTTGCCATCTTATACTGAAAGGGCAAAGAGTTAGGATCCCAGATTTAGAGCTGAGAGGCACTTCAAGTTCAACCCCTTATCTTACAGAGGAGGAAATTAGGATTCTGATTAAGAAGGGAAGTGACTTACTTAAGGTCATTCAGGTAATAAATAGTTGCTACTATCTATTATTAAATTATATTATTATTAAATAGGTGTAGGATTTAGATTTAGGTCCTTTGACTCCAAATAGTTGACATTTAAATTTGTTGTCATTTGGGCATTTCTGACCCTTTGTGGCCCCATTTGCAATTTTCTTTGCAAAGATACTGAAATGGTTTAGTCATTTCCTTCTCCGGCTCATTTTACAGATGAGGAAACTGAGGCCAGCATGGGTAAGTGACTTGCCCAGGGTCACAAAGCTAGTAAGTGTCTGAGGTCAGATTTGAACTCAGGAAGAAAAGTCTACCTGACTCCAGGCCCAGAACTCTATCCACTGTGCCACCTTGCTGCCCCTGACATTTGAGACATCGAGACATTGACCCATGCTGTCACTGGTTCTCTTGAAAAACAACCTCCCACAAGTTGCTTTAGGAAGGACTTCACCGTGGTATCCCAGTGGATCAACCCTGGGAAGCAACTGCTATGGGGATGAGTATTCTCAGATATAGCAGAGACGGAGACATCACAAGGTTGAGAGATTTGCCCAAGGGCAGACCACTAACATACATTGTGTAATTGGCAATCATGTGCCTTTGAACTACATTACCCAGGAGCCCATTCACTTCCTGTTGTTATGTGCAGAGGTAGATAGAGGATAAATTGGGTGGAATTCCTGGTCTCAGTCTCTTTTCCTTCCTGGGCCTAGACATTGGTGGAGCAAGCTGTTTGAGCAGGTAGATTAGCCATGGACACATGGTTTTATTTTATTATTTATTATATTGTTTGTTATATTTATTATAATATATTCTATTAAACTATATTAATATTTATTAATGGTATTCTTACCTTTTTATTCCTTTATTTCTAGTGAGCATTAATAAATCTTATAAAATATAATACTTGAATTATTGTATATGAATTTTAATTTTTACAATGTCAGAAGCAGGATTGGAACTCAGAGTTCCCATCCCTCTAGGGTTAGCCCTTTGTTCATGCAATATGGCACTCTTCACATCCAGCATATTCATGACTTGTGCTGAACTCAAGCTCCACACTCCTCCCCCACCATCCATCTCCTCCCACCCCAACACAGCCCTGTTCCCAGATGCCCCATGTTCATGGGCTTGGCATTCTGCCAGGATGGGAGGAAATATAGCATGGTGGAAGGATCCCTTTACTGGAAAGAACAATGGCCTTGGAGTCAAAAGATCTGGATCTGGATTCCAGCTCCCTCGTGCCACCATGGCAGATGTGGGCAAAATGCCAGGAAAACTTTAAAACAATGAGAACTATGCAGAAGCCAAATGCTGTAGCCTCCTGGTTGGGCATAGTTCTGGAGGGGTTGGTGAATGGGTGGAAAATCTCCCTTTCTGTAGCTCTTTAGGCAGGGGCTGGAGGATACTTGTTGGTGGGTTATAGACTTTGGACTAGATGGTCTCTGAGGAGGGGTGGTGGAAAAGGTCTGAGCCATCAGCCACAGGATCCTGGTTGGAATCCCAGTTCTTACCACTGACACTTGTTTAATTTTACAACTGACAGGCCTCCAGCATGTTGAGCCCAAGGATGTGAAGACTGCCTGGGCAAAATGGGGGGACTGAGAACAATTCCTTACAGCAGCCATGAAAGTGGCTGAAGCAGGCTTAGAGTTCCATCAGACATTGAAGGGGCCATGGCCATCCACTATCGAGGGCCATTGCTGGTCCTCCTGACTGTTGCCTTGCCCCTGGGTTTGGGTGACTGGTGTAAAAATTAAATCTCTAATAATAAAAATATTATAGCTTAGGAGGTTTATTAAATATCATTAGAATTCAAGGAATAAAGAGGGTACAAAATAAAAACCATGTGCCCATGGCTGATCAGCCAGTTCAAACACCTGCCTTACCACCACCAAGCTTGGGACCAGAAGTAAAGAGGTGGGACCCTTCACATCCTTGCCTATCCTGTCTATAGGAAGTCCATAATGACAGAAAGTCAGTGGGCTCCTGGGAAATGTAGTTCTTTTTTTTAGGGTAACAGATTTTTCAATTATACACTGGAAGAAAGAGTGAGACTGAAAGTCTGCATCATGGAAACCCAATGCAAGAATGGCAGTTGGAGGATCCAGTGGATGGAGCACCAACCCTAGAGTTGGGAGGACTTGGGCTCAGATGTGATCTCAGATGCTTCCTTTCTGTGTGACCCTGGACAAGTCACTTAACTCTGTCTGCTAGCCCTTGTTCTTCTGTCTGTCCTTAGAGTGTTACTGGGGCAGAAGGCTTTAAAAAGAAAATCCCATTCAAGAGCAAATTAAGACATCACCCTGGGGCCATCATTGGTCTTTGAAAGTGAAGGAAGAGGAGTTGCTTAACCTCATAAGATGAGGGAGTTTGACAAGGTGACCTCGAGGGTCCCTGCCGATCTTCAGTTTTAAGATTCTGGGATTCTACTTGCTGTAGGGAGGCACACCATAACCCAGGCGCCATGCAACCCCAGCGCCACATCTCACCCACCAGCCCCAGTTGGAGGCAGTTATGATTAGAAATAAAGATTTGCTGGGGTTTGGAGCAAGTGTAGATAGATGCTGGTCCTCAGGAGAGCAAGACCTTCATGCTGCGTGCTAAGAAGAGAAGAAACAAATCAAACATCTTCTACCTGGGGAAGGCATTAAGTATTCCGGAGCATCTTCCAGGCTTGCAAACACGTCCACCGCAGAAGGCTCCTATGAACAGAGGCTCAGGCTGGCTGCTCACACCTGACACACTCTTGGCAGATGCCTGTTGCCTCCTCAGAGGTTTCCGTCTCCATCAGCCTTCCTCTGTGAAGCAGGAGTGCAGATGTGCCCTCGTGAAGGGGTCACGTCGCACTCCCACCCTGAGGAGGAGATCCAATGGGCCTGGGAAATGTCCATGCTCAAGCCGGTACCCAGGGAAGGGAGCAAGGGAGCCCCAGGCACCCTGAAGTCTAGCCCAGCATGACCGAGGCACCATCTGTGTCTCTCAATTGAGACCCGCAAGAACTCCAAGAAAAAATATTTATTGTCGTTGGAAGTAACCTTGGAAGCCAAGAAGGCTAAACACCTCATTCTACAGATGAGGAGACTGAGGTCTGGCAAGAGGAGGAATTTGTCCAAGATCACGCAGGTAGTGTGTGCCATGGCTCAGTTGGAGTTTAAACCCGGACCTCTCACCCCCAAACCACCTTCTGAGGAATTCCAAGAGTGCTTCCTCTGAAAGCTGGGGGGATGGCTTCAAACAGAGGGTCTGGGAGACCCCAACTCAATCCAATCCTTTTTCTGGGCCTCAAAGACCTTGTCTTTATAGGTAGCCCCTGGGAACCCTAAATCTGTGATGCCCCAGTCTCCCAGCAAGGTGGGACTGCTGAGCCCTGTGTTCAGAAAGCTCATTTTCCCGAGTATAAATCTGGCCTCAGACACTTACTAGCCATGTGACTCTGGACAAGTCACTTCACTCTGTTGACCTCAGTTTCCTCATCTGTAAAATGAACTGGAGAAGGTAACGGTAGACACTAGCTGTGTGACCCTAGACAAGTCACTGGACTGTGTTTGCCTCAGTCTCCTCATCTGTAAATGATCTGGAGAAGGTAACAGTAGACACTAGCTGTGTGACCCTAGACAAGTCACTGGACTGTGTTTGCCTCAGTCTCCTCATCTGTAAATGATCTGGAGAAGGCAATGGTAGGCACTAGCTATGTGACCTGGACAAGTCACTGGACTGTGTTTGCCTCAGTCTCCTCATCTGTAAATGATCTGGAGAAGGTAGCAGTAGGTACTAGCTGCGTGACCCTGGACAAGTCACTGGACTGTGTTTGCCTCAGTCTCCTCATCTGTAAAATGAGCTGGAGAAGGTGGTAGCAAAAAAAAATGGCAAATGGCAAATGGGAAATCACTCCAGGATCTTTACCAAGAAAACCTCAAATGGTGTCTTGGAGAGTGGGCATAACTGAAAATGACTGAACAAGCAAAAAGGACGAGCATTCTTTCCCCCCTGCATTTTCTTGCTTTCCTTTAGTTGTACAGAAATACTACAACAGAGGAGGAGAGGTTTCTGGCCTGGGATCTTATGGGGGGGGAGGTCCCCCCATGGCCCAGTCATCTGCCCCTGGCTATTGGGAGAGCCTTGTGTAATGAGCAAACCCCCTCCACTTTGTCTTTCTCCCAGGGAAAGTCATAAACTCTTTGCTGCTTTGCTAGATAGACTTTTACTTTAGGTGGCCCAGAACCAGGTCTCTCCCCCACTTCCTGGCTACCCCCACACTACACAAGGCTGCTTCCCATTTTCCAAGAGTCCTTTATGCCTTGTTTTTCTCCATTAGAATAGAAACACCAGGTGGGCATGGACTGTCTTGTTGGCTTGTCTTTTTCTCTACCTCCCTTTTACAGAGCTTGGCACTTTGTAAGCACTTTGTAAAATGCTTCATCCAATAGAGTGCTGGTAAATGTTTAACAATCAACTCTTAAAGGGAAAAAAAGTACTCGGGAAATACTTTAAAAAAAAACAACCCTTGCCTTTCATCTTAGAATCAATATTGTATTGGCTCCAAGGCAGAAGAGTGGTAAGGGCTAGGTAAGGGGGTTAAGTGACTTGCCCAGGATCACACAGCTGGGAAGCAATTTTAAACCCAGGACCTCCCATCTCCAGGCCTGGCTCTCTATTCACTGGGCTACCTACCCCCCCCCCCGAAATACTTTTAAGTTCAATATACATGACCAACATTTTCTCTATCACTTTCATTAGACAATTGACAAAATAATAAATCAAGCTCTGAATTATATGTTGCTGATTTCCGAGGTGCCTTGGCTACCTATCTGGAAGGAAAGAACCTGCCCATTTTATATATAAGGAAACTGAGGCTCACAGGAATTAAGTGACTCCCTCAAGGACTCACTGCATGTTTTTGGCAGGGCTGAGACTCAAACTCAAGGCTCTTCCCCAGTGCCCCCTTTCACTTGCCTCAATTCCCTTCCATTCACACCAGGGCACTATTTGAGGGGGGATCCCCCTCCTCCCTCCATTGTGGTCCCCCTTGGGAGGAAGGGAAGGGAGAACTATAGGCCTACCTGGGAGTAAGAGTAAATCCCAGCCTTGCTGGGACCAGAGTATTCAAAATATAATTGGGTTATAGATATGCTAATGGAGGATTGGGAAGACAATGAAACCCTGAGAAAGGTAGATGCAGCAGGTGAGCTCCCCACAGCCCAGAGTGGTGGAGGAAGGCAGGATGGGGAAGGAATTCCCAGCTTTTCAGAGGAACTGACTTTAAAAGGAAAAGTAACTCAGGGGAGTTGAGCAAGATTATGAGGATCCAAAAAGGGCAGAAACCAGTTCAGGGAAATTATTTGGGCAGAACTGAAGGATGTTGAGGGCAATTAGGATAATAGGGTAAAACTTCCTGGCCATGAGAACTGTCCAGAAGAAGGATGGGTCAATTTCCCAAGAGAGCCAGTGAATTCTTTCTCCTTGGATGGCTTTATTTTTTTTTCCTTTAAAATTTTTTTCTAAAAAAAATATTATATGGAGAAACAATCTTATAACATTTGTTTTCTGTCATTTTGCAATTCAAATTCTCTCCCTCTCTCCTTCCTTCCTTCCTTCTGTCCCTTCCCCCTTCCCTGAGACTGTAAATAGTTTGATATAGGTTATACCAGTGTGGTCATGCCCTACATATTTCCATATTTCTTTGGTTATTAAAAAAAGACACATTTTGCACCCACAGCAAAAAACACATGAAGGAAATAAAGTGAAGGACATTATGCTTTGATCTGTGGTCAGACGCCTACAGTTCCTTCCGTGGTCCCAATGGGTTGCATTTTTTGGTCCTTGCTTTGCTGCTAATGCCCGGGTACACTATTTCTGCCACTGCATGTTCTCCTGCTTCAGTTCACTTTGCATCAGTTCAGATAAGTTTTCCCAGGTTTTTCTGAAATCACCTGGGTGGGTTAAAACAAAGGTCTGCCGACCACTTTTCAGAGATTTTTATAAGGAATTTTTGTGCAGGAACAGGTTGGTTAGATGGCCTCTGAGGTGCCTTCTAACACTGAGACTCTATGATTTGGGGGGGTCTGTAAAACCAGGGCCTGGAATGGAAGGACCAATCCAAGAGAACTGTACTTTGGGACTGGAAGCTGTTCAGGGTGAATTGAGAAAGAGCACCAGAAGGGAGCTCTTGGAAAAGAAATGAAATCTCAAATCAGGACTCTCTTATCTAGGTGACAATGGATCTATCTATATGGAACCCAGAGGGTTCAGTGGATTGAGATCCAGGCCCAGGGATGGGAGGTCCTGGGTTCAAATTTGACCTCCAACACTGCTTATCTGTGTGATGCTGAACAAGTCTCTTAACCCACTTCGACTGGCTTCTTACCACTCTTCTGCCTTGGAATCAATACACAGTATTGATTCTAAGATGAAAAGTGAAGTTTAAAAAAACCATTTCTCCTTTCTGGGTCTCCATCTCCTCATCTGTAAAATGAAGGGGTTGGACTAAGTTAAAACACCAAACACACATTCAATGTTTCTATGCTCCATTTCAGCTCCAAAAACAGATCAGATAATAGTAGCACCTGCCTCAGATGGTGGTGACAATCAAATGAGATGTGTATGAAACATGTACCAGCCTGTTCCTTTCTCATGCTTTCATCAATGATACCCTCAAAGTGTATGTTGACCATTCTTAGGCAGACTTGAGCAACTGAGACCAGTAGTGACTGATGCATTATTGGTCACTTTTTTTTCCTGTTAAAAGAATCATCTGTGATTTTTTCCCATTTTGGCAGAATCTTCCCTTCTTTGCTAAATTCTAAACACTGATCCTAGAATGTCACAAAACTAAATTAAAATGCCAGGAGATCTGTTCTATTTCATGTCCACTTGGGATCCATTTCCAAGGCTCATCTACACATCTCTCAGGGTGGTGTGGTTGGGCTGACTTTCATGCCTGTGCCAGGTTTATTTCTCCCTCTACTCCTATTGGTGTCTTCTTGTAAGATGACTCTATTGCTTCCCACTCTGGTCATGTTTTACAACTCAGTTTACACCCTCCATGTGTGTTGCTATTGATGACTATTTCCCCTCCTCTTCACAAGAACTAAAGGATCAGAGCTTTAGGGGTAGAAGGGACCTTAGAGGTGACCTAGTCCAACCTCCTCAGGAAATTGAGGCACACAGAAAATTGAGTGACTTGTCCAAATTCATACAGGTATTTGCAGAAGCAGGAAAAGGCCAAGTATTTCCTAGCTGGGGCAGTTTCGTACCCCCTTTAACACCATCATGTAGAGAACAGTTTCCTTTGATTAAATCACCTCTAAATGTGAAGATGGCTAACGTTTTCATTTTTGTCCACGTCCCAGTTTTCGAAGTGAACAAATGGCTCAAACAAGCTGTAGCGATAAGATGTCTTCTCATTTCACAAACCTTTCTGTTTGTCATGTGGGCAGCCCAGACTGGCCAGCTGTAATGGGCCTGCCAGGGGATGCTGGATCCAGGTGCATTAAGGGGAGGGTTTAAAAGCCAATCTGATCTTTGGCAAGTTATTCGCACGATGACGGAATGTCTTCATCTTTTATGGCAGACAGTGGCACGAGATTCTGTTATTTTAAAACTATTTTTAATGTTTGAATTGCTATTCCAACATCCAACCATGTTATCTCATGAGGCGGGGTGAGGAAATTGCCTATCCCTGGCCATGATTATTAGCTATCATCTCTCTCTCTCTCTCTCTCTCTCTTTCTGTGTGTGTGTGTGTGTGTGTGTGTGTCTCTCCCCCCTCTCTCTCAGTCTCTCTCAGTCTCTCTCAGTCTCTCTCTCTCTCTCTCTCTCTCTCTCTCTCTCTCTCTCTCTCTCTCTCTCTCTCTGTCTGTCTCTGTCTCTCTGTCTCCCTCCCTCTCTCTCTCTCCCTCTCTCTCTCTCAGTCTCTCTCTCTCTCTCAGTCTCTCTCTCTCCCTCTCTCTCTCTCTCTCAATCTCTCTCTCTCTCTCTCTCTCTCTCTCTCTCTCTCTCTCTCTCTCTGTCTCTGTCTCTCTGCCTCTCTCTCTGTCTCTCTCTGTCTCTGTCTGTCTCTCTTTCAACTTGGCAGTTCAAGGCCAAAAAGGGGTCCAAAATAGTTTCCTTTTTTCTCTGTCTGTCTCTGTCTGTCTCTGTCTGTTTCTCTTTCTCTGTCTCTGTCTCTCTTTCAACTTGGCAGTTCAAGGCCCCAAATAGTTTCCTTTTTTTCTCTCTTTTGTCATCTGCTTCTCCACCTCTCTGCGTCTCTCTCTGTGTCTCTCTCTTCCCCCCCTCTGTCATTTTCTCTGTCTCTCTCTGTTTCTCTCTCTGTCTTTCTCTTTCTCTCCCCCTCTCTTCCTTCTTTCCTTTATTTCTTAAATTCTTACCTTCTATTTTAGCATCAATTCCTAGATAGAAGAGTGATAAGGGCTAGGCAACAGTGGTTAAGTGACTTGCCCAGGGTCACACAGCTAGGAAGTATTTAAGGTCAGACTTGGACCAAGATCTTCCTATCTCCAGATATGACTCTCCAGCCCCTGCACCATCTAGCTTCAGCAGCATGTATTTATTATACACCTACTATGTGCCAGGAACTGTGCTAATGCATGATATTACAAAGAAAGGCAGAAAGACAGCCTCTGCCCTCAAAGAGCTCCCAGTCTAACAGAAGAAACAACGTAGAGAAGACAATACACAAACAAAATTATGCAGGGTAAATGGAAGGTAATGCCAGAAACAGAACAACTGTGAACAGTTCTTAGACATTTCTATTGAATCAGCCAATCCAGGTTTTGGTGAGGCTTTTGGGACACTCAGAAAAGTGCTTTGCACTGCTGAGAGTGACAGAAATGTTGGTGATTCTGGCTGTGGCTGCTGGACCATTTCAGGAGGCTCTGTCATCCAGTCCTGGAGCTCATCACCCACCATCAATTCCTTGTCCTCACCATGGAGGCTAACAGGTGGCCTCTCCTTTGCTCTGGGTCTCTCCCCGCCCTTCTGTGCATTTACTGTAGGTAATTTTATCAGCTACTTTTGGAGTCTGTGGATGCTTTTGCTGTCATCATGGATGGGAGGGGGCAGGGAGAAGCGTCTTTGATGGACACATTGGGGCGGTCCCTGTAGAGCTCATTAAAGGGAACTTTGGGGTCTCCTGGGTCACTCAAGACCCCACTGTGAAGAACTCAGACCCTGAGACTTGGCTCAGATAATATCTTGGCACAGCTGCTGAGAAATAGGCTGTGCCAGCCTCCCCCCTGGATGTGGGCAGTCAGGGATCACAGATGCTTTTGTAGCTAATGATGAGTCTCAGCTGGAGGCAGGAGGCCGCCAGGCAGCTCAGGGGTCCCTGGATTGTTCTGGATTATTCATGAACTCCTGCTCCTCCCAACCACTGGGCTTTCCCTTGCTCCCCACCCCTGATTCAGGAAGAAAATGATTGAAGAGCAGGAAACTTGTTGGACTTTGACTGTCATTCTTCTGCTTCTACTTCAGCCCCACTGGATGGGAGCAGTTCAAGGCCAAGAATGGGTCCAAAATATTTTCTGTTTTTTTCCCTTTTGTCATCTGCCTCTCCACCTCCCCTTTTCATTGGGTCATTGATTATAAGATAGAAAGGACTTTAGAGGGCACAAGTCCAGCCCCACCATTTACAGATGAGAGAGGTGAGCCCCAGGGAAATTAAGTCACCTGCCAAGGGTCATAAAGCTAGTACTAAGGAGCAGAAATTGGGATCAGAACCCAGAACCCCTAATTCTAAAAGTGGGGCTGTTTGCAGTGCCTCATGCTGTCCCCCCGTTCCTCTATCTATGATGTTATTGTCTTCAACTATTCAGTAAAAATTTCTTTTACAAAGTATAAATATTATCCAATTTGATCCTCAAGACAATCTGGGGGTAGATGTTATTATTAACCTCATTTTATACATACCCTAAGCCTGAAAATTCAAAGGATTGGATGTCTCTAAATTTTAGTCTTCTCTCCTTCCCTCTCCCTTCCTTCCTCCCTCTCCTCTCCTCTCTCTCTCTCACTCTCTCTCTCTCCTCTCTCTCTCTCCTCTCTCTGTCTCTCTCTCCTGTCTCTCTCTCCCTCTCTCTCTCCTCTCTTCTCTCTTCCTCTCCCCCTCTTCTCTCTCTCTCCCTCTCTCTTTCCCTTCCTCTCCCTCTCTGTCTCCATCTCTTTGCCTCTGTCTGTCTCTCTCTCCCCCTTACCCTTTCCCTCTCCCTTCCTTCCTCCCCACCTTTCTCTGTCTCTCTCCTGTCTCTCCCTATCCCTCTCTCTCACTCTCTCCTGTCTCTCTCTCCCCTCTCTCTCTCTCCTGTCTCTCCCTCTCTCTCTCCCTTCCCCCCTTTCTCTCTCTGTCTCCATCTCTCTGTCTATTTCTCTCTCCCCCTTACTCTCCCCCCCTTCCTTCTCCCTGTCTGTCTGTCTGTCTTTCTTTCTCTCTCCTGTCTCTATCTCCTGTCTCTCTCCTGTCTCTCTCTCCCCACCTCTCTCTCCCTTCCTCCCTTTCTCTCTCTGTCTCTGTCTCTCTCTCCCCTTGCCCTCTCCCTCTCCCTTCCTTCCTCCCTTTATCTCTTTCTGTCTCTCACTCCTAAAAATCCTAGGATGCTCTGAAATCAGTATCCCAGGATCCTAGATTTAGAGCTGAAATGGACCCAAAGAGCCCAGGAGCATCAATGGGAAGAAGGAAAGAAACACACATTTACATGGCTTCTATTACAAATAGCCCTTTTGATGCCCACAACAACCATGGGAGATTGGTGCTATTTTTCTTTCCATTTTGCAGTTGAAGAAACTGAGGCAGGCAGAGGTTACTTGACTGGCCCAGGGTCACGCAGCTAGTAAATATTTGCGAATAGACCGGTACTTGGGTCTTCCTGACTCCTAGTCCAGGTTCTCTCCACTGGGACACCTTCCTGCCTATAAGTCAAGTTAGGAAGGTCTCTTGCACGTTATCTAAGTCTAGCCCTTCATTTTTCAGATGAGGGAGGAAGAAGTGAACTCCGAAGCCACTTTACTAACCGTAAAGCTTCTCTAGATCAAAAGTAGCTTCCCAGAGAAAAGAAGTCGGTCCCCAAAAGGTAGCCAGAGGGGAGTGCGTGCCATCAGTGACTGGGAAGGTCTCCATCTCCCCAGTACCAAGTTTTCCAGCAATTCCAATGTCATGTTGATCTACTGCCCCCGTGTGGTCATCATCAGTCACTACTCGCTCATCTACAAGAGCCTTTGAGGTCCTCTTGAGTCGGCAGACCCACAGTGGTCAGTAAATGGAACAAATCAAAGGATGAAATAGAATAGGATCAGGAAACTGAGGCTCTATGGCTTCTTGCATTGGGAAACCCAGGCTGGGGCGGTGTCCTCCGCTGGAGGAGGCAACCATAGCATGGGGTAGAAAACTGGTTTTGGAGTTGGGAAAGCTTTGGGGGAGCCACTCACTAACAAGAGACCCCCCACAAAAGCCCTCCAGCTTCCCGAGTCTCTGTCCAAAAGCATTACTGATCCAACGGATGGAGGGTCTGCCTTGAAGTCAGCAAGTCCCAGTTCTGATTCCAGCAGTCAGTCAATCGATCCATATTTGTTAAGATTTGGCGGAGACTCCAAAATAGGCAAAATACAATCCCTGCTCTCAAGGGGCTCCCCAAATAATGGGAGTCAAAGAGCACCCAGATAGGCAGAAACAAGACACATGCAGGATAAATAGGAAATAATGCACTCAAGCAAGGCACTAGGATTAGGAAGGCTGGGAAAGGATTTCTCTGGACTGTGGGGTTTTAGATGGGATTTAGAAGAAATCAAGGCAACGTGGAGGAAAGAGAATGTTCTAGAAATGGGGTCCAGAGCCCAGAGATAGAGTGTCTTGTCCCTGGATCAGCCAAGAGGCCAGTGTCACGGAATCCAACAGTTGTCATGGAGTGAGGTGTAACAAGACTAGAAAGGGAAGGAAAGGATTTGAATGCCAACCTGACATTTGTATTTGATCCCAAAGGTAATAGGGAGCCACTAGAGTTTATTGAGCAGGGGGTGACATAGTCAAATATGCACTTCAGGAAAATCACTTTGGTGACTGGATGATGGATGGATTTGAGGAGGAAGAGATTTGGGGGTGGCAGATCTACCAACAGCTACTGGAAAAACCAAGGCATGAAGGGATGAAGATCTGCACCAAAATGGTATCTGTGTATAGGGGGGCAGTATTGAAAGAGGTGGCAGAGGAGACAGACTTTGGGAACAGATTGGAAATGGAGGAGGAGGAGTTGAGAGATTGTTAGGAGTTGGGACTGACAACAGTCTGGGGGCCTGGGGGAACGGTGCTGTTCTTGACAGTAATAGGAAAGTTAGGAAGGATGGGGAAGGTTTTGGGGGAAAGAGAATCAATTTCCTTTTGGTTGGATGTGTTGAGCTTATGATATCTACAGGAAATCTAATTGGGGATGCCTGAAAAATAGTTGGAGGGGAGCTGATGAGATCCCTAAATGAAATAATATGGTAGAAGGAAAGAAGGGTGTCTGGGACAGAACCCTGAGGGCTACCCTCAGTTGTTGGGAGTGATCTGGGGGAGGATCCAACAAAGGAAATAGAGAAGAGGGCAGAGAGGTAGGAGGAGAAGCAGGAGAGAGTGATGTCTCAAAAACCTAGAGAGAAGAGAGAATCGAGGAGGAGAGAGTGGCCAACAGTGCCAAAGGCTGCAGAGAGGTCAAGACGAATGAGGATGGAGAAAAGGTCATTGGACATGGAAATTAAAAGATCTCTGTTAACTGTGGAGAGAGCCATTTTGGAGGAATGATGAAGTTGGAAGATGGATTATGAGAGATAAAGAAGAAAGTAAGAAGAGAAAAGGTGGAGGCATCTATTGTAGGATTTAAGGAATTTCGTCACAAAGGGAAGAAGAGATATAGGATAATAGTTAATGGAGCTAGGGGCTCAGTGAGTCAGATCTGGAGATGAGAGGTCTTGGGTTCAAATTTGGCCTCAGACACTCGCTGGCTGTGTGACCCTGGGCAAGTCACTTAATCTCAAAGGCCTAGCCCTTACTGCTCTTTTGTCTTGGAGACATATTAAGTATCTTTTCTAAGACAAAAATTAAAGGTTAAAAAGATATTTAATGCAAATCAAAACAATGCTGAGGTATCACCTCCACACCTAGCAGATTGGCTGACAGTAAAGGAAAATAATAAATGTTGGAGGGATTGTGGCAAAATTGGGACACTAATGCATCGTTGGTGGAGTTGTAAATTAATCTAACCAGTCTGGAAGGCAATTTGGACTTATGCCCAAAGGACTTTAAAAGAATGCCTGCCCTTTGATCTAGCAATACCATTACAGTGATTCCTCACCTGTTGTAGAAGGTATGTTCCAGAGATCCTTGCAATAAGTGAAAATCCACTAAGTAGCAGCATTATATTTATTTTATTGTTTATATATATTTTAAGGCTTTATAAACCTTCTCACATTCCTATAAACCTTTCACACACCCTTATAAACACTACCAATCTGTGCCCAGGATGCAGAACACAGCTCTGTAGTCGGTTGCCTTTCAGACAATAGTATGCCATGTCCAATCTCATGTTGGAAAACTTGCACAAATGGTAGTGGCATACTGCATTTCCATTGTGTACAGTACAGTATTCATCCGCAAAATCCCATGATATAGCAAAAATTCTGCAATACAGAATTTGATGTATATTTTTTAAAAACCTGCAATACAGTGAAGCCATAATAAGTGAACCACAATATAGAGAAGGATAACTGTACTGGGTTTGTACCCCAAAGAGGTAATAAGGAAAAATACTTGTACAAAAATATTCATAGCTGCACTCTTTGTGATGGCAAGAAATTGGAAAATGAGGGGATGCCCTTCAATTGGTGTCTGATGGTGATGGAATACTACTGGGTTGTAAGGAATGATGTTCTGGAGGATTTCTATATAAACTAGGAGAATCTCAATTAACTGATGCAGACAGAAAGGAACAGAACCGGGAGAACACTGTACACAGAAAGTGAAACACTATGGCACTATCCAATATAATGGACTTTACTATCAGTAGTAATACAACAATCCAGGACATTCTTGAGTGACTTGTGAGAAAGAACACTGCACATTGAGAGAAAGAACTGTTGGAGGAGAAACGCAGAAGAAAAAAGTTATGACTCATCACTTATCACTTGTTTATATGGGTGTATGATTTGGGGTTTAGGCTTTAGAAGATTACTCTATAGTAAAAATGAATAATGAGGAAATAAGTATCAAGTGATGACATTTGTACAACCCAGTGGACTTGCTTGTCAGCTCTGGGAGGGGGAACAGAAGAGTAGAGGGGAAGAAAATAAATCATGGAAACATGGAAAAAATATATTTTTTAATTTTATTTAGTCAATTTAGAACATTATTCCTTGGTTACAAGAATCATATTCTTCCCCTCTCCCTCCCCTTCCCATAGCCCACGTGCAGTTCCACTGGGTATTACTTGTGTCCTTGATCAGAACCTATTTCCATATTGTTGATGTTTGCACTGGGATGTTCATTTAGGGTCTACATCCCCAGTCATATCCTCCTCGACTCATGTGATCAAGCAGTTGTTTTTCTTCTGTGTTTCTACTCCCACAGTGTTTCCTCTGGATGTGGATAGTGTTCTTTCTCGTAGGTCCCTCCGGGTTGTTCAGGATCTCTGCATTGCCACTAATGGAGAAGTCCATTACGTTCTCTTGTACCACAGTGTATCAGTCTCTGTGTACAATGTTTTCCTGGTTCTGCTCCTCTCACTCTGCATCAATTCCTGGAGGTTGTTCCAGTCTCCATGGAATTCCTCCACTTTATTATTCCTTTTTGCACAATAATATTCCATCACCAACATATACCACAATTTGTTCAGCCATTCCCCAATTGATGGGCATCCCCTCGTTTTCCAATTTTTTGCCACCACAAAGAGAGCAGCTATGAATATTCTTGTACAAGTCTTTTTCCTTATGATCTCTTTGGGGTACAAACCCAGCAGTGCTATAGCTGGACCAAAGGGTAGACAGTCTTTTATCACCCTTTGGGCATAGTTCCAAATTGCCCTCCAGAATGGTTGGATCAATTCACAACTCCACAAGCAATGCATTAATGTCCCAACTTTGACACATCCCCTCCAGCATTCATTACTTTCCTTTGCCATCATGCTAGCCAATCTCCTAGGTGTGAGGTGATACCTCAGAGTTGTTTTGATTTGCATCTCTCTGATTATAAGAGATTTAGAACACTTTTTCATGTGCTTATTAATAGTTTTGATTTCTTTAACTGAAAATTGCCTATTCATGTCCCTTGCCCATTTACCAATTGGAGAATGGCTTGATTTTTTTTGTACAATTGATTTAGCTCTTTACAAATTTGAGTAATTAGACCTTTGTCAGAGGTTTTTGTTATGAAGATTGTTTCCCAATTTGTTACTTTCCTTCTAATTTTGGTTGGAGTGGTTTTTTTTTTTGTACAAAAACTTTTAATTTGATGTAATCAGAATGATATATTTTACATTTTGTGATTTTTTTCTAACTCTTGCTTGGTTTAACAATCTTTCCTTTCCCAAAGATCTGACATGTATACTATTCTGCATTCACCTAATTTACTAACTGATTTTGGAGAATAATATTATTTAATTTCCAATTAATTTTTGATTTGGCTCTCCATGTACCCTTACTGATTATTATTTTTATTGCATTATGATCTGAAAAGGTTGCATTTATTATTTCTGCTTTTCTTCATTTGTTTGCCATGTTTTTATGCCCTAGAACATGGTCAGTCTTTGTGAATGTACCATGTGTTACTGAAAAGAAGGTGTATTCCTTTTTTGTCCCTGTTTATTTTTCTCCATATATATATTAACTCTAATTTTTCTAAGATTTCATTCACATCTCTTACCTCTTTCTTATTTATTTTTTTATTTGATTTATCTAAATTTGATAATGGTAAGTTCAGGTCTCCCACTAATATAGTTTTACTATATATTTCTTCCTTCAACTCCACTAATTTCTCCTTTAGAAATCTGGATGCTATACCATTTGGTGCATACATGTTGATTACTGATATTTCCTCATTGTCTATACTGCCTTTTATCAGGATGTAGTTACCTTCCCTATCCCTTTTAATTAGATCTATTTTTATTTTGGCTTTGTCAGATATCATGATTGCAACTCCTGCTTTCTTTCTATCAGTTGAGGTCCAATAGGTTTTGTGCCAACCTTTAATTATAACCTTGTGAGTGTCTACCTATCTTAAGTGTGTTTCTTGTAGACAACATGTAGTAGGATTTTGATTTCTAATCCATTCTCCTATTTGTTTTTGTTTTATGGGTGAGTTCATCCCATTCATGTTCAAAGTTATGATTGCCACTTGTGCATTCCCCAGCATTTTGTTAACCTCTCCTAGTTCTGTCCTTTCTTCTTTTGCTATATCCTTTTAAACCAGTGGTATACTTTTAATCAGTTCCCCTAATCCCCACCCTTAATATGCTTCCCTTTCTTCCCCCTCCATTTTTGTTCCCTTCTTATTTTTTAGGGTCTGTTAAGTTCCCATCCCCCTCTCTTTCCCTCCCTTTTTGTACTCTCCCTCCCCCTCCCCCTCTTAATTTCCCCTTCTCACTTTCCCTGTAGGGTAAGATAGAATTCAACACCCCAGTAGATCGAGATGCTCTTCCCTCTCAGAATTGATTTCACTGAGAGTAACGTTTAAGTATTACTTATTAGCACTCTCTTCCTCTCCTTCTTATAAGAGTATTCTTCCCCTTCCCTTTCCATGTGTATCTTTGTGTGATAAAGATTATCCTATTTATTTTATTTCTTCAAGTATCTCTTGGTTCCATCTTTGATTCCCCCCCTCCCTTTTTCTTTTTTTGCATATTATCTTATAGCACTTATTACCCCAATCTCTTCCTGTGAATGGTTCTTTTAATTACTATAAGAGTGAATATAATTTTTGAGAGTTACAAATAACATTTCCCCCATGTATTAATATAAATAATTTGATCTTATTGAAGCCCTTAAAGAAGAAAGTTTTAATAAAAATTTTTTCCTTCTTTCCCTCTCTTTCTTATTTACCTTTTCATGTTTCTCTTGATCTTTGTGTTCAGATATCTAACTTTCCACTTAGTTCTGGTCTTTTCTTTACAAATACTTGGAAACCTTCTATTTTGTTGAATGCCCATACTTTCCCCTTGAAGTATATAGTTAGTTTTGATGGAAAGGTGATCCTTGGTTGAAAATCCAATTCTCTTGCCTTTCTGAATATCATATTCCGAGCCTTGAGGTCCTCTAATGTGGAAGCTGCCAGATCTTGTGTAATTTTGATTGGTGCTCCTTGACATATGAATTGGCTCTCTTTGGCTTCTTGTAAAATTTTCTCCTTAGCTTGGAAGCTCTTGAATTTGGCGGTTACATTCCTGGGAGTTGTCTTTTAAGGATTTAGTATAGAGGGTGTTCTATGAACTCTTTCAATGTCTATTTGACCCCTTCTTCAAGAATATCAGGACAGTTTTCTTGGATAATTTCTTACAGTATGATGTCAAGATTTCTGTTTATTTCTGGGTTAGAGCAGTGATTCTCAAATTATCTCTCTGTGATCTGTTTTCCTGATCTGTCATCTTCTCAGTGAGATATTTTATGTTTTCTTTTATTTTGTCAGTCTTTTGACTTTGCTTTATTAATTCTTGCTGTTTTGCAAGATCATTGGCTTCCAAATGCCTAATTCTGGTCTTTAAGGACTGGTTTTCTACTATAATCTTTTTATTTTCCTTTTTGGTTTGGTCTATCTTGCTTTTTGTGGCTTCCAGCGGTTTCTCCAATGGGGAGTTCTTGTCCTTTAAACTGTTATTTTCTTTTTTGAACTATTTCCCACTTTTCTTGCCAGAAGGCTTCCATCTTTTTTTTTTTAGACATGACTAATGTTGGAATTTATTTTACTTGACTGTGGATACTACAAGCATTTTCTTTTTCTTTTTCTTTTTAATTTTTAAACATTATTTTATTTGGTCATTTTCATACATTATTCACTGGAAACAAAGATAATTTTCTTTTCCTCCCCTCCCCCCCGCCTTTCCCTCTCCCATAGCCGACGCATGATTCCACTGGTTATCACATGTGTTCTTGACTCGAACCCATTTCCCTGTTGTTGGAATTTGCATTATAGTGTTCATTTAGAGTCTCTCCTCAGTCTTATCTCCTCCAACCCTGTAGTCAAGCAGTTGCTTTTCATTGGTGTTTTTACTCCCACAGTTTATCCTCTGCTTGTGGGTAGTATTTTTTAGATCCCTGCAGATTGTTCAGGGACATTGCATTGATACTAATGGAGATGTCCATCACCTTTGATTGTACCACAGGCTTCCATCTTTTTGATAAGCTTCAATTTAAATTCTTCAACAGCTTGAGGAAAATTTCCATTTTGGGGGGAAGGCTATGGTGCATTTACTTTTATTTCCTCTTCTATTTCCTCTGTAGCCTGGGTTTTTCCTCTGTAAAAATTATCCAGGGTCAACCCCTTCTTCTTGTTTTTCTTGGTGTTGGGAAGTTGTTGTTCCTGGGCATTGTTTGCCATCACTGTGGTGGTTTTTCCTTCCTTTTCCAGTCAGAAATCTGAGTGAGATGGTCAGGTTCTCTGTGTATGGAGCTAAGGAGCAAGGATTTTGCCTGAGGCCAGCTCTCGAATCTCTGCAGCTTCTGCTGTTTGCTGCCCTTCTCTGTGCTATTTCCCCATGAGCGCCCACAGTGTGTGCTCTTCAGCCTGCTGAGGTTTCAGGTCTAGCTGCCCTCAGGGGTAAGTCTTTGGTGGTCTTAGTCAGCTGCTAAGGACCTAGAGGTGCCCCTCATTCACTCACTGATTCTTATGTGTGCTGGCTCTGACTCTGACTCTGTAGGTGTGGTGGGGGAGGGTAGATCAGCTTGCATTTTGGTGGGAGCTTTTTTACCCCCTTATAGTGTGGAAATGCTCAAATCCCACATACCTTCAATGCTGCGCCTTACAGCCCTTCGTTCACATGAATTTGGTTTTTTTGGTCTTTTGAGGTAGTCTATATTGGTAGGTGCTAAGGAGAGAAAGAGTCCTGCGTCTAGACTGTAGCCACGTTTACCCAGAAGTCTGGAAAAATATTTTTAAAAATAAAATAAAAATTTTAAATGAAAAAATAAAATAAAAAAGATATTTAATTGGGATGGAAGGATCAAGAGAGGTTTTTTGAAATGGAGGAGACCTGGGCATGTCTGTAGGCAGTGTAAAAATGGAGATTTGTACCCCAGACTTCAATCCCTAGAACTACTTGGTACTTCCCAGAATTCCCTATAATCTCACCTGAGTGAGAGAACACAATTTTTATTTAAAGGGCTCTCTGCCTCCCAAGACTCTCTTCTTCCGCTTCTAAGCATGTGTCTCTCTACCTGGCAGGCAAGATGTAGAGTAAGTGGTTGTGAATGGGCTATTCAGCCCTAGGCATGTGCTTTTCTTATTTTGAATTTTCTTATTTCCTTGATTTCTAATAATCTTAATAAACCTCTAAAATATAATACCTTTTATTACAAGAGACTAATTTAACTGTTATAGCAGTAGACAGAGAGATTGAAAATATGTGATAACAGTAGGGATGACAGAGGGCAGAATCGTTAGAAACAGAATAGAATAGGATTAATTGTACAGGTCAAGATTTGCCTTTTTGTGTGAGATAAGGGAGGAGGAGATAGTGACAGAGAGCCTCTGAGTGACATGAGGTGAGAAAGAGGGGAGTTCTAGATGGTATATGCCCTCAATTTTCTGTAAACGGAGGTAAGGTTCTCAGCTGAGAATGTAGAGGCAGAGGGTACCATGGGAAGTTTGAGGAGAGATGAGATTTGGAAGATCTGTTGGGGAGAGTGGGGTGAGAGGTGTAGAATGGCCTAGAAACAGTGAGGGCTTAGCTGAGATTGTCTGGTGTGAGTTTGTAGTGGACCCAATTAGAGAGGTTGAGTAATTTTGCTCCTTAATTCATTTGCATACACAAAGTGGGAAAGGTGGTAGATGATGGGAGTGATAAAAGGCTGAAGCTTTTCAGGGCACAATCAGCAATCCAATAAGGGAGCCAAGGCATTAAGAAAACAAAGGAAAGTGGTCCACCAAAGGGTCAAGATTGGGAGAAGAGGAGAGATGGTTAGAGCAAGGGGTGATAGCCTGAACTGAGAACTGAAAAGTCATGAAATTGGAGGTCACAGTATAGATGAAGAGTAAAATTTGGCAAGGGAAGGCAGGGGGAGAGATGGAAAGCCACTAGGAGATTATGGAGGCAGTTCACTTGTGGATGATGGCAAGATCAAAGGCATGGTCGTCTTTGTGTATGGTTGAGCTAAGGTGGAAGAAGAGGTCATGGGAAGTGAGTAGGTTGAAGAACTGAATATTTGAGGTGTTTGAGGGAGAGTCAGTGTGTATGCTGAGATTTGCTGGTATGTGGCATGAGTTGGAGAAGAGAGAAAGATGGCGAGCCAGGTTCAGAACTCATGGAAAGAGGAAGAGGGAGCCATTGCTGCTAGGATTTTGATTTGGTGGTAGAAATAGATTCCAAGGAACTTGAAAGAAGAGAAGTGACTGAGTGATGGAGGTAGAGGAAGAACTTGGAAGTGGTAATGGGGGGCGAGAGGCATTCCAACTCATTCTCCTTGAACAGTGATTCAAGGAGAATGAATAAAAATTCAGCCAAAGCAGAAATTGAAACCTGGCTCCCTACTGAAGATGCAGACTCGATGGCGAAGGCAGCCAAGTTGCAATTTCAACTAGAAGATGGCAATAGTGGGAGAGAGAAAGAGTGGGGATGAAGGAAAGATTGTTGCCTATAGAAGAGGCTTCCCGGAGGGCACGATGGAAGAGGCTGGTCGTATTTGGTTTGGACTTTGGGGTGGGAAGGTTGAGGGGATGGAGATGATGAATTGGGTGTTAGGAGACAGAGAATGGGTTTGAATGGTGGCCTACAGAGGTTCAGAAACATTGGGGTGTGTAAGTATGGCTAGGTGTGCATTTGTTCATCACTGAGAGAAAGGAGTTACTCCTCTTCTGTATAATTGGATTTTGCTCCCCAGGACTCTAAATCCCAGCTGCCCATGTTCCTTCTCATGTTACATGCTAACATAGGGTGGATATATTTTGTGTCTAGCTCTGCCCTCGTGCTCTTCTCCTGGGAACGCGGTTTGTGGAAGCTGGGGGAGAGTTTGGCAGGAGAATCCACACACGTGGTTCTACTTTTTGTTAGATAATTAGGTTTGAACTTCTACTTCTTTTGTTCCTTCTACTTCAACAGTTACTAATCAATCTTATCAAATACTTGGAATTATTGGTTATTAATTTCAATTTTACATCTTCCTAGCTGTGATAGGGGATAGAAGGACATGGTCAAATGGGACTCACTCTTTCCCTGCATCTCTTCCCTCAGAAGGCTGGAGATGATGTAGTAGTAGATGGTGCAGATGGAAGTTGGACCCTCTAATTCCCCACAAACGTCCTCTTTCCTCAGAGAATGGGTACAGTAGAAGATGGAAAGCCTGATGTCAGAGGGATGGCTTTACCTCTTAGCACCAGATGCCTTCTAAATCTCAGAATACGTAGCTAGGCAGTGCAGTGGGTAGAATCCTAGATTTGGAGACAAGGAGATCTGAATTCAATTCCTACCTCAGATCCTTGCTGGCTATGTGACTCTGGGCTAGTCACTTAACTTTTCAGCTTCCTCATTTGTAAAATGAGTGGGGTTGAACTTGATGGCTTCCTTCCAACACTATTCTCTAGGACTCTAAGTCAAGGATCCCTTGCTGGTCTACATTGGTTCTGAAACTCAAATCAGCAAAACCTTCTCCATGAAAGTTTCTTCATTCTTCCAGTTTCCAGACCCCTCTTCTAACTTACTGGTATTGATTTTGTCAGTATTCACGGCTCCGTCTACCACCACCATGTCTGGCATAGATGGGGTGCTGAAAGAACACTGCCTGAGAGATGGTTATTTTTGTCCAGATTGGTCACTTGGGTAGTTCCCATCTCACTGGGTCATTGTAGTCAATTAGATAATGTCCAGTTGGCTCCCCAGAGCATCTGCATGGCAATGGGGATAAAATGGTGGCCCATGAGTCAGGAAGATCTGAGTTTGACTCTTTCCTTGGATATTCCCAGATTTCTCATTCTCCCTCCTAGGGCCAAACAGAACAAGCCAAAATCCTTCCACCATACAATAGTGATCATGAATGCAGCAATTGTATCTCCCATCAGTTTTCCCTCAGGTAAGTAACTTAAATACTCCCAGCCTCAGTTTCCTTATCTGTAAAATGGGGATAATATCATCTGCTCTACAAGATTGTTGTGAGGATCATGTGAAATAACATCTCTCTCTTTCCTGAGTGTCCAGAAAGGGTAAATGTTTACACACAGCATGGGGGTTATGAATTAAGTGGGTGGGGGAAAGGCTTTGCCCTTTCCCCTTTTTAAGCCCAATGGCCTCAAGAAATGGGTTTGTTCTGGTCTATTTTGCTCATACTTTTTGGTTCTGGGCATGCAGGTGGTAGAATCAGATCCCTGACTGGAAGCTATAGCCAGAGTGTCCTTGAAAACAGGATTCCAAGCTGCAACTAACCCCAGCAGGGAAACTGAGAAGCCAGGGCACCTGAAACTAGAGCCCCCAGAGGGGGGGTGGGTGTGGTTTGAACTCAGAACTTGGTGAGACTGTGCTTTATAGGAATATAACCAAGCTCTCCTCCCAGATTCAAGATCCAAGCTGATCTGGATGGGTGGGGATAATAGGTCACAACCAAGAAGAAATTCAAAAAATCAATTACAGAATATAGGATGCCAGAGACAGCAATTATGAGTAAAAAAAAATAGATTTTGGTTTTCCCAAGATCAGTATGAGACAAAAGGGCAACTAGGCTGCTTTACTCAAAGCTCTTGAGTGATCTGAAGTCTACCATCTCTGAGGAAGAGTTTTTTGGTTTTCACAGTGTTCTTTGGCCCTTCTACATCTCCACAATTTGCCTTTCAGACTTTCTCGGGCTTCATTAACCTTCTCTAGCCTGTCTGTCATCGTCTGTCATCTCAAAGCCATCCACGCTTATACCCTAAAATCTCTCTTCCCTCTCATTATTGATACATGAATCACCAACCAGCAAAAGATCCTACTAGAAGTCGGAGGACCTGAGTTCAAATTCAGGCAGTCTATCTTTGTGACTGTGACTCCTCTGAACCTCAGTCTTCTCATCTATAACATGAAAGGCTCCATGTAGAGTCCCCTTCTAGCTCTTGGTCAGTGATTCCATGAATCGGTTCTCTCCATCCATTTCTCTACCTTCAGACACTACCCATTGCCTCTCGTCATCAATTATAAAGCCTTCGGCTTGGTTCTCTATTTCAATTTAAGTTGACAAGCATTCAGGGAGCACCTCCTGCATTCCAGAGGTTTCTATTCTTCTAAAGGGACACAGAGAAGTAAAGACAGTCTATATATTATATAGCTATATTATATATATATATATAAAGACAATATAATATATACACATCTGTATAGGCAGTAGGCAGTCATTTGGGAGGGAGGGATGATGGGAAGAGGCATCATGCAGAGGGTGGCAGATTGTAAGCCCTCCCTACCTCGCTAGATGGTCTTGGTGAGTTTCTGGGGCCAAAAAAATGAATTCTGGACTAGTCAATGAGCACCTTTGCAAATGCAGTGAGATCAGTCTTTAGAAAACAGTCATAGGACATTAGCACCAGGTTCTTCCAGTTGGGAAAGACATGCCGACATAGCCTTTGAGCACCTCTGGCTACCCTCAGGAGGAAACTTTCAAGTTATGAGTTGGTGGAGGGGGCTATTGATAGCCAGACCTAGAGATGGGAGGTCCTGAGTTCAAATTTGACCTCAGATACTTCCTAGCTGCGTGACCCTGGGTGAGTCACTTCACCCCCATTGCCTAGCCCTTACCACTCTTCTGCCTTGGAACCAATACACAGTATTGATTCTAAGATGGAAGTTAAGGTGTGTTTTTTTTTTAAGTATAATTTGGTGGAGAGAAAATGTTGGGCTTGGCTAATAAGAACACAGGGACCAACTGTGACCTTTATTCTAACATCTGGAACATTGGGCTTACATTTGGGCACCATGTTTTAAGTTACATTGGCAAATCAAAGTGTGACAGATGGGAACTGGTCATGGTGATGAGGGATGGAGAAACTATTACAGCATAGAGTAGGCTGAGCACTCAAATTGCAGAGAAGAATCTTGAGTCAGGTACTTGGAACCCACGTGAATATGGGAGAACCACTTAAGTTCTCCATGCCTCAGTTTCCTCATCCATAAGATGGGGATAATAACTTCACAGGGTTGTTGTTAGAATCAAGTGTAAATATAAAATATAATATTTATAACGTCCAAGAGAGCTGGCCACAAAGCCAGGAAGACCTGGTCAAGTCTGGCCTTTGACATTTACTAGCTGTGTGACCTGTGGTCAGCCATTTAACTTCTCAGTGGTGTAGGCTACTATCTAAGACTAAGTTTCACAGAAGGTGCTGAGACTCATTGGGAGAGGGAAGTTTCTCACTCATGAGTTCCTTATACCAACAAAATCACAATTCTCTTACTCTTACTTCCATCGCTAATATTGATCTCAAATCTATAAATGAATGCCATCTGGAAAAAGATTTTGTCATCAGTGTTCAGTTGTGCCTGACTCTTCATGAGCCCATGGGCCATAATACATGAAGTCCTTCTCTTCTCCACCATCTCTCCAAGTCTGGTCAAGTTCATGCTCACTGTTTCCATGGCACTCTCTATCCATCCCAAGTTCTGTCATCCTCATCTCCACCTACCTTTAATCTTTCTTTAAAAAGACAGCGTCTATTAAATGCTTGCCAACGTTCAAATACTGTGAGAATGTTCATGATTTTTTGTTTAGTTTCAATAAAGAATGGCTGAAGGAATTGGGGATTTTCACATTAAAAACAATTTGGGGAGGCCACAATAAATGTCTTCAAATGTCAGAAAGACCATTGAGTAGACTGTGGAGGGTAAAGCTAGGATGAATTGGGAGAAGTTAGAGAGAAGCAACCATTTTGCTCAATCTAAAAATAAAAATCAGTATTGCACCCAAATGGAATGTGGTAACTCTTTGTGATATACTGAGCTCTTGGGGGCAGCTAGATAGCATAGTGGATAAAGCACCAGGCCTGGAGTTGGAAGGATCTAGGTTTAAAATCTGGTCTTAGATACATCCTAGCAGTGTGATCCTGGGCAAGTCACTTAACCCTAATTGCCTAGTCTTTGCCACTCTTCTGCCTTAGAATTGATACCAAGACAAAGTAAGGGAGGAAGGGCAGGGGGGTGGGAGGGAGGGAGAGAGAGAGAAAGCAAATGAATGAAAAAAAGAAGGAAAGAAAGAAGGAAGGAAGGAAGGAAGGAAGGAAGGAAAGAAGTAAAGAAGGAAGAGAAAGACGGAAAGAAGGAAAAAGAGAGAAATGATGAATTCTGTTATAGAATTGTTCAAGTTGAATGACCTGAAAGAAGGTATTAAAAATATATTTTCTCATTGAATTGAGACAGCTAGATAGCACAGTGGACAGACAGAGTGCTGGGCCTGAAGCCAAGAAGATCCTGAGTTCAAATTCAGCCTCAGACACTAGGCATGTGACCCTGGGTAAGTTGCTTAAACTATATGCCTCAGTTTCTTCATTTATAAAATTAGGATAATGATGGGACCTACCTCCCAGAGCCATTGTGAAGAGAATAATGAGAATCCTTGTAAAGTGCTTTGCAAACCTCACAGCATTCTAGAAATGCTAGCTAATACTATTCCTCCATCCCTTACTCCTACACTTCAATTTTTTATTCTAGCTTTTATTCCAGGACTGAAGCAAAAAGGTCATCCTCTAACAGCAGTCAACTGATCTCCCGTACCAGGGATCCAAGATTGGCTAAAGAGTAGGTCAGAGAATTCTGCAAACGTGGAAGTCCCTCCCACTCCCCACAGGTGAAAAAAAGGAAGGACAGTTATTGTTTTGTTCCCACTTAACCATACAGCCTTCTGCGTCCCATCTCCCAAGGATGATTTGGTTAGGGTGGGTGAGTAGTTAATTACACCTGAAAACTGACTCTACTCTGAATCTGAACACTGGATCTTTTCACCCCAAATTTATCCTCATCTGCATCTTTCATCTTATTCATTTATATTTCATAATTCATATTTCATCTATTCATTCAACCAAGTGTCTAGTATTGTGATCTTGGCCAAGTCATCAGTAAAATGAAGTTTGTGTTTAGATCTCTCAAATCCTGTTAATCTCTAATGTTCAGAGGCCATAAAATCAGTTTTTTCTCAGCTCGTATTGCTGATCATATTTCATCTTATCCCCTTACCTCTGTCTATAATGAATTCAGAGAAGACCTGGGTCCAAAACTCCATTCTACTGGCTACTATATATTTTATCTCTGGTGAGTTATCTTTCCTCCCTCTCTGTTTGCTTATCTGCACGGTGAGGTGGTTAGTATAGATGATTTAAAAAACAGAACAAAACACCTTTACTTCCATCTTAAAACCAACACTCTGCATTGGTTTCAAGGCAGAAGAGTGGCAATGGGGGTCAAGTGACTTGCCCAGGATCACACAGCTGGGAAGTGGTTGAGACCAGATTTAAATAAATGACTTTTAAGATTTAAAACCAGTGATTTCAGAAGCGTTTCCAAACTTGTTCCTTCTCCAAACTTTCCCATTCCTCTTGGTGGCACCCCCAGCCTTCCAGTTACCCTGGTCTGCAACCCTGAAGTCATCCCTGACTCCTTCCTCTTCCTCAATCCACATGTCCTATTGTTTGCCAAGTTTTGTTCATTCAGCTTCCACTTCTCTAGCATTCATCCCTTTCTTTCCAAATATACCCTCTTTGCCTCTCATCAGAACTACTGTAATAGCCAGCTGGTCTCCCTGACTTGAGTCTCGTCTCTTCCCTTTCCAATTCATAAGCTCTACAAATCCCCAATTGATATTCCTCAAACACAGATGTGTGACCACATCAGCCCCTTCTTCAAAATCCTCAGTGGCTCTCCATCACTTCTAGGAGAAACTACAATCTCATCCTGGAACAGAAAACCCTAGAACACAGAATCTAACATCTTAGAATACCAAGGTAGGTCCCCAACGACCTTTCAAATCTCCTTTTATATTAACCTCCTCCTCCTCATGGACTCCCCACTCCAAAGTAACCTGTATAGGACATTCCATTTCCCACCTTTGAGTCTTTGCATAGAAAGAAGGAATTGAGAGCCCCTGATATTCATCTCTGCCTTCATATCCCCAGATTATGGTGCAGTCCTGGCATGGGAGATGGTGCATAATAAATGCTTGTTGAAAGATTCTTAGGAGGTCCCTCATGCCTGGAAGGCATGCCTCTCCCCTCTCAGAGAATCCTGGCCTTCCTCCGAGCACCCCTCAAGCCCAGCTCCCTACATGAAGGATTTCTAGAATCCCTCAATGATCATCCTCTCTCCCTTCTGAAATGACTTTCTACATGGTTCACTCTGGGACTCTGTGTGAGGGCAGGGTTCCTTTCTTTCTGGTCTTCCCAGCACCTAGGAGAAGGTCTTGCACCTAAGTGGCTGCACTTAATATACATTGATTCCAGCATCTCATTAAATGGAAGGATTCCAGAGAAGAACTGGAGACCATTGGCCACCCACTTTCTGAATATCGTAGATGTTCCGCTCAGGAGCTTTCTGAAAATGATGACCAAGAGATGGGAGTGAATCAGAAATCACATCATCTCAGAGCAGGAAGGAACCCTAGAAATCTATCTAGGCTAAAGGACGACTCTGTGTTCAAGGGGGCCAAGCAATTGTCCCCAAAGAAAATCAGTCTCAACACACATCCCATCCCTTGAGGCAATGAGGCACGCATCTAGTAAAGGGACTCCTCTCTACGGCATTCTCAGCAAGATGCCACTGGATTTTTGCAAGAAGACAGACTTCAGATTCCAGAGAATTCATTACCCACTAAGGGATCCCCTGGGCGGCTCATTTCCTTACAGGAAGCCAAAATTTGCTTTCCAATCCATTGTCCTACCTCGACTGTGGAGCCTTGGCTGAAGACCCCAAGATGCTTCCTAGATGGTTCAAAAGCTCTTGTGACAAGTTATCATAGAAACAGATATTTAGTCATTGGCAGGATTATGGAATAAAATACCAACCCAAGCCCTAGGGCCATAGGCAGAGGTTTAGACGAGCCCAGGGTCTTGCACACGTGAGTGGCATGAAGCGATCCCTTCTGAAGAGGCCAGCGTTGGATCGAGTCACTGGATTTTGGTTGGGTCTCTGATCTTAAAATGAAAGTACTTATTCACCCCAGTCTGATCCAACAAGCATTTATTTAGCACTGGAGAGGCAAATGCCAAAGGAAAAACAGTCCCTGCCCTTAAGGAGCTTACATTCTACTGTGTACATACATCTGATAAGTAGAGATACACATTAATTTAAGGAAGGAGGGAACACGGCTAGGGAGACCAGGACAGACTTGATTTAAATGCCTCAAGCTCAGCCTTGAATTTCCTATAGGTGAGGAGGAAGGGCATTCCACAGGGAACAGAGGTAAGAAAGAGAACATGACAGGCGAGCCTGGAAAGCTAGGCGGAAGCCAGTTTACGAAGGCTTTGTGTTCTATCTTTGAGGCAATTGGGAACCACTTGAGCTTCTTGAGCAAGGTAATAACCTAGCCGGACAGTCTGGGTAGATTTTCGGAGCCGGGTGGAGGATGTTTGTAATGGGGGGGGGGGGTTGAGAACACTGGCAACTGGAAACTGTTTGGGAACCTGCACCAAAAGGCCCAAAGGAGAAGCAACCAGGTCACAGGAATGGTGAGAATCTACAACTCTAGCAACTGACCGGATGTGGGGGCCACAGAAGGCAAGCCACGTCAGTCTCGTCCAGGTCCCTTATTTTAGAGTCGGAGAAACTGAGGCCCAGAAGGGAAGTGACTTTTCCAGATTTGAGCATTTGATTTATGTCTCCCCAACCTTAGTGCCCTCCAGCAGCACAGGTCCTGGGCTTATCAGCAGAGTGAAGCAACAGGTAGGACCCAGTTCCCTTCATTCATTCATTCTTTGTGAAAAGGAGCAAAAAGGATGCTCGGGTGGGTTATTAGGAAGCTGGCAAAGCAGGGCTGATTTCCCTGGACTCCACATGCCATCACAAATGCAGGGTGACCTGGGGGGGGCTTTCGGTCCCAAGGGTCAGTGTATTCCCAGCAGAGTGGAACAATGCTAAGCCTAATGAAGGAGGGAAGAAAGGAAAGAGGGGGATGGTATAGAAGGCAAAAAAGGATAAACGATGGCTTTTTCCAGGAAGGATTAAGGCACTACCAAAGGCCTCAGCTGCTGCTGAAGGATCCTGGTACCACAGGTTACCGACATTGGTCTTGAATATTACTAATATGGTAGTAATGGTAAACTGCCTAGAGAAGAGGTGTCAAACACGGGCATCTGGCCCAGAATACCCCCAGTGGGGCCACGGCCAGATTAAAATGTAATTGGGAAATAACATAAAAATACAATCATAGTTATTACATTTTAAAACCAAGTCAAATACGCAGGCCTCCTGGATCCTTATGTATGGATTCCTCAATGAGTTTGTCACCAAAAGCACTTAGCTTGAGACTTTATTATCAACTGGAACATGAATAATGCAAAATCCCTTTCTGCAGGTACCCATTAAAGAACACAAGAAAGATACATCCAGGGTAGCCTATTTTCCTTAGGAAAAGGTTCTTCCATTTTATGAAACCAATTAAAATTTATTTAGACTTTGTTAAAATTTGGCTCAGAGCTGTGGTCGACATTTATGCCTTCAGAAGATCATTTCCCAGGGAACTGAGGCCCAGCCAATGCAGGTGGGTCCAGTCTAGCAGCCCGTATGTGGCACGGAATCACTTAGCTGACTGGAGTCGCCTCCTAATTGGTCTCCCTGTTTCAGCACTTCCCTCTCGGACCCAGCCTTTACACAACTGCCAAATCCTGAAAATCCTGGTCTTCTCCTGGGCAAGAAACTTTCATGGCCGTCTACTGCCTCTATTTTAGTATAAAAACACAGTTTAGCCAGTAAAACCCTTCAGGATCTAGAATGACTCCCCAGGACTTCCCTTGGCCATCTCCTGCTTCGAGCACCAAAGCTGGAGCTGAGCTTCAGGCTTGGAGATCTCCCCTTCCTCACTTTCCCTTATGATCCGAGTTGAAGACAACTCAGGTGCCCCCTCCTGAGAGGCTTCATGATAACTCGGCTGGTTAGAGCCAACAATTTCATCTGCTTTACATTTACTTCTCTTCACGTTTGCTGTTTCAGACTAGAATATAAGTGTGGGAAGGCAGGAATCATTTCTGTCTTTGGATCCTCAACACTTGTCATAGTAGGTGCTTATTAAGTTTGTGTTGGATGGAGCGACTTTTCTATTGAAGGATGGAGAGGAAGCAGAGGAAGCCCGTTAAGCCAACAGATAGTATATGCAAAGACGACAGTAACAGCTAACATTTATTTAGTGCCAAGCATCGTGCTAAGCGCTTTATAGGAATTCTCTCCTCCTGATCAGAAAGAGAAGGGAAGGGAGCAGCTCCAGATGGGCGCAGTATTTGCGTGGAAGCACCAGTGCTTTAGTAACTGGGTGTTACTCTCTCTTTTGCTTAGCATAGAGAAAGGACATACACAGGGTGATGAAAAGCAAAATTAAGGCAAACCCTCATGGTATTAAGTCCTTAGAGAGAACTCTTTCAAGAAAGCAACTTGAGTGGCTTTGAAGACACAACCCCATGCATATTCATGGGCATGCCAGGCATGTATGCGTGTGCGTGTGATTAGCTTGGAAAGATGAGGAAACTTGGAAACATTTTCATAAAGATGCATAGAATAAGCTGCCAACAGTTAAGGATTAGTAAGAAAGGCATCAAATGGTACCCAACAACTTCTTCACCAACCTTGCTAAGCATCAACTATTTTGTTAGCAACTCCATCATTTTAGGAGATCTGTGGCCTTGGAGCAGTTTCCCTTCCAATTTTCAGGTCAAACATATGTCTTGGTTCAGACCAAAGGACCCACTACTGGACAGCCCTAACTATCAAGGTTAGAGACAATATGCTCAGATATATGGCATAAGCATCCCTCTTTCCATCCGCCTTTCCTCTGCTCCCTCAGCTGAATGTGTAAGGGAAGAAGCGACAGTAGATGTCCCACCTTCGGAGAAGGCTTGCCACTTGGGATACAGGAACAATGAGCTTTCCTAGTCTGTTTACAAATCACTTATTACTTGACAGAAAAGCCCTTGGAATCAGGTCCCAGAAGACCAATTAGAAAGTTAAGGATATTTCTGATTTATAATGAAGGTCTTGGGAAAAGATGATTAGAATTTTAGGGAGTCGTCTATTTGAAAAACACAAAACCAGTGAAAAAACAAAATGAAAAACCCGACATGCTGCCACTTAGTTTTAGCCTAGGGCTCTTTTTATTCAAACATCCATATACCTAGTTCTTCTGAGAATTCATACTACATTGATAAAATAAGGGAACAGCACTAATAAAAACTGACTCAAGAGGGAGGCAAACCTAGCCCCAACTCTCGTCTTTGTGCTCATTGGCTAAGACGTTTAGTTCCCAAGATTCGTGGAAATCATCCTGCAGAATGAGCTTCGATGACATTTTGGGAGATGTAATTAAGCATTTTGCCTTAATAGGCTTCAGAAAAGAAAAAGTGAAAGGAAAAATCTTTGGATAATCTTCAGAGGAGACAACTTGCCTGAAAGAAAACTTGGCCAGCTCTTAGCAACTAATTTTGATCCTCTTAAAAAACTGAGACAAGTATTTCATACTTACAGTTGTACCTCGTTTAATACTGTTGCAAGCCTCCTTGGAGAATAGGTATTACAGATACTACACTGGCAAAGGAGAAATGACAAGTTCCTTTGGAATTCCTAGACGTCTGCTTTGTGCCCTCGATGTTTGCTAAGTTTCCAAATTAAACTAAAGGACACTTAAAACCAGAAATCCAAACATTTTTCCGTCCACTTCCCCATTTTCTGTCTTGTTCCTCTGTACCCAGCCCTGAAAGTATCTGTAGGCTATGCTGGAAGTAGGTCTCCAGAGCCCTGCCTGTCTGCTGCTCTAGAAAACCTCCAGTCCAACTCTTGCTCTCATTGGTAGCCCCTTCTTTGATAGCCAAGACTATCTCACATCAGGGGTAAAGTAGGACTTTTCAACAGATTTAGGGACCATGAAGGATCTCTATCAGTCTTGCCTAGGAATAAGATAATCTTGTGAATAAGGAAATCTTATTCACAAGGATGCTTTTTTTTTGGGAGGGTGAGAAGAGGAAGGGTTGAGATTATAGACACTAAACTGGAAGGGACCTTAAGAGAGCACCTACCTAGTTCAATCCCCACACTGAAAAGATCAGGATATTGAAGATGGACAAAGTGATCTGTCCAACATCACATGGGTGGCCCACAGTCTCTGGGCAACAGAGCTAAGATTCAAATCCAGACTCTGTGACTCAAAACCCACAGGGTACCACTGTGATTTTTAGGAGTGGCCTCAACTATTTCTTCCATCAAGATTTGGTAAGAAAATACTTAAAAGAAAAACAACAATCCCAAAAGTTTAAAAAAATGACTTTTAGTAATGAAAAAAAACATCTCAGCCCTAATTCTTCAGTTTCCTTAATCAATCCAAGGCAATGAAAATACAATTTTGAATTTTACTGTTATCACCCAGAGAATTTCTATTTCATGACACTGTTGCCCCGAGGGGGAATTTTGCTACTTTTCTCAAAGTGCAATCCTCTAGACACATTAAGAAAACGATGATATCGTTGGAAAATCAGAAGTCACCAAGTAGAGTTTACAAAGGAGCAGAAACAGTAAAGGCTTCACTTCACTGTGGACAGTTACCCACCCACCTCATTTCATCAGGAAACATTTGGCTCTGAACTCTAGTGCAAATGGAACAAGACACACCTTTATTGATGTCCTAACAGAAGGCAAATGACAAATGACAGAGAATACTCCAAGATTATAGCTCAGACACTCAGTGCCCAGACCAATAGTCGGGCCTGGAGCAGGGCGATATGAAAACGTAGCTAAAGCAAATGCCAATATCTATCCACTTGCTTGTTTTTTCCCCTCCCATTAGTCTTTGCAGCATATTTCCATTCAAACAGTATAAGAGCAAATCAAACAGTGGGATGACAATAATTTTAAAAACCAAAGCAAAAAAGAAGTGAGGAAACAAGAGAGTTGGAAGAGCTTAAGTTATGAAAAGACTATTTTTCTATGTATGTGTACCTAAATCTAGACACGCACGCACACATGCACACGCACACGCACACACACAGAGTTTTTCTATCTGACACACATTCTGTTCGTCCTGGATCGACAGGGCATGAATTATATTTGCTAAAAACAATATCCTATAGAAGGAATACCGTGTCACCTTTGGATATTCTGAAATGTTAAATTATTGTTGAGACTGTCTTCAACAGACTTACACACGTTGGCTTCCAATGTTTAAAAAGCACAAACAAAAAATGGCTTTTTTCCATTTTCCAAGAAATTCTGAGGAAAAGGAGTGAATACTAATAGTTTCTAGGGATTAATTCACACAAAACCAAGATCGCTCTATTTAGGATGTAAGGGGGAAAAAAGTACCTGGACTGGAGAGCCACAATTTGAAATCCTAGAGTAGAGCAGTCAGGATAGGTCACCAACACCAAAGAAATTCAACTGAACAACAGTCTTGAAAATGCTTTATTGAACTGCGTGTCTTATTGTAATGTGCAGAAGATGTGTTTGAAAAGACTACAGCTTGAAAATTGTTTGTGAAAGTCCTCAACAATCAATAAAAAAAAATCCCTACTGGGGTTAACTGCTAGGATAACCATAGGCCTGGTGTAAAAGCTTTTCCTTAAAACATTTTTCGTTGCAGAGACTAAAGAAAACAAACCTATTGTTATGTGGAAATCACTGGAATCTGAAGCTTCCTTAGGAAAACAAAAATAAATCTATCTTTTTTTTTTTGGACATGTGGGGGTGACCATTTTTTTCTTGGGTTACGTTAAGATTAACATACACGTCATAGTTCTCTTAAGAACACCAGTGGGTATTCAAGTCTGTAATTTAATTCTAAAATGTTTGAATCATTACAGAAATGGAAGGACACAGAAAAAGAAGGCAAGTAAAAGAGGGCAAGAGAAGGAGAGGACGGGAGAGAGAGGAAAGGGAACTGGAAAAGACATGATTATGGATAAGCCTAGTTGTCATTTTTCAGAAGCTGTGCGAACTTTGTTTTAATGTCCTAAATTTACATTCCAAAAAAATTCCCTCCCCTTCCCTGCCAACCCCACCACCCCGATCCCAATTGCTGTTCCTGTCTCAGGTAGATTATGAAAGTCTATGCACAAAAAAAAACAAACCCCGCTGTACATTTTTCTTTCTCTTTTTTTTTACATAGAGGATTAATAATATAGGCATGTAGGTGGCATGATTCAATTAAAAGGCTTTTACTTTTTATGCCAGAAAACCCCAATAAATAAAAGGTGCTAAAGTTAGCATTAAGGATTCAGTTGTAATATATTGACAAAGTCTGGGAAGTCAAATCCTCCAGCTCCCCTGGTACTTACAAGTCTCCGCAAACTATGAAGCAAATACATAAATAAACCAAAATATGATTGAGCAGGTGAGGCTTTTAAAAAACCAAGACAACATAATCCAGGTTAACTTTGTTGAACAGTGAATAAATGAATTCATCTACACCTGAATAAAACACGTTTAACAATTGAAAGAATTTAAACAACTGCCAAAAAGTAAAAACTTTAAACAAACATGAACAGGATTTGATTTTGAGGGCACACAGACGCCCCTGCAGCAGATTTCGATCGTAGCTGTGCTGTGGTGTCTTCTCGGGGTGCATTAAAGAGGCTGGACTCCACGCGGGCAGCCAAGCGGCCCAGTCCCCCGGGCGAGGGCCCACTCCACCGCACAGCTGGCGTCCCGTGCTCGAGGCACAGAAAGGAAGTTGGAAGTTAGGACATTATTCAAAAGCTACTCGTGGCCACAAAGGCTAGCGCACACTCACTCTAGGCACGTAACCTTTGAATAATGTTGGGGAAAGCTTTGGGTCTCGTATAGTTTGACTCCTTGTATTTAAGGTTTTAAATGACAAGGTCACTAAAACTCATGCACGCTGCAAAAAACCTCATGCAGTAGTTAAGGTAAACCATCCAAGCAGTTTTTATTCATTAATATTCATAAATACACACAGCAGCTTCATTAGAGATTTCAATTTCCTCTTCAGTTTGAATGTGGAGTATTAGGAGCCTTTTGCATGTCAAGGTACAGGAAGCAGGATCACCCCTGCACTGCTACCTACATTTACCTGCTAGAAGTAAAAATTAGTTAAGTGGAAATGATTATCATATATATTTTTTTTCTCTTCCTTCTGAATGTACACAATGTAACAAGAGTGACAGACCTGAAATTACAATCACCAAAACAAACCCAAGATAGTTGTTGTCCACTTTCATTGGCAAATACAGCACAGAGGACATTGTCTGCGGATTGGGATGTCATCAAAGAGGAGGAGGTGGAGGCTCATTTCCTTTATTACTCTCTTTTAAATTTAGGTTTTCTAAAGCAACATCTAAAGGCATAATATCTACACAGCCCATAGCACCAAAATCTGCAATTTCCCCCCGTTCATCCTCATCTGAGGAAGAACTTTCTTCCCGCATCAAAGTGGACAGTAGAAGCTCTTGGACAAACAGGCTACGGTCTGCCCGCTCGCTTTCCATTGACTGACGTTCTGTTTCGGACATCTTAGGGTCATTTAACCTGCACGACAGCAAAAGAAAACAGAATCGATCAAAGTCAGGCCGCGACGGGCACGTCCCAAGGCCCTAACGGGGTGGCTGGCTGGCTGGGAGGAGGCGCTACGTCTGTGTCCCTCTGCCAAAGCTGGGCACGTCCAGGCAGCTCGGAGGCATTTGTAAAAGAGAAAATCCCGGTCAAATCGGCTCTCGTCACAGGTAAGTGCCGACAGCTGGGCTCTAGCAAGGTGAAACTTGGTTTGAAAATAGGGTTCGAAGGGTGGAAGAATGGACCTTGGGAGCGGAAGCCCTCGGCCCACCCTGATTTCCATCCCCACGTACCGCACCAGAACCAGCTGCTCCAGCAGGCCCCAAAGGGGCCGGCCAGACACCCGCCCTCTGAGGACAAGGCTAGAGAGGGCCCGAAGCTCATGGGGAAGGTGGCCACAACTGGATGAAGCTTTCCAGCACAGCCAAATAAACGAGGCCGTTGGGGCAGCGAGGGGACACAGCGGACAGAGCACCAGGCTTGGAATCAAGACCTGGGGACCTGGGCTCGATTCTGGTTTCAGCCATTCGATAGCTGGGTGACCCTGGGCAAGTCATTTAACCCACACTGCCTAGCCCCTTCTGCCCTTCTGTCTTAGAGCTGTTAGTAGGGCATAAAGTTTTATTTTCAGGAATAGTACTGGAAACGCATCATTGGCAACTAAAAAGTTGTGGAAAATATCCTCCAAGAGAGATTATTTAAATAAAATGAAACATCTGGGAAAGGGGCTTGGCTGGGTGGTGACAGCTTTTCCTCTGACCGCTGCTCCATCCACTTTCCTTTATCTCTTTGCTACTGCCGAGTCTTTGCCTGCCGACAGAGGAGGGTGAGATGAGGAGCTCTACTGGTCCACCTCTGGCTTGGAGCCAAAAGCCGTCCACCTGGCAGGCAGGGCTGAAGGGAAAGAGGTGGGGACAGGGGCTGAGAGAGGGCCGAAAGGGCACGTGCCAGGACGGGAGCCTCCCATCAAACAGCCGCACTATTCCCCAAGAACAACGAGCAGTTTTTGTTTCCACGGTGCTTTTAGCAAGTGGGAGTCATTTGTTTTTGTGTTTCAGCCAAGCTGCTGCTGCCCAAAGGTTCCAGAACAGACCCAAGATGGCGCTCTTGGAGTGGCTCTAGTCGGAGTCAGATCCGTGCTGGGTGGCAGAGGCCAGCTCCTAAGGAGCCTTGGGGGAATGACCTGCTCTGAAGGTTAGGAGGGGAGCTGAAAGAAGGCTCCAAAGAATGGGCTGCAGGAGGAGAGCGCTCAGAGGTCTGGGGGTCATTTGTTCGTGATGAGAGTGCCAATTGGGAGGAAGGGACAGAAGCAATGACCAGGCCGGTGGTGAGACGTGTGAAGAGGGAAAGACAGACTGACTTTTGTTGCCCGAAATCACCCAGCTTTAGGCTCCAGACAAAGGCTGACCTGACTTTCCCCATTCTCGGTCTCCCTTTCTCTGTCCCCCCTGGAGACTGTGTTTCCTTTAGGTTTAAGCTCTGATAAAAATAAATCCACCTGTGGCTCCTCATTTCATTTGACCTCCTTTCCTGTGTCCCTCTAAGTCCCGTGTGTCAGTGGCCACCGTGAGGCGAGCCCCGTCCAGGCTGCTCTCTGCAAGGCTACTGGGGGCCTTTGCCGGCGCTGCCCTGAGGGCCCCTGGGCTCTGCCGTTTAACCACGTTGGGTTTGGGTCTGGCTAGGCGGTGCCTTTGGAAACCCTTCAGAAAAGGGAAGGCCTGTAACATCCATGCACTCTGATGGCTTCAGCAGTGTGAACATCAAGAAAGAGGAAGCAATGGAACCTGGGCACACGGCTTTGCCTCATGTCTCGTGTCTATGTGATATTGGGACTGGAAAACTTTTTGACAGTAAAGGGAATGACACCCAGAGCAGATGAAGGGATGGAAAAATACTTTGAAATGAATAACCGCCAGTCCTACATGAGGGAGGCAGCGTGGCACGGTAAACAGCCACCGAAGACATCGACTGTCACATTCTGCAGCCTCCACTCCTCTGGCCTCCCCTCTAAAATGGGAACAGAATTCCTGCCTGATCGTGCCAACAAGGACAATGACAAGAGAGTCTACGCAGCTTGGGGAAATCTTGCCCAATCATGGAATGGGAGCTACGACCAAAGGGGCGCCCTGCGAGGAGCGAGTCCTGGCTCCCAGGAGGACTGTGGGACATAGTGATGGAGCCTAAGGAGCTGCGAGTTTCCTGGGGTCTGATTTGTGTCAGTGTCAAGCTTTCCAGCTCAGCTGTTGGGGAAAGGCAGAGTTAATTCAGGAGAACATGCAAACACATTTGATTTCTAAAGAAAACCAAAGCCGAGGGGCCGGCGGGAGCTACCTTGTAAGGAGAAACTGGGAGTTCTGAACGGTTTGCTGACTGTTCTCTGTACTGGTCGTGTTGGTGGTTGCTGTCGATTGTGTAATTGTCGTGGTGACGCTGCTCGCGTTCGTGCGCCGGGTGGCGTTGCGGGCCGTCTCCAGCTGCTGGCGCGCTGCCTGTGCGTGCTGTCGTTCCAGCTGAAGCTGCATCTGCAGCTGCTGGAGCTGCGAGGCAGAGGGGCCCGAGGAATTGAGCTGTCCTCCCGCAGAACGTCTCACTCCTGAGAGCTGAGAGAGAAGCTCTGCCAACAGAAATGGAGAGAGTCTGTAATCCCGGCCATGGGGATGGGCACCAGACAAACACTCCTGAATATTTCTGAGAAGAAGCTCAGCAAACCCATCAACACAGATCTCCAGGAGCTCCAGCAAGTCAGAGCCAGCAAGGTGGCGGCTTAGTGGCTGCTCAGACTCTTTGTGGCAAATATCAAATGCTATGGAGGCTTTGCCTGGTTCCTCAGCATGGCTAGGCTGCCTCCCCTAGCCACAAAGTGATCTGGACTGAGGGAGTGGAATTAAAATCGGCCCAAAGAAAGTGGTACTAAGAAGAAGGATCTAAGATCATACTTAGTCTGTGGGTAGATCACAGACCTACAGGGGAAGCAGAGGGACAAGTTACTGCCAGACATCCTTACCCCTCTCTCCCCCCAGCACTACCATTTTGTTTTTCAGCTTCAAAAAATTTTCAGGGTGACTCAATATACCTGATAAGCAAACATATTTTCTGAAGACTATCTCCCACAAATATCTACTGTTTTTTCAAATGTATTGCAAAACTATTATTATTAATAAAAAACAATTAAAGAATATTCCTGAATTCATAGTAGATTTTTCATCAACTATTTTTGAATTCTCAACCAACAAAGACTAAAAGTACAAATATTAGTAAGCACCTATTGATGTTAAAACCCCTTTTCACTTGAAAACGTTGGATATTCCTCAAAGATTATTTTATTAAAGTCATAGTCCCATCTGAAATGATGTTCTGATTCCCCACTATTTTGGTTTATGTACCTTACTGGTGTTCTCCTGCAGAGAAACAAACAAGACAGCACAGATTATGTCCTGACATCATTTACATCGGCCGCTCAGCAAAGGAGCTGGCATACAGTAGGTGCTCTAAAGAAGGCTGACAGGTCTTGACTTTCCTTTTTGAATATCTCATCCCCTCTCCTACCCAGTGAGCCAGGCCTCATAAGGAAGAATAAAGAGGAGGGAAAAAACCCCCGTTCAACAGAACTAACCAATACATCAAGTACATCTGAGAGGGCATGCACTGAGAACATCAGACTTGAAAGTCTAATCCTAGGTGCACTGGAAAATCCTTGTGTGAATCCTTGGGGCAAGTCATTTCGCGTTTTGGGTCCTTGGTTTCCTTACTAAGGTCTCTGTCCTTTCTAGAGCCGAGCCCTACTGGGCTCTACGGTGGCGCTGGAGATTACGGCTCAGGAATAGGCACCCCATGGTTCAAAAGGACATTGCCGAGGTGAAGCCTGTCCACAAAAAGGTGGCTAACAGAGAAGAGGCAGGTAGAGAGCCTGTCAAGGGAAAACACTGAAGAAACAGAGAATGTTTAAACCTAGGAAAAAGAAAACAGAATGCAACGCCCTCGTCCTCAGCTCACAGCCAGCTCAAACCAGCCTGAGAACCAAAGGTTCGGTTTTCAGGGTCAGCACTGACACCTTGGAAATCAGCAAATGATACCAATCATGGCTTGAGTTACTGTCTGGCTGACTGTCTAAACTTAAGAAAGTGATGGAAAAAATGTTAATGCCACAGATTAACTTTAAAAGTATGTTATAGATACAGTTGATTTATTTTTTCTGGAGAGCTGGCTGCTAACCTTCTAATAGCCCACAACTGTTCTTTTCAGTTATCTGAACAGTTATTGTATGGAAGAAGATAAACATTGTTCTTAATAGAAATATAAGTAGGTTTAGTAGGCAATAACTAAAGGGGAATAAATTCTGATTCAAATACAGACAGAATTTTCAGACAATAAGAAAGGCTCAAAATTAAAATAGCTTGTCTAAGAGGTGGTGAATTCCTGGAAATGCTCTAGCCAAAGCTGGTTGTTCACTCATTGATGCTGTAGAGGAGATTCTGATAAGAAGTAGGAGGTTCCCAGAATCTTAGGACATAGAACTGGAAGGGACTGTAGTGAGACCTTCTTTATGAAAGATCAAGAAACTGAGAGGACACGTTAAGGGAAAATGTGGAATTCTAGCCCAAAGATTCTTTGTGGAATCCAGTGTGGAGCTCTCTTCCCCTTTGCCAGGATCTGCTCCCCAGCCCCTGCTGTCTCTTTACCGTCTTGGGCAGGTCCAGATTTCTCTTCCTAGACTAACTTCTGCTTTTTCTACTCTGACAGATGATCCCAGATGTCTGTCCAATATCCCCAAATTCCTAGACATGACCTTGTTGGAACAGAGAGGATTCCTGCTTCACTCCCTACCAGGCTCCCAGAATTCACTTCTGTCCTGCTGCCCAGTCTGTCTTGACCACTTCTTCCTGGCTTACACCTCCTCTGATGCATGGATGGGTCTGCCATGCTGTCTGCCCTGTCTGTTACTGGTGTGGGCCTCAGGGCACCCGTGGAACTCCCAGCTCCACCGACTGACCAGCAAATATGGATCACAGAACCCCAGGTTAGGAAGAAATGCCTCAGAAGGCCATCTCAGGTAGCTCTTGCCTAACAGTCTGGTTCTGATTAATTACGCTTGGGTGAAAATGCTTCAAAATCAGGGCTCTAAGAATGATAGTTGAACCATTCTGGCACTTCACAGGGCCTCCCTAAATATACCAGAATTTTGAGATTTAGCACCACTGCAGAATTCTGACTCATGTGGGGAACAGAAGAATCCTCAGTGTCATAGTAATAGGAAATGGGGGTTGGTCACATCTGCTGCCTGCTCAAGGAAAAGGACACTGCACTGTGTAAGATGTAGGTAAAGGCAGGGCTCAGGTAGGTTCTCTGGTCCTTTTCTGGGGTCCCTGGCTGTGGCCCTCTTACTTTCCTCTCTGTTGCTCACTTTTCTCCCTTTGTTGGGCCTAATGACTCCATTGGGAAGAACAGAGGCTCCTCTGTTCCCCAATCCAGTACCAGTCCTGTGGCAATTACTTCTTCAGTCCTAAACTCACAGGGTAGCTCAAGGAAAGTTCAAACAAGGTTGGGGATAGAAGACAGAAGGTTCTGTGGAGTAGAAAGGGCTCCTGTTCTACTCTCTGCAGGTGGTAGTCATCTGTCCTTTGCTCCAGTAGATCCATGAAGGAGAGGAGAGGCAACTCTTGCACATTCACTAGTTAGCCAGGAGATGAAGTAGATAGGACAGGGCACCTGGACTTGAGATCTGAGTTCCAATACCATCTCAGACAGACTAGCTGGGTGACTCAGGGCAGGTCATTTAACCTCTATCCCTCTCAGTTTCCACATCTGTAAAACAGGTATAATGAGAGCCCCTGTATCGTAGGCCTAGCAAACTTTGTCTTCTTTCAAACTAATGTCTAGGAATCGGTCACCATCTTTCTGGACCTTGACTAACTCTCTTCCAACTCTGTGTTACTCACAGACCTGAAAAGTGTGTCATCTCTGACTATTCAAGTTGTCTCTCAGAATGCCAAATAACATGGGGCCAAGGCCAGAGCCTCAGGGCATGCTGCTTCAGACCTCCTTGGGATGGCCCTTGGTCACCAATGGCTCCTTTTCCTCAACCAGTGCCCACAAGAATGAAAGGGTAGACACTAGCCCAGGTTTGGGAAACTCTTTGTTCCCTGCTTTGTCTGCTGCTGCTGCTCCTAAGCCATTGCTTGTGGCTCAGGTCATGCCCCTGGGGCCACCAGGACTCCTGCTACTGACCTTTAGCTGCTGCCGCATGGCCATCTTTTTAATCTTCTCTGATGGATCCCCACAATTATTCTACCCCTTTAGTATCTCAAGCCAAATGCCCTATCCTCCTCCTTACAGCAGATAAGCTTGTTGTCAGGTCCTCAGAGGAACAGCCTGAGGCCTGTTGTAGATTCCCAACTTTATTTTTTGAGAAAGAGGTGGCCCTTCCTCTATTCCAAAGCTAGCCACTGTTGATATTCTTGTCACCTCTCTCTTGTGAACTTGAGTCACTGTTTATTCTCCAGAATCTCCTCTTATCTCTTGGCTCCTTACCTGTTCCCAACAAATACACCCTCGAGCCTATAATAGTGGCCAGAGTGTTACATGCTATCTCATTTGACCCTTACAACCATCCTCTTTTTATAGATGAGGAACCTGAGGCTGACAGAAGTCCAGTGACTTGCCCAGGGTCACACCCCTAGGAAGTATTTGAAGAATGAATTGATCTTGGGTCTTGCTGACTCTAAGACCAGTATTCTGGGCATAGCGGAACCATAAACTTCACTTTGCTTTGCCTTCCTCTCTCAATATCTCTCTTCCCATTCACTGCCAAATTCCTAAAAAGAACACCCCTACCTCTGCTACCTCTACTTCTTTATTACTCACTTTGCAGTCCCTGACAATTTGCTTTTCAACCTTCTTTCAATCCTACTGAAGTCATTCAACAATTTCTTAACTGCTTAATCCAGTGATCATTTCTCAGGCTTCTTCCTCCTTAACCTGTTTACTTTTTTTAACTCCTTACCTTCCATCTTAGAATTAATACTTTGTATTGATTCCAAGGCAGAAGAGAGGTAAGGTAAGGGGTAGGCAGGTGGGGGATGGGGGATGGATGGTGGTGGTTAAGTGACTTTCTCAGGATCATACAGTTAGGAAGTGTCTGTGGCCAAATCTGAACTCAGGATCTCCCAATCTGTCTACTCCTGATCACTATCTTCCCTGTGGCTTCTGTGACACTCGTCTCACCTGGTTCTCCTCATACCCATCTGACCTTTCCCTCCTGATAGTCTCTGCTGCAAAGTGTGAGTGTCAATTCAAGAAGCATCTAGATGCAGATGACTTCCAAATCTATTTTCAGGCATGTCAAGTTTATCTCCTAAAATTTTTAATTTCCAATCTGGACATTTCTGTCTGGATGTCCTGTTGGCGCCTCAAATTAAACAAATCCAAAGTGGAAATTCTCTTCTTTTAGAACTCTATATTCTCCTCCAAAGGCCCCACCATCCTTCTAGTTATCCAGCTTGCGACCTGGGAGTAATTGCTGACTCTTCCTTCTTACTCACCTGCATTGTAGCCTTTCTCTCACTCACATTAATTTTATTTCCATGAATATTCATTTAGCCACACTAGTTCATCTCTATGCCCCTTGTCTGGACTATATGGATTTTCTTCTAATTATTCTCCTTGCTAGGCATTTTTCCCTTCCTCAGTTAACTGATCACAAAGCCAACAAGATGATTTTCCTAAAGACACAGGTCTTAGAAACCATCTCCTCTACCTACTAGGTCCTCCCTCCTCCTCTCAGAGCCCCTGTCTTCCTTCAAGTATCAATTTAGAGGCCCCACTGCTTCCAAATGTTAATGTTCTTCCTCTTCAAGTGTCAATGTATGGATATAGTTACCTCTTTAATAGCTATTAATGACATTATTATTTAACTGACATCATTAAATGATGTTAAAATTACTCAATTATTTATTCTACTAAAATGTAAGGTCTTTCAAGGCAGATTGTTTTTCTTTTGTCTTTGCATGTCTAATACCTTACAGACTAAACACCTAATCTTTGGAACTGACAGGCAAAGAAAAGGCTTTGAGGGAAAACCAGTAAACAGGGAAGAAGTTCAAGTCCTGAGATGTCCAATTTGTCACCATATGGTTTCATGCTTTTCCCCTCCCTAAGTGAGGCTGTACGGTTTTAAGCAAAAATTATTTACAATTGCTGTAAATTGCAGTCTGAAGTTCAAAACAGAACTATAAGCTCATAATTTCTCAGAGGGCAAGGCAGTTTTGTTACGAATTTGGGGACCTAACACTTTTCCACTTAACTTTTCCTAAGCTACTAGGAACAGCGTTAGCAAACCTTTTAGAGATTACGTGCCCAAAGTCCAACTTCAAGCTGCCTGTGACTCCCCTCGCACCCCCACATTACTCCAGATAGTGGAGGGAAGAAGTGTGGCTGGACAGAGGGGGAATGGAGCAGTCCTCTCTGTGCCTTGGCATTGGTGCCACAGCTTTGCTGACACAGTACTAGAAGATATGTTTTCCAGTATGTCTTTCTAGTTTTGTATTTTCACAAAATTCTCCTGTGATTTTATAGAAAGATAAACTTCTCATCTGATTTCTATATAAGAAAAGTTTAATTTTTTCCCCCCTTTAGAGCATAAAGAACACAAGATAAAATGTTGCCAAAGGAATTTCTTATTTCTTCTATCACTTACGCTGTGCACGGGGAGAAAAAAAACACAGGAAAGTAAAATGATTTCTGCTATTACCAACTTTGAAAATTTTAAGGCTTTTGGGCTTTTAAATGAAAATACACAGAAAAGGGGTAGCTGTTTGATGGTTAGTGAACAAAAACAAAATCATCAGAACCAAGGTTTAAAAAAAAAGGTTCTTCATGAGGCAAATACAAAAAGGTCTTACCAGCGATAGGATCCATGGCTTCCCTATTGCTTGGAGAATATGAACTCTGCGAAGAAGAAAGCCCACCAGTAGAACTGCTAGTAAAGTGCATGTTTGATCGACGGGCCCGAGGACCTCCTAGCCCTCGGCCAGGGTGAAACATTCTACGGACATGGCGAACACCACTCGATTCATCATAACCCAGAAGTTAAGAAAATAAGTCGAATAGCTTGTAAAAATAAATATAAACAACCTTTGCTAGTTAGGCAAAGAGATTTTTTTTTCTGATTTAAAAAACAATTTTTTAAAATAAGATTTTATTTCCGCCCCCAAAAATGCTTAAAAAGATTTTTCTAAAAAGGCTTTTTGGAACCTAAACAAAACGTCCTGTCTTTGTTATAATTCACATGGAGAGCGAGCTATACCTCCTGGATTCTGCTTGAAAGTAACGAAAGAATTACCTGTAGGCATTTGAATACAGGAACACCTAACTCACTCTGGTCAGACTTTTGGCTGCCTCAACTATACAGAACATTGTTATGAGTCTAGGTATTGCCTAAAAAATACTTGCTAACTCTGACATTTACTCCCAGACAATGGTATGAAAAATAAAGCAGAGGATTATGGTATCAGGATACAAAGACAAATGAGAAATGATTCCTCACAGCAGAGGAAGACTCTACTTATTAAAGCAGATTTTAAGTTTCTTGGCCTGTTTTCTAATTCTTTAGTTTAGATGTGATGCACTCTTTAGTATGGGAGCAGATAATTCTAGCCCTATCTGAGGGTATTACTGTTAAGAAAACTTGTGTAAGAAGTCAGAGACTTCAGACTCTCTATGAATTTGGGCAAACCCCTTAACTACCCTGCGCAGAAGGGCTTTCAGTTATCAAATCAGAGCTGGACTAGATCATCTCAAAGGTCCTTTCTGAAGCTAAAATTCTAATATTCATGATGATGACTAGAGAAAATACTCTCTTTAAGAAAGCAGGAGAATGCTTTTAGAAATATTGAAATAAAAAATGGTAAACGTTTAAAGCCAATAAAAACGACTATCACTCACATGAAAGGCTTTCTCACTAAGGCAGGGACTAAATCCATCCCAAGTTGGACAGGCACTTGTTATACCCAGGTTTGCCAACAAGGGAAATAGATTTAATTAATCACTTTTTGTATGGGAAGAATAGTTTTTACATTTTAAAATATAATAACTTTATTTTAAAATGTAAAAAACATTCTTAGCTCATGGGCTATAAGGAAACTAGTAGTGAGACCAAATTAGCCAAGCGCTCTGGATCTTTGTGACATGGATCACTCTTGACAGTTCAGTGAAGCCTATGAATCCTCAGGATAATGTTTTAAAATGCATAAAATGCTTAATATTAAAAAATACTGAAGAGGGAATGGATTGTGTTGAAATATAATTATCAGGTTAAGAATTCCTGCCCTAAGCAATGCTGGTTAAATGCAGATGGGCTATAATTAAGACACATGGTCATAACTTGGTTTTTCAAAGGAAATGAATCATTTTGGGCAAATTAGTTTTCTGGGAAAGTGTTAACCCTGTAATTTCCCAAGTTGTTTATATTCTGTCATTTGTTTCTTTCTCAAAATAGGAGCCCAAATCAAGCATTTCTCGGGTTTGCTTCTAAAAAAAATAAAAAAAAAGAAGAAGTCTATCACACTTCTCTGCAAGATCAGTGAATCAAAATCCTGAAGAAATGTTTCTGTCTATCCCCAAATCTTCATGTCCACTCTTGGCTATCGGCATCCTTTGAATCATTTAAAACATGACTCCTACCCCAGGAATCCAACAAATCACAGGTACCTTCCCTAGTCAGCTTGCATCTACTTTTCTAACTTAGGAAGTTTTTTTGCAGGTTGTAATCTTACTAACTATGCATTTGTGCTAAGAGATTTTAGAGAGGGTTTATTTTAAGACTTACAAATACAGACTTATCCTCCAGTTACATGTCAGTGGACATAAAACTTTGATATGACTTCCCCTATTTCTCCTTAAGTTGGGAGCAAATTCCAGGTATGAGCAAAATTAAAACTGAAAACTAATGGAATTGAACGAGATCACAGGATTACAGATTTGGACCTGGAAAGGAACTCAAAGTCATATATTCTAATTCTTCTATTTTATTGTTGAGGAAACTGAGGCATAGAGGGGTTCTGTAACTTGACTACTGTCAGCTAAGGTTACAGGCAGTAAGTGGCAGGGCCAAGATCTGCTGAATCCCAAACCACTGTTGTTTCCATGATGCTATGCCATTCCCCCAAATTCCCCAGCATAATACCCTCATCAAAGAGAGTCGAAAGGGAGCTGGATTTCAAACCAGAGAGCATAGGTTCAAACTTCAGCTTTGCCACTTATTTTCTGAGTAACTGTAGGTAACTTATTTAATCTCATGAGGCCTTGGTTTCTTTACTTATTACAATAAAGGGACAAGAGATGGGCTACAAGATCTCTACGATCCTTTGCACCTGTAACTCCCTGACACTAAATCAGCTCTCTCATGAACTTTTCTTTTTTGTAATGATGTCTCATATTCTGAACTGGGTTACAGGTTAAGTGAGCTTTGCTGGGTAACAATGATAGAGGGTCAAAATATCTGGAATCATTAACTTTGTCAGCAATGAGTTCAATAACTATAGAATAACTTCTGTGGTATCTATTTCAGAATTACATAGTGTATATATGCTTCTTGAAGGCAGGGATTCTTTTTCATTTTGTTTTTTTTTTCATCTCCAGTGCTCTCCAATGAGTAGACATGATAAATCCTTTTTGGTTTGGATTATAACTATAGGCTTCTTTTCAATGAAGGGGAAAAAGTTAATGACAGAACTAGTCAGAAAAAATGGTTTTTCAATCATTAATTCACTTATGCTAAGAAAGAGCAACAGGTATTGAGATGTAATAGTGTGAGATTTGAATCAGTGGCACTCATAATCATTAGTTTATGACACAAGAGCCAACCTGCCTTTAACTGTGCTCAAATGGGGGTGGGGTGGGGAGGGAGGGGAGAAAGGATATATGAGGAGTCATCATCACACTGGTTTCACTGGCACCATTCAAGAGAGATTATGGTCAAGGGGGGGAAAAGTTCTTTTGCCGCCTCAGGATTTGCTATTTTTAAAATAAACCACATCTAGTTTTCTAAAGTCTTGTCTGATCTTCAAACAAATAAAAAACCACCTTCAACTAGTTCACATGGTTTAATTTATTGCATCTTCTCAGGAAAATATTTTTTGCTTTCTGATTAACACTAGGTTAACACTCTGATTTTTGCTACAAAATACTCAAATAAAACCCAATCCAGGTACTTTTATAATACTGATGGTATGACCAATCATGTTCCAGGGATCCCCATTTTGAGCTGTGGATAGACGTCTGTTTTCTAAGGTAAGCATCACTTTCTTACATTTGTACCTTCTACTGGTTAATTCAAAAGCCCTTGTTATCCAATGGTTTCTAAAATAGGCTAATTAAGTGCATGTGTGCCTGTGTGTCTCTGTCTGCTTGTCTGTCACACGACACTCCATCTGTAGCACAGTTTTTTCTGCCTCATATATGTGTAAGGTGCCAGACACCCTCTGTGGTTCAGTTTTCTCTTTTCAAAATGGCAATGATCATGTTTTGACTAACTGCCTCAAAGAGTTGGGAATAAATGCTCCATCTATCTATACATCTATCTCTTGATCTAAGCAGTTACTATTTTCTGCATCTCTAGTGCAGTTACTCTGCTTTGCTTCTGTATCAGGAACTGCTACTGGTGTCTCCATTCCTCTCCATTTTCATTTGTCTTTGTCTTGTCTATAATTGCTTTTTCAAAGGCATCATCAATTAGGATTCTGAGCACCTCTTTGCTTTTGCTAAAAGAACTAACCACTAAGAGTAGGTTGGGTGGAATCCTTGGTTCTTCAGCTCTGATTAGTTCTTTTCCTTGGTATTAGATTCTCAGGTTGAACTGTTCAGCCTCACTCCTCTCCTCCCCCCTCCACTTTGTTCCCTTCCCCCTGGCCATAATTGGCTTTGGTCTCCCTTCTGCATACTCAGAATTCCTGAAAGTCTGGTTTCCAGGGCCATGGGATAACTGAGGTGTTACTGTCTAGTATCAAAGTGGAGACTTTGGCTTTAAGAAATATATTGGTAATAACAGAGTTGCTATCAGATAGAAGATCAATTTTCAAAGAACTGAAATATCAACAGTTCTAGTTAATGAATAACACACAAGACTTAGTTCTGTACCAAGAGGCTCTCCCAGGTTCCGCCATATATAATGGCCATAGGATTAAAAATCTACTTGTGTCTGACATGTCATTTGATTTTTGAAAAATATTGAAAACAAAAGAACTAAAATGCACTGAAATTCCATCTTCAAATTAATTTTGTTTTTTCTTTCCTTTGTGAAGAAATAGTTTGGAAATTCTGTTTTTTTCCTCAGATTTACATTTGAAATAATCAAACGTGTTAATAGCTAAACCAAGAGTGCCAAATAGAATGCCTTCTTTTTTTCCCCACTGGCACATAAAAGGATATTAAATCTCTAGGGGCTCTGTGTTCAAGTGTGAGATGAGCTGCAAAGTCATCTGTGACATGATTAGGATCTCCGCCAGGTAATGCTGCACAGATTGGACAAATCTGCAATGAAAGTCAGAAGAACGAGTTTAGCAAATGGTTATTTACCAATAGACGCATGTGCCAATGGGAACTGAAATAGGAATAAAAGAAAATACCAGCTGGTCATTAATGACCAAGCCACAGCTTAGCAAACCCAAATATAACCAAAGTAACTGTTGAGACCCCCTAAGGAAGTGTTCTAGCTCCCCACTCTCATCTCAGATGGGCTTGGATATGAATAAGGGGAGGCTTCAATCCCAGGGTAGATCAATGATAAAACTGCTCCTCGGGTTGTACAGTCTTGCAGAGGTGTTCTACTCAGACTGGTGCTGGAGATACTTGCCTTCATGGCCAACTGCTTATGGATTCATCCATTCACTTTTGATGGTTTTCACACCAACAAGGCCAGAGCTCGACCCAGAGACTCATAGAGCCCCAGACAGAAGACTGGATATCAGTATTAAAATGTGAATGTGGAGTCAGAAGTATTTTAAATGTAGGAATGAAAACAAGTAAGGATTTTCCAGGGAAAAGGAATACAAATATACCAATACACACTCTAAATTTCTGTAGGGGAAATAAGATGATTTGAACCCACACAAATGATACCAACTGTTCAGCAAATGGTCTTCAGAAAGGAAAAAATACATAGAGGAAGAGAAAAGGGAAAAAAAAGCTCATCTAAAGAACAAGAGTTAGGGAAGTCAGCCCACACCAAACAAGCTTAGAATCAAATCTCTCTCCACACTGGGGCAAAGAATAAGGGGCTTTGGGGAAAGTTAGAAAAGCAAAATGGATCTAGAAGGCAGAGTCCAGGGAGAATACCCACTGAGTTGGCAGCAAAGGGATCTAAGCAGAAAGGGAGTTCACCCCTCCAGAAATCCAGAGGGATTTTGAAGTTCAGAGCAACAACATAGCTTTTAACAGGATGAGAAAACCAGGGTGAATATGAAGATCTGTAAACTTCTGCCTTTTTTATGGATGGGGAGGTCCTTGAGGTGAAGCTCCTGCTTGTGGATGATATTCTGCTCCCAGTAACAAGCTCCAGAATATTTCAATGTCTTCTTAATAACTACCCTACCCAACAATCCTAACAGGAAAATCAAGGTGATAAAGAATTCTATCGTTCAGACATAAGAGTGGTATGGACAGTCCAGTGAAACCATCAGTATGTAACTTTTAGACAGACACTGTACATAGACAATGACCTAGGCCCAGAAATAAGAGGCAGAGACCGGGCTGGACTGTATTTGGAAAAATGAATAGTTATTCAGCAACCTCAAGTTATTCTCCTAAACAATCTCATTTTTTTTTAAGGCACCAACATTCTCCTAATGATGCTCTATTGGAATCTCCAAAGAACTTAATGTAGGTGATAACAAGGACGATAGAAAGACATGATGGGTCCGGCCTACAAAAAAGTATCCAAGATGTTTTCCAGGTCGGTCACATATCAAGAATGAGGGAAAAAAGACCAATAGCCCCAGTGCTACACTGATACTCAGAAAATAAGGCTTGTTGGGGAGATCTGCCTAGAAGAGTTTATGAACGAATACAAACAACAGTTTCATATAAAAGGGATGGATAAGCTGCAATCAGTACTCTAACAGCTGACATTTCATTTAATTTAAAAATCTGATTCTGTTTATTTGGTGTCAGAATTTCTTAAAAAAAAATACAGAGAGCAAAGAAACATGGTTTAAATAGAAAGGGAGGGCTCCAAAGGGTTGCAAGGCCTTTCTTTGCCATTAGCTTATTGCTGGAACTCTTCTGTCCTACCTTTGTCTCCTCTCTAGCAAGAGGCCAGCATTTTATATAACACTTTCAGGTTTGCAAAATGCTTTATATTTATGATCTTAGTTGGTCCTCAGAACAACCTAGTGAGAGAGGCACTTAACAGAGTAGTGTGGTAGGTGTCAAACGTGAACCCACAAAGTACAGCTGAAGCAGATTAAAATGCAATTAGGAGAAGGCAGTTAGGTGGCTCAATGGCTAGAGAGCCAAGTCCAGAGATAGAAGATCCTGGGTTCAAATCAGACCTTCTTAGTTATGTGATCCTGGGCGAGTCACTTAACCCCCACTGCTTAGCCCTTATCACTCTTCTGCCTTGGAACCAATACACAGCACACAGTATTGATTTTAAGATGGAAGGGAAGATAAAAAAGTAATTGGGTGATTTTAACAAAATAAATAAAACAAAACAGATAAAATTACATCTTACAACTCAGTCAATAGCTCTCCTATAGGGCTCTTGCTGGATGGCTTGGTGGTCCTGGTTCTATCTGCATTTGACACCACTAGTCCAAAGTACAATGGATTTAGTGTCAGAGAAAATAAGGATTCAGAATCACAACTTTACTACTTGTTATTTGTGTGACCTTGGGTAAGTCATTTAAAACTCTTCTTGGTCTCAGATTATTCACTGGTAAAATGAAGGGGGTTAAGCCATCTGATCTAGGACCTTATCATATTTTCAAATGAAGGACTTGAGACTCCAGGATGCTTGGTACCCTGCCCACAGAGAAGCTATGAGGTAGTGCAGGGAAGACTCTGACCTCTGGAGATGGAGCGCTGTCAGGGAGGTTGTACTTCTCTGTTCTGAAGTTCCTCACTAAAGGTCTTATCTCTGGAAGGGGCTCGGCAATCATTTGGTCTAACTGGCTCAGTTTACAGAAAAGGAGGCTCCGCTCTGTGGAGCCCACAGCAAGCCCAGATCAGGATTCTCTCTCAGGTCAGAGATGGTTCCATTCTGCTGGAGCTGGGGCAGAGCCTCTTGTCTTGTTCTTCCCACTCGACTACACTGCCTGAGCCACCTCTACTGTGGGAGGATGAACAATTAATTATATTGGACCACGGTGGAACAAGACACAACCTGAGGGAAGGGGCAGATTCTTTCAGAGAAACTCCGTTCTTGGGTGGTGAGAAGACATTTGGATCCTGAAGAGGGTGCTCTATCTCCTGTCAGCACAGCTCTGGCTCTTCCCAATTCTGATTCTGTAGTAAATCTGGACCAAAACATTAGGCTGGGATACAAGTTTGCAGCCTTTCTTGTCAATGAGACATGCATTAAAATGTGAGATGGCCCAATAAGTGAAGCACCAACCATGGGCCAAATAATGCCCTAGGTGCTGGGGATCGAGAGACAGAACAGAAATGCAACAGACCTGGATGGGTACCACAGGGCTTATGTTCTGTAGGGCAAGAGCTTTTAATATGGTCTGTAAACTGAAAAAAAAAGTTTTTAATAACTATTTTGATATCAGTTTCCTTTTTGCTTCTGTACATATTGCTAAACATTTGAAAATACTCCTCTGAGAAGGTTCCATAGGCTTCCAACTGCTGAAGGAGTCCATAACAAAAAATGTTTAAAAAACAAACTGACCCCCCCCCCGAAAACCCTACTAGAGAGGAAAGCAACACGTAACAATAATACAAATATGAATACAAAGTAATTTAGGGGGAGAGGCCTTAGAGCCTGGGGGAGGGCAGGAAAGGCCAGGTGTAAGGGTGGCATCTGAGCTGATCTCTAGAGGAAGAGAGGGGAGGCAGGACCACATACCTGGAAAAAGGCATGGAGATGGAGTACCAGGGGAGGACTAGGCAAGGCCAGAAAGGGTGTACAGGGCTCGAGAGTCTTTGGGAAGCACCAGAGTTCAGTAGATAAGATCTGAGCTTACGACTACCATGCTGGCAGCTGTACTGAGGATGATGGACCAAATAGGAAGAGACTGGAGGCAGGGGTCAGGAGCCATTTCTGAGTGAGGGGCTTAAGCCAAGAAGGTAGCCGAAGGAGCTGGGAGGACATAAGACGACCAGACGGCTGACCAGATTCTGTTGTAGATTCGATCTCGGGGGAGAGGGCACTCAAAAGAGTGAGGAGGCAGAGAGGGCATGAAGGTTTGGGTGATCTTCTCTGGCTGCACGTCCCCATGTCTGAACATGCCTATCAAGTCCCAGCTACATCTCACCTTCTACAAAAGGCTTTTCTCCTAATTCCCTTCAACGCCCTGGCCTTCCTTCTGGTTGTTTGCAATTTATTCTATCTATAGCTCATTTGTGAAGAGTGGCTTGCATGTCGTAACCCAAATTAGACTTGAGGTCTTTGAGGGCAGGGGCTTTTTAACACTTCTCCAGCCCTCATAACAGGGACTGGAAAAGAAAAGTCACTTAATCAATGTTGGTAGACTGTCTGAATGAACCTTGACAGAAGTTCAGAAAAGGTTAAAAGGGAAAATATTGAGTTTTGTTTTGGATATGTTTAATTTGAGATCCCTCTAAGACATTAGAGACAGCTAGGTGGCACAGTGGATAGTGCCAGGTCTGGAGTCAGGAAGACCAGAGTTCAAATCCTGCCTCAGACACTTACTACAACTGTGTGACTTTGGGCAAGTCACTTAATCCTGTTGGCCTCAGTTTCCTCATCTGTCAAATGGGCTGCAGAAGGAAATGGCAAACCACTCTAGTATCTCTGCCAAGAAAACCCCAAATGGGGTTACAAAGGAATCAGATACAAGTGAAATGACTAAACAATAAAACATCTGGTTTAAAATATCCACTAGACAGTACTATGGGATTAGAATTCAGGACCAAGATTGGGATGAATATATTGATCCATGCAGAAATGTTAGGCACAGCACCTAGACTATAGAAGTATGCAATACAGCCTTGTTTGTTTGACTTGATAATTAAATAGATGGTCCCAGGATAGCATCATTTCATTCTCTAGGGCAAGAGAGTAGAAATCTGGACTCAGAATTCTGGCTATCATTTAATAAGTGTGTGACTTTGGGGAAAGCCATTGAACCTCTCTGGGCTTTGATTTCCTTGTCAGTAAAATGAGGGGGTTAGGCTAGATTTAGGGGTCCAAGGACCAAGATCTCTCCAACTCAGTTATCTTTTGGAACACTTTAGAGACCTAACAGACATAATCTGGCTTGTCCCATACTTCTCTACATGGGCTCCAAAGAGGTCTTGGGCTTCCCTCACTCCTTGTGTGGAGATGTTTACTCTGGCCCCCTGGAAACCGTTCTCTTACCTTATCACAACTTCCTTATCTTGGCTGTCCTTGAAACAAATGTTATTGGCAGGGATCTTACTGCCTGGTTCACCTCTTGATGGTGAAACTGTTTTCTTCCCATGGTCTATCTCACCAGGCATGGATCTCAAGGCTGCTTAAAGCCACAACAGGGCCTTTTCTTCCCCAGACTCATTTTTATTTCATTTTGAACCTGTGCCACATGACTCACTACCTGACCTCTGTATTACAGGCCAAAGGATGACTTTCCTTATTCTCAGCCACCGACTCCAACTACTTTCATATTTCATGATGAATCATGGCCCTTGTGGAAGCTTCTTCTGAGTGGAAGAGAAGGAGTATGGATTCTGCTGATTATATGTATTTCAAACTATATAAGGAAAAAAATACATGAATATCCAGTATTATCAATACATTTTCTCACTTTGTCCCAAATCAGATGGGATTAATCCATCACATTTGGCTTACACAGGATCTCTACATAAATAACAGCCAAGAGAGCTACTGTGATCTTAGGAGACATAAAAGAATAAGGAGACCACAATCAGTTCGGGGCGCCACATTTATATGCTAGAGTATGCAAAAGATAAGAACCAGAGGTACTAAGGCACTGAAATCATGTCACCTGGGGACAGGTTGAAGGAAATGGAGATATTCAGTTTAGCTCTGGTGTAAGGAAAAACTTCCTAATAATTAGAGCTACCCGAAAGTGGAATGGGCATCAAGGGGTATTAACTTTCCCCTCATAGAAAGTTAATTAAAAAAAAAAAACTTACTTTTTGTCCTAGTAACAACTCTAAAATGGAAGAAGATGGGTTAGGCAATTGTGGTCAAGTGACTTGCTCAGGGTCACATAGCTAGGAAGTGTCTGAATCTAGATTTGAACCCAAGTCCTCCCAACTCTAGGCCTGGTGTTCTATCCTCTGTGTCACCTATTTACCTTCATTGAAAGTCTTCAAGAAGCTACATGATCATGTGTCAGAGATGATAATAGAAATGGGGCTCTTAATCTTTTTGTATCAAGGAACAGTTTTGCCAGTCTGGTGGAGCCAAATATGACTGTGATTTGTTGCCTAAATTTCTAATGGAAGGAAATGCTAAATTTAAATTAGAGCTCAGTTTTTATCAGTGGGTTCACACACTCAAGGTTAAGAACCCTTGCTATAAAGGGCATATTTTTAAAGGTATGGGATGGATTAGAAGGCCACTGAGGTCTCTAAGATCTCTGACATTCTACGATTTTACAATATGGCCATCAACTGTTAAAATCATTGGATTGTAGACTCAGCCCTGGAAGGACTTGAGAAAACATCTAGTCATCTTATGGTGGGGAGGCAGAGGACCACAGAGGCTAAATAACCTACCTAAGGTCCCACAGGTGGGTCAGTATCAGGACTGGGACTTCTCCCTGACTGTGAAGTATTTGGAGGGAAGTAGAGAGAAAGATATCACTGGTTGTGCTCCTTCTGTGTAGGAAATCTTTGCAAACTGAGGAAAAGAATGTATGGTGATGGTAGTGAGAGGTTTGGAGATTCAGGATTTGTGGGCCACTTCTGATCTACTGATTGGACAAGTTTTTGAAGTCAGCTAAGCAATGAATAAGCCCTCAGAAAGTTAAAAGTGGTCCAAAAAACAGTAAAAGTTAACGCCCTATGCTTGTCAAGAGACACTTGAATCCATCTCTTGGGGAACTAGGTGGAATGTCAGACATATTTGCTTATTAATTAAAATTTTAACATGTCATGTGAACCTCCCTCTCCACCAAGGAAAAAATACCAGTGCGTAGCAATTATTTCCCCTGAACTCTAGAGCTTACTGACTCAACTCTTCCTTCGAGACATAATCATCTATTGCTTGGTGACTTATTACTGTCTAGCTTTGAGTTTCCTTCCCCTCTTCAATTAGATGGCAGCACGAAGTTTCTTGAGGGCAGAGAATGTTTCAGATTTTTCTGTATCTCCCACAATGCCTAACACAGGATTATGAAAATGAGAGGTGATTAAAAGCATTAGGGCTTGTCAGAATAATTTTTTTAAAAAGCTGAAGTGTGAAGTTTGTTTCCATCCAACTCTGATCCCAAAACTTATGTAACTTCTCAATTTCTGTGATATTTCACTTTTTGATCAATATAATCCCTTTGGGAGGTTCATGCATTTTCAAAAATTGTTATTATTCTCCTCAATTCTAAAACTTACCTCTATTTGCTCTGTTACCCAGAGGTGAGTGGGGTTTTCACATGTTCCATGACCCAGAGGTTACCCTTGCATTTTCCTTCCACCCTAGAGCCTTCTCCCACCCTTCTTGTCCCTTTTCTCCCTCTCCTTTTAAAAATATTGTCCATGGGGGACAGCTGGGTGGCTCAGTGGATTGAGAGCCAGGCCTAGAGACAGGAGGTCCTAGGTTCAAATCTGGCCTCAGACACTTCTGTTGGTGACTGTGGGCAAGTCACTTAATCCCCATTGCCTAGCCCTTACTGCTCTTCTGTCTTGGAACCAAAACCCAGTATTATAATTCTAAGATGGACGGTTAAGTACTTTTTATTTAAATATTGTTTGTGAGGTTCAGGAAGCATGCAAAGGTCTTAATCCACAAGTCAGAAACTTTTCAGGAGCACTATGTGGACAGTATTGGGATGCATGTCTGTGTTAGTGGGTGAGCAATGAATGTTTATCTTTCTTAAAAAAGAAAAACAAAACCAGAAAACAACAACCAAGAGACCTTGCTGTATCTTGAAGTTATTCTGATATTGAGCAGCTGGTTGATGACAAAGCACTAGCCCAACATTCCAAGAGAATCCTTTTGTAGAGAACACCCAGCATTATACTAGAGGCAGCTTGGGAGAGTGAAAAAAACAAAAAACAAAAAATAAGAGCACTGGCCCAGGAAGCCCTGGGCTTCCATCCCACTTCTGCTGCTTCCTACTTGGCCACCTTTGGGCAAGTCACTCTACTTTTTGGGGGCCTTCAGTTTCCTCATCAATAAAATGAAGAGATTGGATTAGATAGCTTCTAAAGTTTTTCCCAACTCTAAATTTATGAGATAAAAGCCAGTTCATTAAAGACATTCATCCACTCAACAACCATTTATTAAGATGATACTACATGTAAGAGAACTGAGTTAGGCCTTGGAGGTTAGGAGAATTCAGACGTGGCCCATGACTTCAAAGGTAATCTAGCAGGAAGGATATGATATATGTACACCAGCATGTAATATTGTGAACAAGCAGAATATAATGAATAGATTAGGTACTAAGTGTTATCTAAGTTTAGAGGAAGAAGAGATCATTTCTGAGGGGAAAGCCCTTTCATGAGATGCATGTAGGAGAGGACACCTAAGCTGGGTCTTGAAGAATGGGCAGTATTTCAAAACATGTAGACAGGGCATCCCAGCGTGAGCAAAGGCTGAGAGAGCTGAAAGTTACTCGACTAGTGCAGTGGATGAGAGATGGTCAACTGGTCTGAGATGAAGACAGGTCTCTAGATGGAGGGCTCATGGCTGCCAAGGCTGGAAAGGCTTATTGTACTGCTAAGATGAACTTCACATTCCCCATCTCTTTCATAAGAGGGAGTCAAGCTATACTGACACTTTCTATCTGGTCACCTACAATGGAGGAAGAGAGAGCACTCGAGTTCTGTTGGTTTCTCCCAACCAAAGGATTGCTTCTCTCAGGAGCATTCACAGAAGGAAGGCTCTTGTCAGACCTTTATAAAGGCAGTGCCAACTATGACTCTCGATGAACTCCATGGGCTTCTGACCCATTGGTCCTCTGCTACCCTCTGAGACCCAACAAAGGCCTAACTGTACTTCATACTTTCCCTCGTGCAGTTAAAAAGGTTTTTAGTGAGAACCCTCTGAAAACACAGCAGTGCTGCTGCTGCCAGTATCTGGCATGTTGACGCACATGCCACAAACAAGAAAAACCATTTTTACAGATGAGGACACAGGCTCAGAGTGGGAGGGCCAGGATGTGAAGGCAGCAGCTACTGTACTACTGAGTTCACCTGAAGAAATCAGTGGCTTATGGAGAAGGAATGGAGATGTTTCTCTGGTGGGCCTGCAACTGAGTGGGGAGAAAGGGGTTTTTACATAAAACCCAGCCACCACAGGGGAAGAGAGGTGGTCCTGGACATCTCAGAGGTAGGTTTGGAAGAACTTAGAATAATGGGGCTAAAGCTAGTCAGTACTGCAGGGGAAGAGTCAGAGCTTCAGGGAAAGTCTGGCTTCCTGCCAGAGAAAAAGGCGTATATTAGGATCCTGTCTAGTGAATGTCAAAGAAAAAGAACAACTATGAGATCATGATGAAATACAAACACATTTGAAAGATGAACACAGCTTAACTTCTAATGGTGGGACATTTATTTCATTCTTTGACCCCATTCTTAGGATCTCTGCCCAAAAGCCCAAGACGATAAAAGGTGAATGACGTAATTTGTCGTGTAAGGATTATTGCAGGGCTTAAATTTATGGGCATGATGAAGCAATAAACTCTGTTCTTGAAATGGTTCTGAGGGCAACAGGAAGAAAGATGGTCTGTGGCCACACAGAGAGAGCTTCATGATGGTGGTCACTAAAACGCTTCAAGGACTGGTGGTTGGGAAGAGGATTTTTGGTTACTCTGACAATCAATGAAAAGAAGGCTTTCCATTTGCTGTAGTCATGGTTTGACCTGGACAATCCATGTCTGACATGACTCTACCTCCCAGCAACAGTAGCTTGGCCAATCATTTCCAAGGCTAGGGGAGAATGCTAACAATTTTTGATTATTCTATGGTGCATATGAGTGAGCTGGAAGCCAAGGAATCTGAACACTAATCCCAGAAGTTTTTCTTTCTGAGTAACCTGTAGATCTGAATCCCTTCAGACTTTAAAATACAAGTGTCTGATTTTCAGTGATCTTCCAAGAGGATGCTCTGTAGTTTTTTGTTTTTGTTTTTTTAATTTTTACCCTCTGTCTTAGAATCAATATTGAGTAGTGATCCCAAGATACAAGAGTGGTGGTATGGGCTAGACAAACTGAGTTAAGTGACTTGCCCAGGGTCACTAGGAAGTGTTTGCTCTATCCACTGAGCCAACCAGCTGCCTCCATAGCTTACTCATGTAACTCTACCTCTTCCTTGATTAAATTGGCCTCCTCTCAAACTCTCTAATTTTATACAGTTCAATATAAACCTATGTCATAGTCTAATTTCACCATCTATGGAGTGGTAAAGGGTAGGCAACTGGAGTTAAGAGGCTTACCCAATGTCACATTTTCTACATTGTCAAAGAAACTCCCAAATAATTTCGTTTTGACTTTGAGTTCTGTTTTATGCTTATAACTGAAATATGGGTGTGTCTGGTGTTCTGGGAATATAAACTTCAAACAAGAAAAATGAAGCCACAATATGAAATTCTGACTCATAACAAGATGGGAAGGAAGTTGGTAAGCTTTGTTATTCTATCTACTGCTGTTCACTCTCTGCTCCATCTCTCAGACCTAAGTTAACACCATTATTCCCCCAATACTGATGGTTTGAAGGAAGCAGTTAAGCATTCATTCAAGTTACATGAAGGACTGAAAACTAAAGGATGAGAAAATAAGATCTCGAAACTAAGGTCTTGGAAGATAGTGCCAAAGCCTCATTCAGGAGACTGTGGCCCAGGTGTGTGTGTAGCCATGGTTAAGTTCCTATTTCAGGAAGATGATAACAGTTTGTCAGTGAAGTGTATTCAACAAAAAAAGACCCCCACCAACTTCTTGTGGAAATGGGGAATAGAGAGATCCCAATCTTTAATCTTTCCAATAGTTTCTTTCTGGCTGGGGCTTCCAAGTATTGTGGAGCCTTATTCTTTTACTTTCAGTTTGCTGCCTGTGATCATCTGCTGACACACTTGACCTCAGTTCTTTTAAAGACTTCCTTTGTGAGGACAAGGCCAACCCCCAATGTGGCCTGGCAAACCAGAAACTTGTCCCACTGCCCAAAGAAAAAGGTGATAGGAAGGAAGCATCTAGACCCAAATCTTGATGCTACTTTTTAAACCCACATTTTTTCAGAGCTACTGCTCTTAGCTGTGATTGCCATCACTCTGGAAAAAATAAATCCATCCCATTAGAAGCAGTGGCAATGGGAATTATTTAAGGACATTGTCCAACAATCATTTATTGAGCTCCTTCAAAACTCTGGGTGAGGAGCTGAGGAGTGGAGACTAATAAACACTGGTATTTGGAGAGTACTTTAACATTTCCAAAGTAGTTAAGACACATTTTCTTACTTAAGCCTCCCAACAACCCAGCAAGACAGGTACAACATGCAGAATGGAGAAAAAGCTGGACTGGAAGACAACTGGGATTTGAATCTCATCACTGTCACAAAAGCTATATAACTATGTGTGAACCAGTCAAGTCAGCCCCTGAAGTTTTGGCTTTTTCATCTGTAAAATGGGATGAGTAATAACTATGGTACCCACCTCCCAGGGCTGATATGTCACTTACATGACACAATGTCTCTATGGGTCCTTTTTCCAGTATTAAGGTGCTGTTTTCACGCCAGTTACTATACTATTACCTTTACTATTACTATTACAATGCTACTTCAGAGAAGAAGAAAAAAAAAGACTTGAAGAAGGGCTCAGAGCTAACCCATTTCACAAGAAAGAGGAGAAAAGTCTTCCTTTTCCCTGTTGAGCCCAGTGTCTGCAGGGCACGCAGTACTTCTCAAGAAGTGCTTAGTGACTGATTCCAAAGCTAGGACTGGCCCTCTAGCTAGACAGAATATAGGTCTGGAGAATCAGCTCATCTTGCTTATTGTCTAGCACAGAGAATGCAGCACATACAAATGGGCAACATCATAAATCAAACCTGCTCCAAACAGAACAGAACAATTGCATATTAGCCCTAATGCAGAAGAGAATATTGACAAGTACAAACCTGGCACTCTCTGAGGCCATGCTTGTCAGTGCTTACTTAATAAAGCGTTTGGTGACTCAAAGGACTTCTCAAACTAACGGTGAGAAAAGTGATTTCTGAAAAAGATGACTAGATCCAATGCTGCAGTCATGTCTAGTAAAGTGACTGAAATGAAGGTTAATTGAATTACTCAAGCAAAACTGTTACTTGCCTTGGGCTAATCATCAAAAGGAACAGATTTGGGGGCTCCCATTTCAGCAAATCTATCTTGTTCATAGGAACCAATGAGGCCTTCCTAATTCCTTTCTAACTGACTATAGTTGAATAGCCAGGGAAAAAACGGACCTGCCATCTGCAATGGCACTGTCCACGGCCTACTTGTAACACTGAACAGAATAAGCTGTTGGTCTGCAAGCACAAAAATGCTGTCAGTTTGCTTTCCTTGATAAAATGTTCATTGTTCATAAAAATCAAAGCAAGATTTTTGGCTGTTCACTCCGCCTGCATTTTTACTTCCCCTGATTGAAGGTGCATATCCTGAGCTGCAAGGTAAACCAAGTGTGCTTATAGAGGAACTTCAGAATTAAGGATTATTAAAGATTTGTAGAAGCTGTGCTCCACCGAAGTCATCATCTCTCCTAACAGGAGGAAATGCTTCAGAAAGAAAAGTTCTTAAACCCTCAAATTTAATGGTTCTGTATTAAAAGTGGAGAAAAGTCAAAGCTGATATGTAAAACAGACTTATTTCCACAAGAATTATGAGTTAAAATGAAAGCTTATATGAACATGGAAATTCCCCAGAATCCATTCCTTTCCTTGTCCTTTTTAAAAAATATAATTAATTGGTACAATCAGGATACAAATACATCTAGTATTGTATTTATTTATAAGATGAAAATTAAAATGAATTCACCACAAACCCTTAACCTTCCTAAACTATTCCTGAAAAATTCAGTTTGCCTGTCAATTGCAGTTATACCAAAAGTATCTATAAATTACTGACCAATATCTTTTTGGAAAAGGCTAAGAGCATCCATATAAACATGCCAATCATACCACAAGCATTTAACTGCCCACTACATACCAAGCACAGGAGGAAGAAAAATGGGGGAAAAAAAATAAAGCTCCAGTGGTTTTGAAGTAAACTGCCACAAATCAACAAAGGATGGCTAAGAGTGTCAACAAAACGTGTTACAATGCAGGTTTCTACCAGGCAATCATATGGAGGCTCTCATGTAACAATGAATAAGAACAAGAAGCATCAATAAACTTAAGTGTTCAGTTGTCCTTTGTTCAACAAATTGTTCTTTACACAAATGGCAAGGGTCTTCCTACCAAACTGAAGTAGAATGGAAGTCACACTAATTATGTGTAAGTGTTGGCAACTAGCTTCAAAGGAAGCACACATTACACATACCAAATCTGAAGGATGATTTCATCTGCTCCAGTGTGAGTTAACATATGAGCTGAAACACAAATTTATTCACTTCAAGGAGGCTATTCTCAAGGACCTCAGGTCTCTCTTCCTCTTCTCTTTATACATTTCTGAGCCCAGTGTTTGGCATGACAACTGGAATACAGTAGGCACTTTATAAATGCTTGTTGGAGCAGGCAGGTGGCACAGTGGATAGAGCACCAGGTCTGGATGCAGGAAGATCTGAGTTCAAATCTTTCCTCAGATAGTCCTAGCTGTGTGATCCAGGTCACACTGCTCAATCTCTGCTTGTTTCAGTTTTCTTATCTTGCACCTACCTAATAGGGTTATACAAGGTCAGATCAAATCAAATGTTTGTTAAATGCTTACTTAGCACAGAGCCCACACATAGCTGGCACTACAGAAATGCTAGCTATTATTATTATTGCTGTTGTTCAAGTTGGCTGACTGATGGTCATACCATCCATTAATTAGGCTCTTGCAAGTCTTGCCCACTGCCATACTGGCACTGCTTTCTTCCTCTGACCTTCATCCAAATGCTTACACACTGTGCTTCTAGCCAAAGGCTGATGATAGATGTTCAGAGATGTTTAAGTCCATCTCCTTCTACAAGATTTGTTTTTTTTTTGAATAAAAACATCACGATTCAAAGTTTGCCTTGGAACAAAGCTGGTCCTGGTATTGCCCATTTTATGGAAGAGGAATCTGAGGTTTCAAAGAATGGAAGTGATTTGCATGCTGCCACCCATCTAATGAAATGTCTGAGATGAGCTCAAAGAGGAACTTTCTCTGTGCAGGGCACTGGCCAGGCTACCTTGCTTTCCCAAGGGACTCTTCTCACTAATTAATAATCTAGTCTTGGGTAATCACATATCAGTTATACCAAGCAGAGTGCCTTGCACATAGTAGGTGACTAATATCTATCCCTAAACTGGAACCAGATGGCTGGGAGCTCAGCTTTATCTTAAAATTCTGTTTCCTTACTGTGCAGGTGGCATTAGAGAGACACATACCTAAGCTCCTACGAACTTCTTGTAACCCTCCTTCTCCCTTCTGGTACTCACAGGATGATGGAGAGAGTTAGAAGAGAATTGAGAGGTCATTGAGGCCAACTATCTCCTATTTTTTAAGACAAGGAAAAGGAGACCCAGAGAGTTAAGTGCCTTGCCCAAGGTCTCACAGGTAGGAAGCAACAAAGCCAGAATTTAAATCCTCTTCAGTGTTTGTCACCAAGGTTCTGGTTTCCTCTTAGCCCTTTTGCTCTCAAGTTCAACTTCTAGGCTCTGGACTAAGGGTGTGTGTCCCTGACTGCACACAGCAGGCAAAGGAATCCAAGAGAAGGAAGATTCCTGCTCTAAAGTAATCTATGGGAAAGAGGGACACAACCATTTGAGAAATAATCAGAAAGTACAAATCAGTGCAAGTACAATAGACAGTAAGTGCTAAGGAAGGGAGGAGGAATAAAAGCTAACTAAGGACTTAGTCTTGAGTTGGAGTCCTGAAGGAAATGATGGACACTGATGAGCAGAGCAGAACAAGAAATTACTGAAATGTGCTACAAATTTGCTGAAACATCAGAAGGAACAGGAATTTCTTCCTGTCTGTGTACGATATGGCAGGTGTCACGGTGAGCCTATAGGTAAAACCTTCCCTTGTGATGACTCAAACTTGATGGGAAGTGAGTTACCAGATTGTGTCTCCACCACTCAAAGCCTGCTGGGACATGTATATAGACAGGATATCCTGCACCCACGCCCACCCCACCGGAGACTGTCCCAAAGAGATGCAGGCTAGAACAAAGATACTCTGGAATTCTGCCGAGACACACATAGAAATATACCCTGGAAAAGGAAAACACAGCAAAGATATAAGAGTTAGAACAGAGAAAAGGAGAATGCTATGAACAGGGAGATCTTATTTATAATGATACCAAAAGTTAGATTTGTTAACAAGAATAAGCCTTTCCAGGTACCACTATTCTCTAATTCCTTTAATTATCTTTGGAAACAAGTGGTCCAGGCTGGATGATAATTGAATGAGGTCAGGAATATGCTATCACTGTGGGATAGTTTTCAGTTTTTAATTCAAAATAGATTTTAAAATTTCTTGGTGAATTTTTTTTTTAACAAAACCAGTTCAAACAGGTAGCATACTCCACTGACTTAAATCACAGAAGTCTATTTGGTATACTATTACCTTTAAGTGGATTCAAGAATCAATGTCTAAATTTTTTTTGTATTTTAGAATATGTCAGAAACCAGTAACATTTACCACGGAGGGGCAACAGAAAAACATGCCACCTTCAGGTAGATATATTTACAAGAAATGTAATTTCCTGTACTATGAACAAGAGTGCAACTTAATGATGCAGGCATTTGAGAGACATTATCTTGCACTAACCAAGATTGTGTCCAATAGTTTAAAAACATTTTCTGTTTAATATAACTGCTATCACCTTATTTTCTCTAGGATTTTTTCCCAGTGTAAGCAATGAGTCTTCTTTCATAATGTGATGAACATGGAATATTATTGTCTAACAACACATGAACAACTGGAATGATATTACCTGCCATCTTGGGGAGGGCAAAGGGGTAGGAGTGAGGAAGAGAACATGGATTGCAAAATGTCAGAAAACTATTATTCAAAATTGTTTTGACATGTTAAAATTAAAAAAAAAATAAATATAGTTGCTATCAGTCAGCAATACGAAGTGGATGATAGCAACCTTCATTCATTTAGGTCAAACTGTTACTTCAACCCAATACTGCTTCTGCTTACCACTTCTGTTGATGTTTCTGCGTGTTCAGAAGTAACATGTTCTTGAAGAGATGTCTCCGTATAACCCATTTTTCCACAATAGGGACAAGTAAAAGATTGCGGCTGCTCTACTGAGAAAGCTTCTCCACCATAGTACAAATCTGAAAAAACATGGTTGAATGTCATTGAAAAACAATAACTAAATATAAATTTTACAACAGAAGAAGGGATTATGTAATGGAATGACAGAAGGGGGTGAGGGAAAGCATGTTATTCATTCCCACTGTTCTATTTCTAACTCTGGCATATTCTGAAAAAGCCTCTTAGTTCTTTCTTCAATATTTCAACTACTGACATTGCCTACATCTGGCCATCTTGTTTACCAAGAACTTTTTTCTATTCTTACAAAGCTTTAAGAATATCCTCAAATCATACATCTCAACCATTTACAGAGAAACAATGTTTATATTTTCCCCTCTAGTCTCAGTTTCCTCATCTGTAAAATGAGGAGGCTGGACTAGATACTTTTAAGATCCCTGTTGGCTCCAGATCCATGATTTTGTGTGTGGAAGAAAAATGCTGTACTCTTGTGTTTTAGGTACAACCCTACCAGATACAATTTATCAATTAAATTATTTTAATTCTAAGAGTCTCTGCTTAAAGTAGGAGTTCTTAGCTATTTTTTTTTTATCATGGAGCCCTTTGACAGCCTGGTGAAGCCTATGGGCAGTTTTAAAATACTCATATTTTTAAATGTATAAAATAAAAAACATGAAATTAAAAAGGAAACCAAAGTTTAGAAACACTGTATTTAAAACCCCAGGTTTACAGAACAATCCCAAAAGAGGCTGAAATCAAACTTGCCTATGAGAATCTCACTTCCTCACTAGCCATTTTGGAGTTCTAATTTATAGCATTATAAGTAAAACAGTTAAGATTTGATTTATTGGGAAGGAAGGAAGGGAATAAGTATTTATATATAGTTGTCACTATGTGTGCTATGTACTGTGTACTGATGTCATCTGGTGCTCATGACGACCCTATTAAGTGCTATTATGAAACTATGGCAAACAACTTAAATGACTTGTCCAGGATCACACAGCTAGAAGGCCCAGAGTTTCACCCACTGTGTCACCTTTTATCTCAACAGTACAATAATTTCTTAAAATATAAAGTACACTTTGAGGAATAATTTTCCTAAAATATTCAGTCCTCTTTGAACACTGTCTCCAGGGATTTTTCTTTTTAAATTTTATCAAAGGTGGACTCGAGAGATTTTTATAAACTGAATTAATCAAAGACTTCTTTGTTCTCCAAGTCTGATCACTACCAAAATCACTTCAGGCTGATCAGGCCTCTTTCTTCAGAAACTGGTTAGGCCTTTAAGGGATGGCTTGGTAGTACAGTGCTAGAGTTAGGAGGAACGGAGTTCAAATATGACCTCAGATGCATTCTAGTTGTGTGACCCTGGGCAAGTCACCTAATCCCAACTGCCTAGCCCTTGCTACTATTCTGTCTTAGAACTGATACTATTACAGATGGTAAAGGGAAAGAAAGAAAGAAAAAGGGAAAGAAAGAGAGGGAATGAGAGAGAGGAGGGGAGAGAAAAAGAAAGGAAGGAAGGGAGAAAGAGAAAGAGAGGAAGAAAGAAAGAGAGAAAGAGAGAGAAGAGAGAGAGAAAGAGAAAGAGAAAGAGAAAGAGAGAGAGAGAGAGAGTCAGAGAGAGAGAGAGAGAGAGAGAGAGAGAGAGAGAGAGAGAGAGAGAGAGAGAGAGAGAGAGAGAGAAACCAGTTAAGCTTTTAAAAGATTTCAATGCAGGCTACCCTTTTGGAAACTGATACTTAAAAGACTGATAAGAGTTTCTCATTCAGGAGGGATCAAGGACTTTGTATCAACACATTATCCTATTATTATTTGTAATAGGCAGCTTCAAACTAGGAGAGGGGCTCAGTGTGCTTCCACAGATGGAAACAGATTACTGAATCTCCAGATAATAAACAATCCTGAACTCCTATGAGGCCAACAATGGTGAACAAATGCCTCATACATTAAAAAAGCTCAAACATAAGACACTGAGATTCACTTTTATCTTTCCACAATATCGGTCCTATAACCCTAGTAGCTAATATAGATTTGTTTAAAAAACAACAACAAAAAAAAGCTGTTTAAGGGAAAATAACAGAACAGGCTATTTCACTATATTTTTAATAAGACCTGAAAACCTTCAGATAAAGTCATTTCGTCCAGCTTTTTTTGTATAAGAAGGGTTGCCTGGACAGTCCTTTAAAAATTATCTTTGAGAGGATAAGGAGAAAAAAATGCTCTGTACATATAATATAGACATCTCTAAATCAAAATAAAAGTATAACAAACAGTACAAATAAGATTTTTCTTGATAAAGAACTATCCTCTGATTACAAGATAGAACTAACCAAACATAGGAAAATGAAATTGCTTTTGTGGTCAATGTAATAAAAAGGTCAGTAGACTTCATACATTTTATTATACTGAAATAGTAAATCTCATGTCCATTTCATTAATAAATTTAACATGGTGGAAATAGTGATTAAGAGTTTAAAATAACTATAATTTAAATGGGATATTAAAGTTTATTTTAATTCAAAATTATATGATCAATCAAAAAGTATTTATTATATCCAATACTGGACACGAGAAGTGTAGGATCTATTCCTAGACTTTAAAAAACTTTTAGAGTCTAGAATTCCCTGGTAGGAAAACAACAAGGCTTCACATAATCAAATGGTCATAAGAAAGCATGCCGACTAAAAGTAGCAACAAACCAATAGTAGTTACTAAGTGCTTCTTATCAAGCCTCGGTATCCCCCTTCAATGAAGGTTCGGGAAAGTCATTAAGTCGGGGTTGGGTTGGGGAAAACTTCTGAGGTGTGAATTGTGAATTTTAAAATCTCCATCTTGCTTGGTCTAGCACCCAAAATTGTGCACACTCATACTACAGGGGCATGTGCTAGTCAATGACAAATCAGAAATAACTAACTGCCCACCTGGGCTGTCCTAAGCCAAGCTAGAGCCACCATTGGCACTTGTGAGGCACAGGAAGTGAGGTAGGGAACAGCCTCTGGAATTCGCTCACTTCCTGTGGACAGGGCTAGACTCCAGTTCCCACTAGGAGCTTGAGCAAGGTGGAGGCCTGCAGACAGCTTCCCTTCAGATTGGTCAAGAGAGTCAAGGACCGATTCTTTCTCTACCTTGGCCCTTTGGGCCTAATCTCCCTCTGGCTTGGCCAGAGGTTGAGTAACCCCTTTCCCTTTTCTCCTCTCTCCTCTCCCTCTCCCTTTTCTTACTCCCATTGTGATTAAACCACCATAAATTCCATTCTGACTTGAGTGTTTCATTTTAGGAATTTCATAAGTAAATTCCTTGGCGGCCATAGTTTGAATATTATAACAACCTTCAAAGGTGATATTTTCACTACAACAGAATTCAAGAGTTGAAGTGATCTTCCTTGATGAAAAGTTATCAAGATCAGCATCATGAAGGCAGGATGAAGTCCAGATTATAACCATTCAGCCCAATTGGCCCTCCATCTGTTGCAGTCTAGATCATCCCTTTCTCACATTTTCTAGCACTAAGGGGTGGTGTGGTCAGTTAGTCAATTAGCATTTATTTAGCCTCTATAATGTACCAGGAACTGTGCCAAATTTGGAGGGATACAAAGAAATGCAAAATCTAGTCCCTGCTCTCAGAGCTTAAATAAGGTACATAAAAAGGATAAATTTTAGATAATCATCAGAGAAAAGGCACTAACATTAAAGGGAATCTGGAAAAACTTCCCCGTAAAAGATGGGATTTTAGCTGGGACCTAAAGGGATCCAGGAGGTAGAAAAGAGAGGGAATTCTAGGTTGGTTAGTTTTGCCAAAATTTTTTCCTTTTTTTTTTGTCTTTGTTCTAATATACAAAAACAAAAGACAGGAATTTTTAAACAAATTTTATTAAAAAGAAAACATTTTTAAAAATAAAAAAATTATCCTACAGTAAATAGTCTATATCATTCATCATATACTGCTTTAAATATTTTTTCAAAGCATATAAAGTATATAAATCTCTATTTGGTGTGTGGCTTGTCTCACCAACTACAGTGCTAATTGTTTGAAGGAATCAAATTAAGTCCTAAAATTCTGAAACCTCTAAGAAGCACATAATAGCTAATAAGAGATGATCAAAAGATAGGCAGCTGCTAATATTGAGATACCAAACAGTGGCTTTGAAAGAAACTCACTTCTCTAATCCTTATCTCTGTTTTTAACTATTTTTTTTTCCAAATGAAAATCCACCTCTCCCTCCCTCCCAACTCTCTCCATACTCTCATGAAGGAGGCAATAAAAACAAATTCCTGCACTAGAGGCTTCTTAAAAAAGTCTCACTCTTTCTCAATCTTCTCTATCAGTCAGCTACCAAGAAGTGGAGAACTTGTTTCTTTCAGGGTCCACTGAAATTGTGGCTGGTCATTTTGTTAATCAGAGTTCCTAAGTTTTTCAAAGTTGATTATTTTACAATATTTTTTATATTGCATAAATTGTTCTGCTGGTTCTTGCTCACTTTACTCTGCATCATTTCATACAAGTCCTGCCAGGTTTCTCTGAGAACAATCCTTCATCGTTTCTTTCAGCACCAGAGTATTATTCCATTACATACATATACCCAAACTTGTTCAGCCATTCAACAACTAATGGGCACCTCCTTGATTTCCAATTCTTTACCACCACAAAAAAAGCTGTTGTAAATATGGGTCCTTTTTCTTTTTCTTGATCACTACAATACAGAACAAGTAGTTGTATTGTTGGGTCAAAAGTTGTGCTCAGTTTAGCAGTGTTTTGAGCACAGTTCCAAATTGCTTTCTGGAATGGTTGAAACAGCTGTTGGTATCAACAGTATATTAATGTACCTATTTTCCAATCGTGCCCCAGCAGTTTTTTTTGGTCAACTTTGCTGATCTGACATGGGTATAAGGTGCAACCTTGGAGATATTTTCAATTTCATTTTTCTAAGTATTTGTGATTTGGAGTAGTGTTATCAAACTCAAATAGAAATGGGGGCAACTAAACTGTACATTAGAATTCCAGGGGGTTACATACTAAATTAGTTTTAAAATGTATTATTATCAGTGTTCTACTGTATTTTTTCTTAAGCATTTCCAATTACATTCTAATCTGGTGCAGGTTGCACTCAAGAATGTTGCAAACAGCATGTTTGACATCTCAGAGCTACAGCATTTTTTCATATTGCTATTGTTAACTTGGTTTTCGTCCTCTGAAGACAACTTATTTTCATTTTTTGACCATTTGTCAACTGGGGGAATAGTTATTATTCTTATAAATTTGAATCTGTTCCCAATATCTATTAGAAATGAAACCTTTATCAGAGAAATTTGCTATAAAGGTTTTTTCCCCTCTCAATTACCTGCTTGTCTTCTAATTTTGGCAGATTTTTTCCCTTGCTCCTCTAATATATTTAAGACACCGCCCTTTATGTGCCCATTTGGAATTTATCTGGTTATATGGTATGAGATGATGGTTATACCAGAGTGGTCACACTCTCACCCCCAGCAGAACCAGATTAAACTGCAACAAGGAAAAGTTTAAGCAAACAAACTAAAATACAATAAAACAAAGATAATGTTAATTTCTGGTTTTCTAAGTCAATATGCAGGTTTCTACTTGAGTTTGCCACATCTCAGACTACTTTCTGCTTGACTGCTATCCAGTTTTTCCAATAGATTTTGATGAATAGTGATAGCTAAGTAGCTGAGATCTTTGGGTTGATCAAACAAACTATTGTGTTAATTTGCTTTTATACATTGTGGAATTAATCTGTGCCACTAACCAAGCTCTTGATTTTCTTAACCAGCACCAACCAATGCTGAAGATGACTGCTTTAAACGATACTTAAGAAGAATCTGGTACTATGATTTCAGATCGCAAAATCTCTCTTTTCACTTTTTTTTTTTAACTCCCTTGAGATTCTCGATCACTTGTTCCTCCAGATGAATTTTATTATTTTTTCTAGATCTATGAAATGATCTTTTGGTAATTTCACTGGCATAGCAATGAAAAAGCAAATTAATTCAGTAATATTAATTTGGGTCATTTTTAATATATTGATATGGCGTATCTATGAGTAATTCATATTTCTTTTAAAATTTTTTTAAAATATTTTCCCTCATTTACATGATTCATTTTTTCTCTCTCCCCTTTCCCCACCCTCTCCCAGAGACAACAAGCAATTCCAATGGATTGTACAAATGTTTATCACTTGGTACCTATTTCCAAATTGTTCATTTTTGCTACAGAGCAATCTTTTAAAGCCTAAACCCATATATACAAATGATAAATGATAAGTCATATGTTTTTCTTTCGTGTTTCTACTCCCATAGTTCTTTTTCTCAATGTGGATAGCATTCTTTCTCATAAGTCCTTCAGGAAGCAATTCATATTTCTCCATTGTTTGGATTTGTGTAAAGAGTGTTTTGTAACTGTGTACAATAAGTTCCCCTATGGGTGTTTTGGCAAATAGATTCCCAAATATTTCATATTTTCTATAATTATATGAATTCCAGTGTTTTTTAGAGAAATGGATGTCTTGTCAAAAGCTTTTTATGTTTCTACTGATATAACATAGATTTTGTTCTTGTTATTCTTATAGTTAATTATGTTTATAGTTTGATATTGAACTAGACTCACATTCTTGATATAAAACCAACCTGGTCATGGTATATAACTGTTATGGTATATTGTTGTCATCTCTTTGTTAGTAGTTAGCATTTTTGCATCAATATTCATTAGGAATATTATTCTATGGTTTTCCTTCTTTTCTGACTTTCTTCTGCTTTAGGTATCCAGACCATATCTGTAAAGGAATTTGGTAGGATTCTATGTTTTCCTATTTTTAACAGTTTATGTAATATTAGAATTCTATATGGTCTTGGGCATGTCTTTATTTTGGAGCTCACTTACATCTTGTTCAATTTCATCTTTTAAAGATAGGTTTTTAAATTCTCTATTTCTATTCTTTACATCCAGGTATCTTATATTTTTTTATTTTTGTTATAGAGCAATTTTAAAAGCCTAAACCCCAAATCACATACCCATATATATGTGATAAGTGATGTGATATGATTTTCTTTTGCATTTCTACTCCCATAGTTCTTTCTCTCAATGTGGATAGTATTCTTTCTTCTAAAACGTAAGGAGAGTTTGTGTAATATCTTCCCATTTGAATGTGGTAAACAACCAAGCATGTTTTTTTAAAATTAATTAATTTAGAATATTTTTCTGTGGTTACATGATGCATGATCTTTCCCTCTCCTCTTGCCTTCCCTTTCCTGGAGCTGACAAGCAATTCCATTGGGTTATATATGTATCACTGTTCAAAACTTCTTCCCATATTATTAATATTTACAATAGTGATCATTTAAAGTCAAAATCCCCAATCATGTACCCACTGAATCATGTCATCAATCCTATGTTTTTCTTCTATATTTCTGCTCCCACAGTTCTTTCTCTGGATGTGGATAGCGTACTTTCTCCTATGTCCCTTGGGATTGTCCTGGATCATTGCATTGCTGCTAGTAAAGAAGTCCATTACATTTGATCGTGCCACAATGTTTTCCATTCTGAGCACAATGTTCTCCTGGTTTAACTCATTTCACTCTGCATCAGTTCCTGGAGGTCTTTCCTGTTGACATAGAAACTCTCCAGTTCATCATTTACTTCTAGCACAATAGTATTCCATCACCATCAGAAACCACAATTTGTTCAGCCATTCCCCAATTGTGGGATACCCCCTCATTTTCTAATTTTTTTTTGCCACTATAAAAAGCATGGCTACAAATTTTTTGTACAAGTATTTTTCTTTATTATCTCTTTGGGGTACAAACTCAGCAGTGAGTGGTATGGCTGGGTCAAAGGGTAGACATTCTTTTAAAACCCTTTGGGCATAGTGCCAAATTGCCTTCCAGAATGGTTGGATCAGTTCACAACTCCACCAACAATGCATTAGTGTCCCAATTTTGCCACATTCCCTCCAACATTTATTATTTTCCTTTATTGTCACATTGGAGAATCTGCTAGGTGTGAGGTGGTATCTCAGAGTTGTTTTGATTTGCATTTCTCTAATTTTGAGAGATTTAGAACACTTTTTCATGTGCTAATTGATGTGTTGATTTCTTTATCTGAAAACTACCTATTCATAGCCCTTGACTATTTATCAATTGAGAAATGGCTTGATTTTTTGTACAATTGACTTAGCTCCTTATAAATTTGAGAAATGAGACCTTTGTTAAGAGGTTTTTGTTATAAAAATTTTTTCTCAACTTGTTGCTTCCCTTCTCATTTTGTTTGCATTGGTTTTGTTTGTATAAGAACTTTTAAATTTAATATAATCAAAATGATACATTTTATATTTTGTAGTGTTTTCTTTCTCCTGCTTGGTCTAAAATTCCTTTCTTTCCCATAGATCTGACAGGTATATTATTCTATGTTTGCCTAATTTGTTTATGATTTACTTCTTTATATTCATTTATCCACTCTGAGTTAATCTTGGTATAAGGTGTAAGATGTTGATCTAAGCTTAATTTCTCCCATACTGTTTTTGCCAAATAGTAGGGTTCTTGTCCCCAAAGCTGGGATCTTTGGGTTTATTGAACACTTATCTTGCTACTGTCAATTACCTGAAGTCTATTCCATTGATCCATCCTTCTGTCTCTAAGCCAGTACCATATTTTTGATGATCACTGCTTTATAGTATAGTTTGAGATCTAGTAACGCTAGACCTCCATCCTTCACGTTTTTTTTTCATTAGTTCCCTTGATCTTCTTGATCTTTTGTTCTTCCAGATGAACTTTGTAATAATTTTTTCTAATTCTATGAAAAAGTGTTTTGGTAGTTTGATAGATATATCACTGAATAAGTAAATAAATTTAGGTAGGATTGTCATTTTTATTATATTAACTCATCCTACCCATAAGCAATTGATGTTTTCCCAATTATTTAGATCTAGTTTTATTTGTATGAAGAGTGTTTTGTAGTTACGTTCATACAATTCTCAAATTTGTCTTGGTAAATAGATTCCCAGGTATTTTATATTGTCTAGTCATTTTAAATGGAGTTTCTCTGACTAACTCTTGCTGCTGGGTTATGTTGATAACATATAGGAATGCTGATGATTTATATGGGTTTATTTTGTACCCTACAACTTTGCTAAAGTTATGAATTATTTATTCTAGTTTTTTAGTTGATTTTCTTGGATTCTCTAGGTATATCATCATGTCATCTGCAAAGAGTGATAGTTTAGTTTCTTCATTGCCTACTTTGATCCCTTCAGTTTCTTTTTCTTCTCTAATTGCCACTGCTAGCATTTAGAGTACAATGTTAAATAATAGTGTTGATAATGAGCATCTCTGATTAACTCCTGATCTTACTGGGAAGGCATCTAACTTGACCCCATTGCAGATACTTGCTGATGTTTTTAAACAAATACTGTTTATTATTTTGAGAAAAGGCCCCTTTATGCTTAAGTTTTTTAGTGTTTTCAATAGGAATGGGTGTTATATTTTGTCAAAGGCTTTTCCTGCATCTATTGAGATAATCATGTGATTTCTATTAGTTTGGCTAATGGTATGGCCAATTATGAGGATGGTTTTCCTAATATTAAACCATCCTTGCATTCCTGGTATAAATCCTACCTGGTCAATGCATAATCCTTGTGATAACTTGCTGTAACCTTTTAGCTAGTATTTTATTTAATATTTTTGCATCTATGTTCATTAAGGATATTGGTCTATAGTTTTCCCTCTCTGTTTTTGGTCTTTCTGGCTTAGGAATCAGTATCATATTTGTATCATAAAAAGAATTTGGTAAAACTTCTTTGCCTATGTTGCCAAATAGTTTGTAGAGTATTAGGATTAATTGATCTTTTAAATATTTGATAGAATATACTTGAAAATTCATCTGACCCTGGTGATTTTTCTTAGGGAGTTCTTTGATGCTTATTCAATTTCTTTTTCTGATATGGGATTATTTAAGTATTCTATTTCTTCTTCTGTTAATCTAGGCAATTTATATTTTTTAAAATATTCATCCATTTCACCTAGATTGCCATATTTATTGTCATATAATTAGGTGAAATAGCTCTTAATAATTGTCTTAGTTTTCCTCTTCATTAGAGGTGAGATTATCTTTTTCATTCATAATACTGTTAATTTGGTTCTCTTCCTTCTTTTTCTTAATTAGATTAACCAGTACTTTATTTTGTTTTTTTTCAAAATACCAGGTCCTAGTCTTATTAATAGTTCAATAGTTCTTTTACGGTCAATTTTATTAATTTCTCCTTTGATTTATAGGGTTTCCAATTTGGTTTTTATCTGGACGTTTTTAATTTGTTCTTTTTCTAGTTTTTTTTTGTTGCATGTTGAATTTGTTAATCTTCTCTCTTTTTTGCTAATATGGGCACTCAGGGATATAAATTTTCCCCTGGGTACTGCTTTTGATGTATCCCCTAAATTTTGGTATATTGTTTCCTCATTGTCATTCTCTTCAATGAAATTAGTAAATGCTTCTATGATTTGTTCTTTAACCCATCAGTTTTAAGAAATCAGATTATTTAATTTTCAATTAATTTTTAATTTGCCTCTCCAGGTACCCTAATTATAATTTTTATTGCATTATGGACTGAAAATGTTGTATTTATTTCTGCTTTTCTGCATTTGTTTTGCAATGTTTTTATGCTCTAGTACATGGTCAATCTCTGTGAATGCACCATGTGCTGCTGAAAAGAAGGTATATTCCTTTTTATCCCTATAGGCATCTTATATTTATATAAATATTCATCAATTCTCTTTAAATTGTCAGTCTTAATGGGGGAAGATAATTAGGGGAAAGGCATTTCTATGGCTCCTATTGTGTGTAGGCCCTATGACAAGCACTTACAGATACAATCATATTTGATCCTCATGACAACTCTGAGAGATAGGTGCTGTCATTATGCCCACTTTACAGTTGAAGAAATTGAGGCAAACAGGTGATTTTTCCCAAAGTCACACAACTTTGAACTCAAAGTTTTAACTCAGGTTTTTTGATTTCCAGATTTGGGGTTTCTTAGAGTTAGGGAATTTCTTGTTGGGTTCACTGCTGCCTCAGTGAGCTTAGCTCATGAGAGTTTTTCTACATTGGGACCTTGCCTGGATCCTGCCTAGCTTGCTGGCGAGTGACTAGGATTCCCAAGTGGAAACTGGAACTCTTGTTGGGGAGTGAGCTTCATTTCACAGGATCAGCATTTAGGGTAGGCTAGGCAGTCTCCTTACCTCTTTCCCCTCTACATTTCCCTCTTTTTACTAATATTCCAATTAAACAAAATTGTTAAAAGCTCTAATAGTTTTCCTGACTTAGGGGATATTGGCAACCACTTTTTATAACTCTCTTATTTAGACAAAACACCAATTTAACCATTATAGAGTGAAGTCCCAAGTGTCACCCATGCTCTCTCTTCCCTTTCTCCTTGTTAGAAAAACTTCTACTTCCAAACCTCAATTATATGAGATCAGGAAATCTTCTATTTCACTAAATGTCCATTTCCCCCACTGTAGTATTACATAGTTACATTCTGGATAAATTATTCTTGGTTGGAAGCCTATGTGCTTTTCCTCCTGGAAGATCATATTCTAAACAATCTGTCGTTTGGTGGGATGGCTGTTAAACTGTGGCTCCTTAGTTGGATGCTTGCACTACTTTTCTTTGACCCGGAAGCTCTGGATTTGGGCTATAATATTTCTGGGAGTTTTTCATTTCTTTCAGAAGGTGACTAATAGATTTCTTTCTGCTTTCACTCTGTCTTTTGGTTCTTGGAAATCTGGGCAATTTTCTTTGATAATTTCTTGAAATATGATTTCTAGGCTCTTTTCTTGATTCTGACTTTCAAGCAGTTCAGTGATTCTTAAATTACCTCCTGTAATTTGTTTTCCAGGTCAGTTGTTTTTGTTATGAGATACCTTACATTTTCTTTTACTTCTGAAGTCTTTGCTTGAACATGTCTCGTGAGTCATCAACTTATATTTGATTAATTCTAATTTTCAGAGAGTAATTTTCTTGTGAAAGATTTGTTACAAGTTATTAAATTCTCTTTCCATCGCTTTTGCTTAAGCTCTATTTTAAACTTACATCATCTCTTCCAGGCACTCTAGATGAATTTGTGACCACACTGTGTTTTTCTCTGAGTCTTTGCTTGTCAATATTTTGGAGTCATTCTCTTCTTCTGTGTTTGTGTCTAAAATATCCCTCTCATCGTAACAGCTCTTAATGTTGTGATTATTTCTGTTTGTTTGCTAGTTCTTTCAGCTGACATGCTAACTTAGGCCTTGACGCTAGGGCTAGCCTCTGAGTATTTCTAGGGAGGAGCTCTCCAGTGAGCTTCTGTGTTCTTTTGGTTTTTCTCTTGTGGGTGAGGCCCTTCAGTGACAGCCCAGGCAGCTTACCTGTGAGCTTTCAGTGCTCTCAGGATGGTCTGAGTCGACAGAAAGACTGAAGGATGCCCTCTTGGTAGGAGTTCTTCAAGTTTCTGATCTATGTTTGGGCCTGCCTAACATTCCTGTTGGTTCAGTCCTGGCTGGAAATTCCAACAGATTGCTACTAGCTTTAACCGTTATCAGATAGCTAGAGTTCTGCTGCTTCTCCTTTGGTCTGGCCATTTTACTTTGGCTATTCTGCTGAAGGCTGGAGCTGAGACTGCTCTGCTCCTGGGGTTAGAGCCAAAGAGTTGCTTCTGAACATGCTCCTCACTTAGTACATAGCCCAAGGTCCTCAACTGCTCCTTGGCCTGGAACGCCCTGGCTAGACACAGGTCCCCTTCACAATCTGTCCTAGATCTATGACCCAGAACTGGAAAGTGAATGACTGAGCTGCCAGGTGGCACCTGTTCCTATAGCTTCCTCAAGGTCAGTGTCAGCCTCAATGGATCTGGAAATTCTTCTTGTCCCAATGAGATCTCAGACCTCTTTCAGGTCTTGTGTACTAGGATAATCCAAGGGTACATTCCTGAGTAGAACTTGTCCTCAGACCTCTGTGATTATCTTCCTATGCTGATCTTGGCCAGAAATGTCATTCATCGTGATTTTCCCCCCTTCTGTAACTACTCTACTTTGGCTCTATCTGCCTACTTGTTTCTTTAATGCCACTTTCTAGTTGTGATATAACTAAACGTTTCCAAGATGAGAAGTGTTTTTGGATCACTCCACTGTGTTTTCAATGATTCCAGGTTACTCACTGCTGTAAAACTCATCATTCTAATACTAACATTCTCTCAGTGATGATGAAAAATAGGTACAAATTACAAACAGTACAACCTCTTCCCTCACTCACACTCAGCCAAGTTCAGAAATGGGAATCGCTGAGGAAGGTCCTCTAAAGTCCTATATAGATGACAAGGATCACATAGAATTCTAGGCCTCAGTAGAGGTGGACTAAATACACATGGATGAGATTACAGCTCTATTACCAAAATGCTCAAGTAATAAGACTGTTAGCTCCTTAAGAGCAAGTAAAATGTCTTAATAGTAGAAATAGCTTGAAGTTCTTTTTTATGGAAACATTATGCCTAGCATATAAAATATATTCAACAAAGACTAACTGAATATTTCTTTTACATCAACTTCCATGGTACCCAAAATGCCCACTATTTGAGTCACTCTGTGGAGTTAAAGGTATATAGCACAAAACACTCATTACAAGTCTCTTTCCTTAGGATACTGATAACACTTTACCCATTCAATTCAAACTCACTGGCTATATTAATACATCAGATTAGTTTATCTCTTAGATCTCAAAAATGTCAACTGTGTGGTTAGTTGGATTCCAGCTGGGCACATATCCAAGGTGTAACTCTATCCCTGTGCAGAGTAGGCTAATTTTTCCTTAAAAGGTACTGAAACTTCTCAAGACTTAAATGGTCCAAGGGATTAATACAAAAACTATTGATGTAGCTTCCCAGTGGCCTAAGAAAAAAAGCTAGATGACTAGGCGATAGATGAAGATAGCACCCCCTAGGCAAAATGCAGTATGGAATCCTTGGTGAATATCCTTTCCATGCTATGAGTATGTAAACTTCCTTTTATTTTTTATTAACTCTTGGTCTGTGAATGTCTCATCATTCTAATCCTACTGACTGAACCACTGAAACAGTCTAATTCAGGCAGAGCACATAATACCACATTACAGATGCTACAGGAATTTACCTTTGGACTTTTGCTCTAGTCATTGATATTTTGTGAATTTAATACCAAAAACTGGAGGATTTTTTAAATGGCAATGGTAATTGGAAAATATATGCTCACACATTCAAGTATGTAGTCAAATTCAAAGATACTAGAGGAATAAATTTAAAGAGGGAAAGGGAAGGATTCTAGAAATGAAAAGCAATTATTTTTGCAGGGACATGAATTTATTCAAATTACAAAGATAATATAGAATAATATATATATTCTTGGCAGGCAGCTTGGTAGTTCAGTAGATAGAAAGCCAGGCCTGGAGATAGAGTCCTGGGTTCAAATCTAGTTTGTCACTTCCTAGTTGTGATCCAGGGAAAGTCACTTAACCCCTTTGCCTAATCCATATCTCTCTTCTGTCTTAGAACCAATACTCAGTTTTAAAATTTGGTTCTAAGATGGAAAATAGATTTTTTAGAAACCACTTTTTGTCATCTCTTACAGAAAAATAATATCCCATTACATTCATATACTCTAATTTGTCCAGCTAATCCCCAAATAAGGGCTTAAAAATTAATTTAAAAAATTTTAAATGTTCATATTTTGATTATTAGGGTTATATTTATCTATTGTACATTTCTAGTGACTCTGTAGGGATAAATTCTAGCTATTTAGATGATCCCTCAACAGAGTATAGTATAGATGTCTAGATGATCCCCATTTTTGCTGCTCTTTAGATCTAATGCCAACTAACAGAAATGGATGTTTCACTTCTCACAACTTTTACTTACCAACCCACCCACCCATAGCTCCTGACAGCATTTTCACAGACATAAAATAGCAGGTCATTTGCAGTCAGGATTTCATCTTATAGAGATCTGTTTTAAGACACGATTTATATGATGGCTGCATGAACATTTCATAAATAGGAGAGCAAATTATATTGGATATTGGTATTTTCACATGAAAAGGATTTTTTTTTCCTGTTTCTTACTAAGTAGAAACTGAGTTTGGCAGCTTTTAACTCTACTGGTAAAAAAAAAAAATAAAATATTTAAAATTAAAATTAATTAGTAAATTTGATATTATTACTTAAATTAGTTTTATTTTAAAATGTTATTTTAATGGCATAAAATCAATCATGTTTACTAAATAATAAATAGCCTTTATGTTAACAGCATATAGCTCATATTATTACATTATAGTTATTGTTATTAATACTTTTATTGATAACAATATTTAGTAAGTGACAAACTTTTTATATTTGAATCCACATGCCTTTGTGAGATATCTTTTTCAACTGATAGCCAGCAAAACCAAACATCCAAATAAGTTGAATTTAAAACTAAACCTTCAAATCACTCTATCACAAAGTGTTAAACCAAGATTTTCAAAAACAATGGAATATAAATAATATTTTTAGTGAAAGCAATGATTGAATATTTTTGAACTCTTATTTTGATGCTTTGTGATACAACAATTCAAAGTTGTAGCTCTAAATTAAAATCATTTTAAACTTTATTTTACTGATATACAATACTTTTACATGATTTTTTTTTGGCCAAATCAAGTTATACAAAATATATTTTTGTGTTTCTAAACTAACAACATCACTATTTTATGATGTATTATCTATATTTCACATAGTATATGACTTAATATAATTTCTATAATATATAGCATATATATTATGTAGTATATAATAAAGTATTATCTAGATTTTAATTTGACAAAAACTGCTGGGAGTTTTGGAATTATAGAGAATTGGAAAACAGTATGGGAGAAATTAAGCTTAGATCAACATCTTACACTTTATACAAAGATTAACTCAGAGTGGGTAAATGAATATAAAGAAGTAAATCATAAACAAATTAGGCAAACATAGAATAGTGTACCTGTCAGATCTATGGGAAAGAAAGGAATTTTAGACCAAGCAGGAGAAAGAGAACACTACAAAATATAAAATGTATAAATTTGATTATATTAAATTTAAAAGTTCTTGTACAAAAAAAGCCAATGCAATTTCCCCCCAAAGCATCATTTTTCTATCCAAATATGTTTTCATGACATAGAACACTCTTTCAACTTCCTCATTTTACATTTGATGGATGGATGAGAATACAAGGTTTTGGATTTCTCAATGAGAATGAAGAATAGGTTCACAAGGGACCTGGGTTCATATCCTGTCTTTGATACTTAATATCTTAGTTTCCTCAAATGTGCACCCATTTCCTGCTTCATAATCTGTCCTCTTGAAGTGTTATTGTAGAAATTATTATCCTGGTTCTGCTCACTTCATTTGGGATCTGTTCATATTAGATTTTTTAGAAACCACTTTTTGTCATCTCTTATAGAAAAATAATATTCCATTACATTCTAATTTGTCCAGCTAATTCTCATTAGATGGGCATCCTCAGTCTCTGGGTTGTTACTATAATGAAGAGCTATAGATGAATGAAAAAAAACACTGACTAAGCATTTGCTATGTGCAAAGCACAGGTCATTGCCCTCCAGGGGGCTCAATCTAATGAGGGTGAAACACTGAGAAGGTTCCAATTGCAAGTCAGATAGAAAAGGCTCCATAGCCCTTAGAGTAGTGTGAAAGCATGCCACTTCTTTAATGTCATCTCCAATGTTAAAATTGTAGGGTTTTTTAAAAATTGTAACTGTTGAATAGACTAAGGCAAGATGACAAGGCCTTTGTTTCCTGGGTCTTTAGTAACTGGCTATAGTACCCACGGAAGTTCCCAAGATGATGGCTTTGAGGGTTTTACTGGAAGTAGGAGCATATCGATCTATATCTTTAAAGCTAGAGACCACATCTTTTTGCACATTGGTTCCCTTTCCCACCTTTCCAATCTTGACCTGTTCAATGTTATTCTATTCTCAATTTTCAAGTTCTTTATTCCTTTCTTATCACTGTTCACCTCTCTGACAACCCCAAACCTGGCTGTCAAATGGTACTTCTCCTACCATCCTGTCTCCTCTGCTCTTATTTGGGAGCTGCTATTAGGTGCCAAAACTAAGTTATGCAGTCATGCTAACTGGATCTATAATCTAATTTCACTTGGGCCCTTAACTATAGTAAGGTAATCCTTTGTACTCTTCCCTGATTCTCTCATTCATCCCAGCCTATTCCAAACCCTAGCTTTTCTCCTCAAATCTCTGATCTTAGCAAAAGATCTAGAATCTCAACCTTTTGACATCCTTTTTCATTCTCTCCTCCTTTACTTCAGCCTCTGGATGAAAAGAAAGACTTTCTCCACAAGGATAACCCCTATAAATGTACCTGCGGTCCCATTCCCGTCTCCCCAGCCGACTGCCCCTACAATCATCCCTACCTCCTCTAATCTTCAATCTCGCTTGTCATTTTTTAACACATGCTACCTACAAATACAGTCAAGGTGCCCCCCCCCCAAAAAACTTTTCATTTGACCCTACCATCTTCTCCTGTTATCATTCTCTCAAACTCATAGCAAAGGTTCTCTAAAATTTATTGTCACTATTTCCTCATCCCCCACTTACCAGTTCTTTGAATGGTGACCTTGTCACTCCACCTAACAGTTCTCTCTAGTCACTAATGATTTCTTCTTTTTCTTCTTAATGGCTAAATCTGATTTCTAACTTTAAGATTCCTCTTTCCCTATCCACTGTGCAGTATTCAGCAGTGCTGATGTTCTCCTCTTGATCTTGTCGGGACTATTCCTTTCTAGGGTCCTTCATCTTCACTAACATCTACATCCTGTTCCCTAGCTGTGACATGGCCCACGGTTCAGTCTTGAACTAGAATTCTAGCCTTCTTTCTCTATACATTCTTTCTCAGTAACCTCAGCAACCTTAGGTTGAGTTATCTCTACAAGATGACACCCAAGTCTACATATTCCTTCAGTCTCTTTCCTGAACTTCATTCTTGTATCACTAAATGCTTATTTGACAGTTCAAATTTTAAGTCTTACTGTACTAATCAAACTAGATGTCTCCTACCTTAATTCCAACATGTCCAAAACTGAACTCATTAAACTTTATCCTAAGACCTCTCCCTAAATGTTCTCTCATTGCGGAGGGCCCGATCATCTGCCCAGTCACTCAGGGTCACCACCTAGACAACATCCTTGACTTATGACACTCTTTCAATCTCCACATTTAACAGGCTGACCCTTTTGTACAGTCCTTGTATCTGCTTCCTTCTGGTCTCTAACAGTGACATTACCATGGGGGCAGGAAAACATCACCTGGACTTCTGCAACAGCCTGCTGGTTAGACTCTGCCTCAAGTCTCATTCCATTCCAGTTCATCCTCCATTCAGCTCTCAAATTAATAACTCCTAATGTGCAGGTGTGACATGCATCCCTTTGTTCTCATTCAATAAACTCGTGGCTCCTTATGACCTCCAGGATTCAATCTAAACTCTTCTGACTTCTAAAGCCTTTAAGAATTTGGCCCTTTCCTAACTTTCCATTCATCTAATAGCTCACCCAATTTCCTCCATGTATTCTGCAATCCAAAGGCATCAAGCTTCTTACTGTTCTATCTCTCAAGAGGGCATTTTCACTGACTGTCCACAAGCATGAGAATTTCTCCTGCCTCATCTCTGTCTCCTGGTATTTCTGACTTTCTTCATGTTCCACTAAAACCCTTCTTTCTAAAAGAAGCCTTTCCTAATTTCCCCTATGCTAGTGCCTTGCTCTGTTGATTATGTCCAATTTATCATATACGTGTGTGTAGATCTCATACATATGTATGCCTATATTAATTGCATAGAGCTGTCTGTATGTTGTCTCCCGTTCAGTTGTGAGCTTCTTGGGCTGAATGGGGACTTCCCCCCTTTCTTTGTGTGCCCAGAGCTCAGCATAGTACATGGCATAGGCACTCAGTGTTAGGGATCTCAAACTCACCATTTCAGAAACAGAAATAATTATCTTCCTCACTTCCCTACTTCCGTTGAAGTATACAATAAGGTTATTGTCACACAGATTCACAGTTTGCAGGAGCTCAGAAGTGCATAGAGAGAGTAAAGAACTTGAAGTCAGGAAGGCCTGATGTCAAGGCCCACCTCAGACTTTTGTAAGCTGTGTAACTCTGCCCAAGTCCCTTAACTTCTCTGTTCAGTGATAAAATAGGGATAACAACAAAATCTACCTTATAGAGTTACTGTGAAGGTCAAATGAAGTATTACATGTAAAGCTCTTAGAAAACTATAAAGATCTGTTGGAATCATCTTAGTCTTCTCACTCCACACATCTACCTGACTGCCAAATCTTACCAGTCCATTTCCCTAACACACTTCACTCTCCTTTGTCACCTTCTGGGCACTCAAGAAGGCTGCCTGAGTCTGAGCCTCACCCCACTTGACTGCACAATCTCAGCAGCCTCCTTCCTTATCAAGTTCCTTCTCTCCAAGGTCTCCCCTTCTCCAATCCATTCTCTACACAGCTGTCAAAACGATCCTGGGAAAGCACACATCTGGCCTGCCACTCCTCCCCTGCTCAACAAATTCCACCAGCTCCTTACTCTAAAGGCTTTTGTCTGCATTTAAAGACTTTTACAATCTGGCTCCAACCTACTTTTTACATTTTGTCCTCCCGAAGCATATTTGATGGTCCAGTCTTAATGGCATCCTCATTGCTCTTAAGACAGGAGACTCACCACAAGTCTCCCTGCCTTTGTATAGGCTGTTCCTCATCCCTTAGAACAGCGATGGCGAACCCAAGGCATGTGTGCCAATAAGGGCATGCACCCGTCACCTGCCAGAATTTGATACTAGAAAGCCAGAGGGACTTGGGGATGAGCTATTCCCCAAATCCCTTTCCATGTGCCTAAGGCCATTCCTCACTTCCCCCACCCCTCTCTGGGGTAAGGGGAGGGGAGGGGAGAAGAGGACTCACTGGCACTCCATCTCTAAAAGGTTTGCCATCACTGCCATAGAATATCTGGTCTCCTTCAAAAACTAATTTTTAAAATTACTATTATAATTATTTTTAAACATCCTTACCTTCTATCTTAGAATCAATACTATGTATTGATTCTAAGGCAGAAGAATGGTAAAGGCTATGCAATGGGCGTTAAGTGCCTTGCCCAGGGTCACACAGCTAGAAGTATCTGAGGTCAGATTTGAACCTAGGACCTCCCATCTCTAGGCCTGGCTCTCAATTCACTGAACCACCCAGCTGCACACCCAAAACTAATTTAAATGCCATTTCACAGGATGCCTTTTCTGATCTCTTCCACCAATTACTTTGCTTTCATTTTATTGTAATTTCACAAAGACTCATGTTTTATATTCTTATAGGTGTAGATTATCTCCCACAATAGGTTGTAAGTTTGCTTTTGTATTTGTGACTCACCTCCTAGAGTAGTGCATGACTTAAGAGTAAGCACTCTATATGTGTTTCCTAATGACTGAGGCTATTACAACAATCTATTTCAGAAGAGAGATGGAATGAGGTTAGGGTGATAGCAATGGGAACAAATGGAAGGAGACAAATATGAAGAGTGTGGAGCTCTGATCAACAGAATTTGGCACCTTGCTCAATGTTAGAATAAGGTACTAAGAAGAGGTTATTATAACTCCAGAGTTTGAGGCCAAGATGACCAGCAGGATGGTAATGCTATTGATATAGGGAGTACTGGCAAACCGTTTAGAGACAGAGTGCCCAAACTGCACCTTCAAGCGTCCTGTAAGTCCCACCATCACCCCAGACAGAGAAGAGAGAAAGTGCTTGCATTTGGCAGCTGGGCAGAGGGGCAGGGCATGTGAAAAATGTCCTTGGTGTGGTGGAAAGGGGGAACAGAGCAGTCCCCTCTGGCACACATGCCACGCCTTTGCCAGTAGACATAGAGAAACTGGGAGGTGGAGAAGAGGAATTCAATATGGGGCATGTTCAGTTTGAGGTTCTGCGAAAATATCCATACCAGGACATCTAGGAGACAGTTTGAGATGCAGAATTGTAATTCTACATGCCACAAATAAAATTAAATAACCGAAGGAAATAAAACCCTAAATAAAGCACAAACTATTCCCTCATCCATGTTGGTCATTCAGTTGAGTCTTTAAATGTCTACAATATGTAATATTATATATAATAATATACAATATGCCTACACTGCCAAGTAAGGGAGAACACAGAAGGGTGAGAGTACTCTCTTCTACCAAAGATCTCTGGTGCTAATGAGGACAAGATGCGAACTATTGTGGATATACAAGGCAAAGATAAACTGTGGGTGACCTGGAGCAAAGACCCTCATAGAAGGGAGAAGAAAAGGCAGGGGAGAAGAGAGGAAAGGCCTCTTGAATGAGAGAGGACTGTAAGTGAGTCTTGAATGAAGCCAGGGAAAGCCAGGAGGCAGAGATGAGGAAGAAGAACCCTCTGGACACAGGAACCAGCCAGTGAAATAGTAGATCAGGAAATGCATATTTTCTAACCAAGTCACAAAGCTGCTCCCAACATCCCTAAATGTCTATCTTATCAGGAAGAGTATGAAGCAATACTTACCGAAATCTACCCTTGTTAGTATACACTGCATTGGATGGTCAGTTGTATGCCTTGTTGTTGTCGCACCACTTTCATAACAAGATGCACAAAGATCGTAATCGTAGCAAATTAAACACTTGTATCTTCGACCTCGAAAATTTCCTTTTAAACATGCATCACAGCTGACACCTGGAAAAATGAAAAGAGAGAGGACATATAAAAAAGGAGCTCATGTTTTTCCCAGAGACATTTAAATCAGTTGCATGCCTTTGTATTCACTTTTTTAAATGTTCCAGAAGTAGAGATCTCCTCCCAAGATAGAGTGTGCCCAGGAGTCTAGAGTACTTGGTTCTCATTCCTTCAGGTTCTGTTACTAACATTACATGTATCTCACTAACAGAATGAAAATGCTGTCATCCTTGCACTCTCTCTGCCTGGGGCATTTAAAAAGTCAAAGTGGTCAAGCAGAATGCTACACAAATGTAAGGCGCCTAGTCACTCCTAAAGTTTGATCAATATTTTCTATTTTGATGTAAAAGCTTTGCCCCAGGTTAGTAATGCTAAACTACTGGTCTGAATTGGAGAATACAACAGTGACTAACAAGCAACATCTTAATTAAAGCAGCATGATTTCCCCCTTGTAATGGCAAGGATTATATCCTTCCTATGGAATGACATTATGTTAGCACAGTTCCTAGCATGAGGTTTTACCATACTACTGAAATGTGTATGATCAATCAATATTAAGCACGTACTATGTTGCCAGCCATCAGCCTAAGCAGGAAAAGAGGAACAGCCCTCAAGGATGGAGGACAACAAGCAAACAAATACAAGCAAAACAATCTGGATAATCAGGACAAAAAGGAAATAATTAACAAAAGATGACACTAGAATTAAGAGGGCTTGGGGAAAGCTTCTGGGAAAAGATGATTTTTAGTAGATTTTAATTTTACTTCTCTAGTGAACTACTGGCACTTCTAAAATTTTTCTCTTACAACACTGAATTTTTCAAGTTACACAGAGATATCAAATTACAACGAATATCCAATAGATGGAAGCAAAGCCAAAATTATGGAGAAACCAGAGCCATTTTCTAAGCAGAGTGCTGGGAGTTCCTCACGAAGGAATAGAAAAGCCTCATCCATTCCCATATGGCAAATGCTTCAGGTTAGAATTCAGTCCACCAAGCTGTTTGAGTTTGCATTCCTTTTGGCAGCCATTTTATAAGGATTACTTTTTTCTTCTCAAGTGTCCTCAAATTCCAACATCCCTATTTCCCTCTGCCATGCTCATGTCAAGTCCACCATAAAACTTCATGGGCCACACTGTCTGTGAGTTCATATTCTACCCTGTGAGGAAAAGGGGGGGTTGTAGGGTTTTTGTTTTTTTTGGGGGGTAATAAGGCTTAGAAATTCCTAATGTGGAAAATTCATACTCTGAAACTGGTTATTCATAGTTCTGAGCTAATAGATGAATAGCATGAATAATCTGAATTAGCAGTCAGCATCATCAAGTAAGACTCCTAACAAAGCCAGGACAAGAGAAAAAGGACTTTAGAGGTCTGACCTCCCTGACACACCCAGACTATGTTTGGACACTTCTAGAGCTAAGGAACTCACCATTTAATGAAGTCTGTTCTGATAAAAAAAAAAATTTTTTTTTAATCTAAAACCTCCTTCCCTGTCATGGTCTCCTGTTGGTCCTGGTTCTCAGTTCAGAAGTAATAGAGAATACATTAACTGAAGATAATCATTCAAATTTGGGAAGCCACACATTCCAACCAAGCTATCTCTTTTCTAAGCTATACCTCCATTATCCTTACTGTCCTAGTACATAGTTGTGCAGTTGTAGGCTGATAGTATGAGGATACAATTTGCAATCCTTGATGAGAACATTACTGCTTCTAAGAATTCTGCTTATAACTGTATTAACATTTTTAGCAGCTACCTTGAGGCATTGAGAGGCTGTCTTCAGCAGTAAGAATTCAGCAGGCTAGTTGTAAGGAAGGTCTAGGTAAGAGTGAACCAAAGAGTCTCATAAGAAACAATCAGAAAGATTCTGAAACTAATTATGAAAGAATAGGAATAAAGAAAAGCTTTAGGAAAGCGAGTTTTGGAGAAATGATGTTTACAGAATACTCGAAGTCAAAACTTTAGGTTTTCCTTGTCAATCTTTGGACTTACACACCATTCTGGGAATTAATGATAAAAGATCATGTTTATTCCATTCTCTGATTCATCATCCCACTCAGCCAATGCCTATAGTCACACCTGAGCTTTGTGGAAGTCAGAAGATTTGTTAATATTGAAGTTAGTATTATCTGAGAGTAAGAGTCTTTTATAATCTTAGACGGTAAACATTTTTAACTCTCATAAATGACTGTCAGCTTGAATCCTAACTAGGAATTTTAAAAGAACATAATCATGCTGTCCCAGTTTTGCCCCTGTGTGATTGGGGGAAAAAAAAATCACAACATTTCTGAGCTTCTGTTAGGGGAAATTTAATTTCTATTTTGAAAATAATTTCTATATCGAAAATTCCAAAAATTTCTAAGGCTCTATTACAAATCTAGAGGCCTAAATAGAAATTGCTGGCACTAAACTATTATATATAAAAATGTGTGTGCATGTTTATACATAATGTAGAAAGGAATAATTATACAAAGTTGGCAATTAGGAATACTTTTAAATTAAAATTTTAATTTTACAATATTGTAACTAATATTTTCTGATAAAGGAATTTTTCTTATAGCCGAAATTTATTCCTTTTGAACAATTTCATTGAACAAAAGTATAATAAATACTTTAAAATCTACTATTTGTTAATATAATTACTACAGAAAATATGGCATTGTTGCCTGCTGCCTAATTAGATTATGTTGAGAAACAGTAACTTTTCTTAGTGACTCAAGGTCATCTGGCTGTCATTTAGGGACCATGGCCTGGCAGAGCTGGAGCTCTTTTTATTTTCAAGGAGCTGGTTTGCCTGCCACCATCTTTACTATTCCTTCCATATTGCCTCTAGATAGAGGTTCTGTCTTTCTGTCATGAATACCTTTGGTAGTCAAGCCTTGGACCACTTTTCAGAATTAAAAAAAAAAAATCATAGTTGAGGAAATGCTAAATTTCATTTAGAAGTTTTTAAACCAGCAGTCTTCAGCAAGGACCAATAACTTCCTTATCAGAAACCTTCAAATATTGAGATGCCTAGAAATTCAGACTCTAGAGAAATGAAGATTTATAGCATCTTATAAAAACTAAGCTACCAGCCAACACAATTATAGAAACCTAAAAGGCACATGTGTACTTCGGAAGTGAGAGAGAGCAGAAAAGGGTCCCAAGATGTCCTAGGATAGCTTAGCCAATGGAGACTCTAAATGGAATTAAAGAAAGGTGGAGAAGGTAGGCATACTTCGAAATGAGTTGACTGGAGAGGAGAGAGGAAAGGGAGCCCAAAGCTAATAAGTGCTGATTCCACAAATGTGAGAAGCATTCATGGTAAATGTTTCTTTTTCCTTTCTGGTCTGTAGTGTCTTTCCTTGCTCTCTACTTATTACCCTCACATAGACTCTTCCTCTCCTTCCTTCATTTCTTCCCTTGGTTTGCTGGACTGAGGCACCAACTGAGAAGCTCATTGCTTGAGAACTCATCCTTCCATAAACCAGACTGCTTGCACATGGCTTCAATAGTTCTGGGACAAGCAGGAAAGACATGGAGCCCATAGAGAGCTTCAACAGTCTCCTTAGGCTTGTTCCTATTTTATCAACCTGGACAATAGTACAGGGAGTAGATTTCTGGGAACAGAAATGAATACTGAAAAAGGAACAGGGTCTTGGCATGAATTTTAAAAAATCAAAATGAAAAGTCATAGAAAGAAAATGTTGGAAATTTTCTGGAATATTTTTTGTATAGAGTCTAGGTGAGGTTTAGTTTTCTCCCTGTGGCCAGCACACAAAACTCTGTAAATGACACATCACAAAACATGATGGGTCTAGCTGTTACCTCGGACAGAATGGCCAAACACCTGTTCGAGGACCACAAAGCACATTTAGAAAGTTTAAAGCAAATAAGTGAGGGACAGAGGCTTCTCTTCTCAGAAAGTAATGTAGGTTTGTCTGGCTTTGAAAATATTTTTACTTTAATTGGCCAAAATATGGAGTTGATATTCCACATGGCTATCCATCTTTCTGGCACCTCAAACTTGACATTTTTCATCTTTGCCTCTAAACTTGTTTTCCTTCTGATTTCACTATTTCTATTCATCAGGCACCACCCGGTTCAGGTTATAAACCCTTCCATGGTACAATCAAATCTTAACTCTACTACCTATCCTATTTAATGTTATTTATGACAGCATTTAGGGTTTGTAAAGCACTTTATTTCTAAATATGTCTTTCCCTCCTCCTTTACCAAATAAGGGAGGAACCTTTTGTAACAAAGAATTAAAAAGAGAAAACAAAATAGTTCATCAAAATGGCAGTCTTATCTGAAAGCATATGCAATGTTGTAGAAGAATGCACATTTTTTTCACTTTTGTCCTCATGCTATGCCTATATATTTTACAATGTTATTTTTTTTTTACCAATTACACATAATAACAGATTTCCACACAAATTTCCCCAAGTTTTATGATTACACTTACCTCCCCTCCCTAAACATATACATTTTTGAAAACTAGGGGGTAGCTAGGTAGCTCAGTGAATTGAGAGCCAGGCCCAGAGATGGGAGGTCCTAGGGTCAAATCAGACCTCAGACACTTCTTAGCTGTGTGACCTTGGGCAAGTCACTTAAACCCCCATTGCCTAGCCCTTACCACTCTTCCACCTTAGAATCAATATTGATTCTAAGGTGGAGGGTAAGGGTTTAAAAACAAAAACTAACTGAACTATTATAATCTTTGAACTGATATTAAATTCATTTTAATTCATCAATGTTAAAAACAACCTGACACCTTTTCCATAAGTATGAGGCACTATCCTTAGAGCAATAGGGCTTATGCAGGAAACAAATAAAAAAACACTTTCTGAGCATCTGTTATTAAAAGTAAGGTGCTATATTATGGAATGGGCTATAGTTTTAAAATGTGAGTTATTGTTTTTGAAAATTAAATTATTTAAGTTATAATTATGGATCTCTTATGAGCTCTGTTCTCTCTAGGCCAATGACCAATACAATCTATAAAATAAAGAAATGGATTCTGGGAATGTTATACAATTTACACACTTTCAGAACCATGAAGAGTTTAAGAAATTTAAAAAACAAAGAAAATAGGGTATGAAATGGAAATGGCCTGTTCTTCAAGCATTGTAATGAAAACAATAATGCAATGTGTGCTGCCAAATCAAATATCACAAGACAAAGCAAAGAGTGCCTAACCCAGAATCCTATTTCTTTGCTTAGAGAAGATGGTATAGTAGAGTAAACCTTGCTTTCCCTCTAGAGTGGATGAAGAGTCATTCACTTGGCCTAGTGTTTAGGTGTCCACTTCACCATTCAAACTACTAACTACTGTTAGAGAATTAATGATTATGATTAGAGAAGAGTTCAAGTCACCCCTAAATCCAAATACTGCCTTCTCTGTCTACTTCTCTTTGTATCTAACCCTTTCACCCTTCTTCTGGCATGTGCCTAATTTTTCTACACTTGCTCTACCCTATATGAAAAGCAGTGTGGTATAGCCGCTTGAAAGCAGCCTGGCCATGGAGTCAGGAAATCTTGGTTTCAAGCCTTGCTCCCATCCCAACCTAACCCTGTGATTATATAGCCTTTTATGGACTCAGTGATCCAGATCAATCTCTAATAGTATTATTACTACCTCACATTTTTCAAATGCATTGATGAAAGGAAGAAGTTTCTACACTGGGAGTTATCCAACGACTCCATCAGAAAATGTGAGGCACAATCTCCCAATTCCTTTCCATAAAACATTCCATTTTACCACCAATTCTCCTAGAGAATTAATGAACTGACTCCCTTGGAAATTCAGCTGAGGGCACTTGCCTAAAATACAAGCTTCTAGATAATATTACAGACACTTATCACTCTATCAGGGGCCAACCTGACAGTCACTTGTAAGTAGGAAGACTAATCACTGAAGATGGTAAAAAGCTCTTGTTTTCAAAGATAATGCTATCTTTAAAATGCACAAATTTTCACAGCTCAGGTGTGACAATAGACACTGACTGAATCAATTCTTCAGTCAGTAAGACTAGAATGATGAACCAGAGAATGGAGAAGAATGATCTTTTATCATTAATTCCCAGAATACTGCCTAAAACTGGAAGGAAACCTCAAGTTCCTGAATGCTCCAAGTATTCTATAAATATAGTTTCCTCAAAAAACATTTTCCTAATTCTTTTCCTTATCCTCATTCTTTTAAAATGGCCTTGGAATATTTTAAAAAATATTTTTATTTCATTATTTTCCAATTATATATCAAAAAATTTTAACAATCATTATTTAAAATTGAGTTTTAAAATCTTTTCCTCTTTCCCATCCCTCTTCCGTCCTACAGAAGGCAAGCATTTTGATTTCATTTATGTATGTGAACATGTATAACCCAGATTGAATTGCCTGTCAGCTCTGGGAGTTGGGAGGGAAGGAGGAAACAATATGAATCATATGAATTTGGAATAATTATGTGGAAATTTGTTATTAAAATAAAAATTTAATCATTTATATATGTGAGATCATGCCAAATATTCTTCTATATTAGCCATATTGCAAAACAAAACACAAAATAAAACAATAAAGTTTTTAAAAGTATGCTTCAATCTGCATTCAGAGTTCATAGCTTTCTCTCTCTGGGGGTGGAAAATTATGAGTCCTTTGGAACTGTCTTGGATCATGTCTTGATTAGAATAGCTAAATCTTTCACAGTTAATCATCTTTACAATATTACTGTTACTGTAAAAATGATCTCCTGGTTCTGCTCCTTTTAATTTGTGTACATTTATTTAAGTCTTTCCCAGTTTTCCAGAAAACCATCCTGCTCAAGATTTCTTATAGCACAATAGTATTCCATCACAATCATTTAATACAACTTGTTCATTCAGTCATTCCCCACCCTCAATTTACATTTTTTGCCACTACAAAAAGAACTGCTATATATATTTTACAAATAAATCCTTTTCTTTTTTTATTCTACACAATCTATCTCTTAGCAGTCTCTTCATTAACTCTTACCCAGATCTTCCTTAGAACTGTCCTGCTGAATTCTTAAGAAGACAAGTCTCTCAGGGCCTTAAGGCGGCTGCTAAAAATGTTGGTGCAGTCATAAGGAGAACTCATAGAAGCAGTAATGTTCACATCAAGGAAGGCAATAGCACCATCATATTATTATTCAATATTCAATTCAGCCTTGTTATTCAGTCGTTTCAGACACAGCCAACTCTTCATGACTGGGGACAGGTTCTTGGCAAAGATACTAGAGTGGTTTGCCATTTCCTTCTCCAGCTCACTTTACTCATGAGGAAACTGAGGAAAACAGAGTTAAATGACCTACCCAGAGTCTAGTGTCTGAGTCCAGATTTGAACTTGGGAAGATGAGTCTAACTTCAATCCTGGCACTAACTACTTTACCACCTAGTTGCCACCAAAAAAAAAAAAAAGTTATAAAACTTGATTTCATTTCCTTGGTATTCACTTGAAAAATTTTATAACTCAGCCCTATAAAAGAATGCTCATTTCAGGCTTTTTTTGCTTCTGATGATGGTGGTAGGAAGAGGGTTTTGTTTTCCATTTTAAAACTATTTGTACAGCAAAAAGACAATAGAAACCCTCCTCTTAGGAAGCTTATATTCTAATGGGGAGCAGTAGCATGCACGCGATAATGATGAGAGGAAACCAGGAGAAATGTAGAGTGCAATCCAAAGTGGCATGAGAACTCCAAGGAAATGATCACGTTCATTTGTGAGGCAAGTTGGTAAGTGAAGATAGGTTGGACTGAGCCCCTTTCAGGCACACATAGTGATGTGAGCAAAGACAGTAAATATATATGAGAGAGAGAGAGAGAGAGAGGAGAGAGAGGAGAGAGAGAGAGAGAGAGAGAGAGAGAGAGAGAGAGAGAGAGAGAGAGAGAGAGAGAGAGAGAGAGAGAGAGAGAGAGAGAGAGAGAGAGAAGAACACCCTATCTTGGTATTCAATTGGCTAGCAGGTGTATAATTGAAAATCTGTTACCCTAAAAGAGAACATTTCCTGGGAGCCCACTGACTTCCTGTTGTTACATACTTCCTGTAGACAGAGGATATTAGCGAATCCTCTTGGGCCTCTTTCTTGGGCTTGCAGTCAGCAGGGTGACAGTGGTAAGCTAAACGTGGGGATTTTAAATGGGCTAATCAGCCATGGGCACGTGGTCTTTATTTTGTATCCTCTTTATTCCTTGATTTCTAATGATCATTAATAAATCCCTTAAAATATAACATTTTTATATTTGAGATTTAATTTTAATTTTTATAATGATGGAAACCACTTGGAGAAAAGAATTCTCAATTTCTTAAAGATAGCCTAGATAAATTTTAAGCCACATTTCTCCTGCCAAAGCTTTTTGCCCACCCTTCCCACCCACTCACCCTCTCTTTGGAGCTGTTACCTTTATCTTTCCCGACTTTTTACCCAGTTGCTCTCCCTACTGGCCAGACAGCCAGGGAACTCTTGGCGAAGAAGAGATAAGCCTCTCCTCTCGCCCATCTGCTTGAGCCCATGTTCCTCAAGTCCTCACTGCTGCCTCTGGCATTGCTGCTGATACTGCCTGCTCCTACTCCTGAATCCTCCTCCTGATCTCTGGCCCCAGCCCAGCCCCAGCCGTAGTCCTGTTGGGCTGCTCATAGCTGCAGCTGTGTCTTCAGAATCACAAACTAGTTGGTAAAAACTGGGGTGTATTTTCCTTAGCCTCCTAACTCCTTCTCCATGTGGCTGGGGGAACAGGCTGCTCCCTAACATTTTACCTTGGGGGAGGGGGGTAAGGGAAGAAGGAAGTTACTCTTCCAAACAGGAAGTAAATTACAAGCATGGCACACTATGAAAGAGCAGTACCTTGCCTATTTCAAACAGCTTCTACTATTCTTGGGTGCACTGATCCTTTTACTTATCTTGCCTGAGATTCAGGGGAGAAATTCATCTCCTTACAACACTTTGCCATTTGGGCCTGCCCAGTATCTAAGATTCATCCAGTTTGGGATTCCTCAAACCCATGTTCTCCCTCACTATGGGAGTCCCAGGGAAGGAACTTTAAAGAGACAAGAGGTAATAATTTTAAGCCTTTTCAGACTCCATTGTTTTATGAAAGTCTCTGTATTTTATTGTATTTTGCTGATTGTCTGCTTTAAGATTTAATTCTGTTGTTTTATGTTCATATGCTAATGTATTCAGTACTATTTTGTTACACTGAATCAGTTTAATCTACTGTGTTTTAACTATTAGATATATTCTGTTACTTTTCCCCTATAACTACTGAACAAAATATTGTAAAAGCCCATTAAAAAAAAAAAAACACAACCCCAGCTTTTTCTTCCATTTTGGCTTTGTAAATTGTCACATAGATGATGGATGGACTTCATCAAAACTTGCTACAATTGTATAACAACCTTTGGAAAATTTAATACGCTAAGTATCCCAAATTGATTTTAAAGGGTCTTCAAACATGAATTTTAGATTTTTTTTAACAACTCTGATCATTTTGTCTACCTATGAGTCATTTGTAGCAAGAGGTAAAGGATTCATTTTAGTAGCTGAAGTGAAATACAATTATAATCCCCACCTTCTGCACTTGTAAAAATGTGAATGGATGGGACATAAGTCTTATACCAAAGGATCTGGGAAACTGATCCCAGGGCATGGTACCGCTGGATGGCTCCTAAGAAGGAGTATCTCTCATTTGTAACTCTTCAGTTTAATTTATTTCCACCAGAAAAATCTAGATTTCTTAGTAATGTTCTAGACCCAAATAAGTTTTACTTTGTTTAAAAATATCAACCAAGGTTGAAAGATTTACTACACCTGAAAAACCTGTGACAAGCTTTAGTTTTAAATGTCATACAGCAAACTCACATAAAATATGACAGTGGGTTTGTCTGCTATTGTCATTAAATGGGCTATTATAATTTTGGGGATTTTGATACTTCTTGAATGTGCATTACCTGTTGTACTATTTCTTGTTCTTTATAAAAACGGTTACTTTGTAAACAGTGGATCATGGCCAAGTTTGAAAAGGAAATGGATCTCATTTTTGGGGTGAGAAACCTTTGTATTCTACCTTTTCTTAACTGATAGTGTCAATGACTGGAAGCTATATCTTTTTTATTTTTAAAACTTTTTTATTATTATTGTTTTTGTTTGCATGTGCAATATACTATTTCAGTTTTTTCTCTCCTTTTTGTATTTGAAGCACATGTCACCAGTATTGAGAAGATTTTCTTTAACTTTTTTGATTTTTCAGTAATATAAGCTTAAAATACATTTACCCTGATGTCAATGCATACCCCCAAAATCTTTAGACTATAAAAATGATGCCACTGATTGTTTAAAAAATTTTAAGGGACTTTGCTTAATGATTCTGTCTGATTCCAGAAGAAGGGAATACAAAAAGAGCCATTGCCAAAGAAGCACAAAGCTACTTGCATAGTGCCAATAGAGCACAAGGTCAGAGACCAAACCAATCCTACATGGATTGATGACATTCTGCGCAAGGAGTGCAAGGACTTAATCATGTGTAAGACTAGAGGTTGTGGCTGTTTAACATGTGTTAAATGCAAGTTTTATATAAAATACATGACATCAATTATTCTGGCTCCATCCTGGCTCCCATTTGCTCCTATAATCCAGTCCCTTTTCTCTCTTATAGTATGGCAACTTACTGTAGTCTTGGCTGCAAATGGGTAAGTGAAATATTACTACATTTTGTCCTACAGACTTGTGGGATAAGAAATTACTTTAATTGGACCCTGATTCACAAGGACCTGTTATAAACTTACTTTTCTTTTACTTAGAATTTGATAGTCTATATTTCATCCAGAAGTTATATTTTCTCTTTTATTTGAATTTTTTTGATGTTTTCTATTTCTTCTGCCAATTGATTCATATACCTCATAACTCAGCCATGCAAATTTAAGTGATTCCTGTGTTTTTCAACACCCTTTTCAGGGGGGAATATATTATTATTATTCTAAAATGCAAAGTTTAAATTCTTTTGAGAGTAATTTTAGGTTAAGAAACATGTTACCTCTCCGAATCCAGAAAGTGAACTGTTTGGAGAAGGCACCATGAAGATGCCTCCACAGACCACACACTGCACCAGAAGATCCAGAGTGAACTTTGGGATATGATGATTTGAACTGTGTGGGGCTGAATATATTTGTTTTGTATGTATACCCTTATGCTGAAGGGGCCTGCCCCCTAACTGGCTTTTTGTCAATGTACATAGCAATCATTGGTTTTGTTCTCTTTTTCTTTTATCCCCAAATTATTGTAATTTCAAAGTTGGTTATGTTTACAAGATCCATCAGAGAGACTAGTCTTCCACAGAACTCGGGGGGGGGGGGGGCAGGGGGCGGGGAGGGATGTATAATTGAAAATCTGTTACCCTAAAAAAGAATTACATTTCCCGGGAGCCCGCTGACTTCCTGTAGACAGAGGATATTAGTGAGTAGACGGTCCTCTTGGGCCTCTTTCTAGGGTTTGCAGTCAGCATGGTAACGGTGGTAAGCTAAGTGTGGGGATTTTAAATGGGCTAATCAGCCACGGGCATGTGGTCTTTATTTTGTATCCTCTTTACTCCTTGATTTCTAATGATCACTAATAAATCCCTTAAAATATAACATTTTTAGATGCGAGATTTAATTTTAATCTTTACACAGGATCACTGAAAGTTTTTTTAAGAAAAAAATTGATATGATCCAAGTGGCAAATTAGGAGGATTATTTTGAGAGCTGTGTGAATGAATAATGGATTAAAGAGGGTAGAGATTGGAGTCAGGAAGAAGGAGCTGAAAGCTTCTAGTAGGGTGGTGTCAATGTGAGACAAAATATGGAGCAAGAAGAGTCAAAGATGCCTGGGAGAATTCAGGAGTAATATAGAATACGTTTACTAGAGATAATCATTCAAATTTTGGAAGACAGATTTCAATCAAGTGATTTCTTCTCTAAGATTTTCCTTCAGCTACATAATTGTGCTAGAACATGAAAAGTAATAATTTAATGCTAAATAATTGGCACATCAAAGAACAAATAATAGAAATAAGGAATTTTATTTTTTAATGCCATCAATCACTATACTAGAATTTTTAGGACATAGCTAAAACAGTCCATGGGGAAATAAAAAAAATTCTAAATTTTTTCATCAAAAAGAGAGAAAACATCAATGAATTCTTCATGCAATTTTAAGTAGAAAAAACTTTAAGGTAATCTGATTAAAAAGGAAAGATCATATTGCCAATATCAAAAATGAGAAAGAAAAATGCACAACAAACGAAGAGAGGAAATAAGCGACATTATTAGATATGATTTAGCCTATTATTCATGAACCAAACAGAGCTTGGAGGAAATGGATGAATATTTATAAAAATATAATAGACTAACATAAGAAATAAAGGAGTCTCAAGAATAAACTCTGTCTCAGAAAGACTATGTGAATGAGGCATAAAGGAACTTTCAGAGGACAAAAAACACCAGGACCAGATTATATCTGATTTCTAATGGGGGAGCTAGGTAGCACAGTGGATAAGAGAGCCAGTTCTGGAGGAGAGATGTCCTGAGTTCAAATCAGACTGTGTGACTAGGCTAGGCAATACAGCTTAGAAAATTTAATCAGCATCTCATAGGTAGAAGTGTCTGAGGCCAAATTTGAACCCAGAATCTCCTGTCTCCAAATATAGCTCTCAATATGCTGAGCTACCTCAACCCCAAGTGTCCTTGGCACTTCTCTATCTTAGAACTGATACTAAGAAAACTGTTGGGAAAATTGGTTTGGCAAAGACTGGAATAGACCAACATCTCATACCATATATACCAAGATAAGGTCAACATGGGCACATGATCAGAACATAAAAGATGATAGCATAAGCAAATTGGGTAAGCATGATAGTTTACCTGTCAGATCTGTGAATAAGAGAAGAATTTAGTACCAAATGAGATAGAGAGCATTATAAAATGAAAATGGATAGTTTTGATTATATTAAATTTAAAAGGTTTATATAAAGAAAAAAATGCAATCAAGAAGGAAAACAAAGTTGGGGAAAATTTAAAGGTTTCATTTCCCAAAAACATAGAGAATGAAGTCAAATTAATAAAATTAAAAGTCATTCTCCAATTGATACAATGGTCAAAGGATATGAACAGGAAGTTTTCAGATGAAGAAATCAAAAGCCAGCTATAGTCATATGAAAAAATGTTATTATATCATTCTTGATTGGAGAAAAAGCAAATTAAAACAACTCCGAGATACCACCTTACCCCCCCTGTTAGATTGGCTAATATGGCAGAAAAGAAAAAGGGTTACAAGGGATATTGGAAAACTGGGACATTAGTACACTGTTGGCAGAATTGAGATCTGATCTAACATTCTGGAACACAATCTGGAACTATGTTAACAGGATTCTAAAACTGTGCATACCCTTTGATACAATGATATCATTACTAGGTCTGTGTCCCAAAAAGATTAAAAAAAGGGGGGGGGACCTATTTGTACAAAAATATATATTGTGGCTCTTTTCATGGTAGCCAAGAATTGGAAATTTAGTGGTTGTCTGTCAACCCCTTTTGAGGGTGGGTGAACTGTGGGGAGTGGCAGAATAAATTACTATACATGATTGTAATGGAATACAATTGTGCTATAAGAAATGAAGAACAAGATGATTTCAGAAAAACCAGTAAAGACCAACATGAACTGATACAAAGTGAAGTGAGCAGAACCAGAACACTGTACACGATAACAGCAATATTTTTTTGATGAACCACTATGAATGACATAGTTATTCTCAGCAATGTGGAGAACCAAGACAATCTCAGGGACTCATGATGAAAAATGCCATCTGTCCCTCAAGAAAGAAATTATGGAGTTTGAATGCAGATTGAAACATACTATATTTCACTTTCTTCCTACTTCTCTCTTTTTTTTTGTTTGAGATATTCCACAAAGACTAATATGGAAAAATGTTCTACATGATTGTATGTGTAAAATCCATATCAGACTGATTATCATCTCAGGGACATGGGGAAGTGTGGGAGAGATTGATAGAAAGAGTGGGAAGAGGGGAAAGTATCTGGAGCTCAAAACTTTAAAAAAAAATCTTAAAAATTGTTTTTACTTGGAATTGGGGGAAATATTATTTAAAATAACAAAAATGAATTAGAAAGGAGAAAGATTAAATAATGACATTAATTTAAAACGATTCTCTAGTACCACCTTATAAGCATCATATTGACAAAATTAAAAAATAATAAATTGGCAAATCTAGGACAGGCTATAGGAAAATAGGTATGTTAATTCACCAGTGGTGGAAATGTAACCATATCTAGCCATTCTGGGAAGCATTTTGGAAATAAGTCCTCCCAACTGTACATGCCTTTTGACTCAGTGATAATGCTCCTAGGTGTATTATCAAGGAGAACAAAGAAAGAGGAAAAAGAACTAGATGTACAAAAAGTATTTATAGCAGCTTTCTCATAGTGGCAAAGAATTAGAAACTGAAATGGTTCCCATGAATTGCAGAATGGCTGAAAAAAGTTATAGTATATTAATGTGATGAAATACTACTGTGCAGTAAAAATGATGAAAGGGTTGGTTTTAGAAAAATCCGGAAACAACTATATGAAGTGATGCAAGGTGATATGGTCAGAACCAGGAGAAAAATTTATACATTATACAATTGTATGCAATATAACATTTTCAAACATAAAAAAAATTGATACTGAGAGTAAGGATTTATTTTTTTTAAGTAACTTCTACTAACTTTCAAAGACCAGTTAATTTTTAACGTTGTATCAACTGTTTGTAAAGTAGGAAAAGAGATCCTATCAAATTGCTTCTTGGATACAAATAGGGTTTTGATAGCTAAACTAGCAAGATTCAATCAAAGGAGAGAAAGGAAACTGTAGTCCAATATCCTTAATGACTAAGGATACAAAATATTAAATAAGATGGTAGCAAAGAGGCTATAGAAACATGTTAAAAATTACACATCATACCCTAGTTGGACTTTATACATTAAATATAGGTTAAGTTCAATATCAGGAAAACTATAAATGTAATAGATCATATTAATAACAAAAAAGTCACATTATTATATCAATGAATATGGAAAAATGTGACAAAATAAAACTAATTTCTGTTTTTAAAAACCCATTACCTTGCTTATTACTATGTTAAAATGTTTTTAATCTAAAACCAAGAACCAGCATTCTATATAATGGAAAAGCACAGATCAAGGTCAAGGATGGCTTTTGAAGGGACAAGGCCTAGACATATGATTTCACTAGGCTAGGGAGCTCTTTGGAATGACTCTTACTCTGACTAAGCAGAAAAGCACCTTCATTATAAGTTATGGCCTTAGAGAGTTAAAAGAATAAGTGACTTGGCCAAGATATGTCAGAGGCAGGACCTGAATTCAAGTCTTCCTGGTTATGAGGCTGGCTCTCCATCCACTATGTCATCCTCCCCATTCCTACTATCTGAAAAATTCTGGAGATGTTAGCTATAGCAATAAAGAAAAGAAACTGGGGGAATTAGCAGATGCAAGGAAAAAAACGAAATGATTGCTTTTTGCAAATATGACCATCTACTCTACTCATATAGAACACTAGAAATTAAACTAAAATTAAAATAATTCACAGCTTCAGCAAAATAGCAGAATGTATAATAAATCCATATAGATCATCAGCCATTCTATTTATTCCCAACAAAGCTCCGCAGGAACGTAAAGAGAAATCACATTTGAAATTACAGAAGATATATGTAGTTCTGGAGAATTGTTCTACAGCTACTAAGAAACACTCAGGAACCACATGAATATAACTACAAAGTGCTCTATAAAAATACAAGCAGACCAAAGTACTTGGAATGAGATTAGTTGTTCATGGTTAGTCATGTTAAAATGTGAAAATGACAATACTACCATAATTAGTGTATTGTCTTTGTTCAGTGCCAAACCAATCTAATTTACCTGAAAGCTTATTTATAAGGTTTCCTCTATAGGCCTAGCAACCATAAAAAAAAAATCATCTAGGAAATAAAAGTCAAGATACTTAAGGGAAATAATTGGGGGATTTAAACTATGAAACTGTAATTTGGAACCAGACAAATTGATCAGCAGAACAGATTGGATAAACTAGTGATGTGAATTGTTCTAGCTATTTTAGAAAGCTATTTGGAACTATTATATACCCCCAAAATAAATTTGCATGCTCCTTTGACCCCACAAAACCACCAGTGGGGATATAATATCCCAAAAGGCCAAAAGAAAGAAAAAAAAGGACCCCGGAGTTTGTTATTAGAAAGGCAGAGGGCTCCTCTCCCCTTTTCCATCATGCCTGATGACATTTTTTCACATCCCCCCACCTTTCTGCCCAGTAGTCCAATGGGAATGTATGGCCAGGGGAGGGGTGGGGGGTGGGGTAAAGTTCAGCAGCCCACAAGCAGCAGAGTAGGAAGGGAGCAGAACACTCAGACCACTTCCCTACACTCATTGAGGATATTCCTGATTTCACCTGTCCCTCCCCATAGCAGTCCAATGGGAGCACTGTCTCTAAAAGGCTCACCATCACTGTTCTATAGTATATGTGCATGCCAACAGCACATCTGCTTCAGTCTGCATTAATCTTCCCTCCTCCACTCTTCCAAACCATCTCCCTTTTAATTTCTGGATTTCTTCACCCAAGCACAACTTAATATATAATGCTATCCAGTCCCCTTTAACCTATTCTGTTTCTTTTTAATAAGGTATATTCTTCCAGCATCATATTCCAGTCATAGACCTCAACTGTCAATGAAAACTTTAGTCTAAGTGATACCTAGAAGGTCAAATTCAGTTTTTTGTATAGTTCATCTTATATGGCCTCAAGTATGAACTATATGCATAGAAATCTGAAGCCAAGGTCATGGGTTCTATCAATGATTCTTTTTTTTTTCCTATGAGGAAAAAAAGACAAACCTCTCCCTTCTGATTTGCTTTAATTTTGAGGTGTATGGGGAGAGGGCATGAAGCAGTCAAGGAGATTGCAATGGACATTTGGAATAGTGTCTCCTATAACAGAATGAGTACAAGGCTCAGAGACACAAGAACTGCCTGCTGGAATCTTAGACCTGCTACTAACTCTCCTTGTGCTATCAAGGGAAGTCATTTTATTTCTTTAATATAAATTCCTCCTCTATAAAATAGAGGTAAATAATATTTGTACTCTTTAGCTTAGACAAAAGAGAAAATCGGTGATTTTCAGAGCTAATATGAAGAGTTTTGAAGTGACACACTTGTTTAAAGCATTTTGCCTTATATTTATTTATTTATTATATTTCTCCCTTAAAAATGAAAAACATAAAATCAAAATTTTTTTGTCTAAGAAGAAAAACTGTTTCTTAACAAAGCTCCATCTTAAAGACCTTGCCTAAATCATTATTGAGTATGATTTATGTTTGCTAATGTCCCATATAATGGTGGGTTGTCATGTGAATAGGCTAAGAACATACTAATAAAATCACAGATCCAGACCAGGAGAACTACACACTATAGTTTTAGAATTATATTTCTGTTGAAGCACTAAGAAGACTAAAGATTATTTACTCAATAATATTCATTAAAAACAATAAATTCAAAGAAAAATTTCAAGCCTGTCAATTTTTTTTATGGTCAACATTGCCATGATCACATAGTTTCTTTTCCCTACTTATAGCAATGGAAATAATGCTCTTAAAATGCTCTCCTTTACAAATTTTTGATTCAATAAACACCAATTAAGCTTCCACTGTGTGTATAGCACTGTGCTATGATAATGCTGAGGTACAAAGCAGAGATTATTCACTGTGACCACTACCCTTCACCATCCAGCATAATATATAACTAGAATAAAAAATGTTATGTGTCCCCACAAAGAGGTGCAAAATTAAGTGCTATATATGGTCTGAGAAAGTATAAATCTGTTTCCAAATAAGCAGATATGGGAAGGCTTCTGGGAAGAAATAACAGTTGAGTGGGATTTTAAAGGATGGGCAGAAACTCACTAGTTGACATGGGAGAGAAGGCAAAAAATATCTCTGCATCAATTATTTGTGATGATAAAAGTCTGACATCTAAAATCTGTAATGTGTATAGAATGTCTTAGATCAACAAATTGTTTTTAAACACAATAATCTTGTGAGCCTGGGACATGGGAGGTAGGTGCTAAATAAATGTTTCCAGGTTTCCTTCCTTCCTCCCTGCTAATAAGTGCTCAGAATATGACTTGTCCTAAAATCATGTACATTTTATAAGGAAATTACTGAATCTCCTGCCCTTCCCTTCTGCATTCTCAGTTGCTTCCAATGAGATGGTCCAATTTTGCTTTGAGGTACCTAGTACATATACTGCTAGAATAAAGCCACAGGCACCTAAGGGCATCCTAGAATAACTCTTGCAAAAGCTACTTCCACCTGAGGGCAGGAGCTATTATAATTTATCTTCTGACTCATGCATGACCTTTCAACCCTTAATCTTCTCTTACTTATGAGAGAAACAATAAAGATTAAGTACACTACTTTAGAAAGGATGTCAATTCCTATTCTAATATCTTAAATATTCAATGAAGCTGTTTGAAGAGTAAACTTTAAGAGAGGCAGCTAGCTGGTACAGCAGATAGAGCCCCAGGTCTGTAGTTGGGAAGACCTGGGTTCAAATATGACCTTAGACACCTCCTAGCTGTGTGACTCTGGGCAAGCTACTTAATCCTGTTTGTCTAGCTCTTGCCCTTCTGTCGTAGAATTGTTAAGACAGAAAATAAGGTTTTGTTTTGTTTTTTAACTTAGAAATGAATATTCACATTATTAGTGTGCTCTTAAGGAAAAAAACTATTCAATGAAATTCCATGTCTGCTAGATCAATATTATTCCTCCAAACTAAACTGATGAATTACACCTAATGTTGGCTCTAGTGAGGAAGAAATCATAGTAGATGAAAGTGAAGAGCCTTGGCTTCCTAAGAGTTTGCAGTTTGCATAGACCTGGATCATGGAGTCCACCAGGCCCCTGCCTGAAGCCTTAGAGGTTTGGGGACTGGGGGAATTTGGGGACAGAGAGGGAGCAGAATTATGATGTAAACAAGCCACAGTTCATAACCAAGAATATAAGTTATGACACTCAAAGGTCCAAGCCATACTGAAGCCATATCTGAAATAGAAGTTCAAAGGAGCTGGCAAGGAACAAGGTCTCAAGATAGGCTTGAGTAGGTGAGTAATGAGGTAACAAGGTGTGGAGTTGGGCAGAGTTCTCTGCAGTTTTCACACACCAGCACCTCACCAGTCATAGGAGTTCCACCCATTAGCTTCTACTGAATTCTCCGGAGAATTAGAGAACTCTAGGTACTGCCACTTCTGTGGTTATTCTCAGCAATGCTTGACATATCCTATTAGGTAAATAGAGGAAAGAAGGAACACTCCCAAACCAATCCTCACACTGTTAAGTAGGGAGGAAGAAGCAGATGGTTCCTTGCATGAGATTAGTACTGTCTCAAGGAGGGTTCTGGGGAAAAAGGGCAGATTTTCAAGTTCTTTAGTGGACAGAAGGATGGAATTAAGATTTAAGCAGAGGATCTGGCTTAGATTCTTTTTTCAGAGTGTAAAGAAAAGCATTTAAAAGGAGGTTTGGGCCCCCAAACTGCATATAGTGTTCATTCTTAACGGAATGGCATAATGGAAGAATATTGGATTGGGAGTCAGGAAACATAGACTCTAGTTTTGATTCTGCCATGATAGCTGTATCAAGTAGGGCAAGTCAATTAACCTTTCAGGCCTCAGTTGGCTCATCTATAAAATAAAGGGTTTAGATTAGATTACCTCTAAGGTCTCTTTCAATGTGAATATGCTAGCATTCTAATTCCCTTTTAAAGCAGAGTGACAAGCTTGGCAATATTGAGGCATACTAAAGACAGTATCTACTTGACAGTAGAAAACCTTTTAATTCAGTTCTTTGTGATATACCAAGCCTTTAGCACAATGCCTTACACATAGTAGATGATAGCAGATCTCTTTAGTTAAGTGGATAGATATGACGATCCCATATCCTGAGGAGGCCCCAAAATGGAATTCTGCCAAAGAGTCCCATGGAACAGTCTCCATTTACTTTCAAAAAGTCACAGCCCGTTCTCTAACTACCTTTTTTACTTTTAAAAAAGAATGTGGGAAATTATGCAATTATCTGGGTCCTAATCTACTGTCATTATTGAAAAGACTAATGAATTTTGGAGATTCTTACCACCATTTACTCAAAAATGACAAACTTCATTATAATCTACCTCAATCTTTATTTCCTTCAAATCTTCTCTGCTTAAGAGAGAGATGAAAAGATGATCTGAAAGTAATTAAAACAAAGTGTTTATATTTAGGAGGAATTTTTTCTTCTTTTTAACTTCTAAGCTTATTAGTCAACAAAATTTATTAAGCATCTATTATGTACCAGGCACTGTGCCAAGTGCTGGGGACCCAAAAAGGATCAAAAGACAGATCTCTAACCTTAAAGAGCTTACTATCCAAGGGAAGAGACAACAACCAAACAAAATTATACAAACATACATACACATAAATAGGAAATAATTAACTGAGAGAGGCCACTAGAATTAAGAGGGTGGAAAGGCTTTCTGTAAAAGAAGGGATTTTAGTTGGGACTTGAAAGAAGTAAGGGAAGTCAAGAGGCTGAGATGAAGAGAGACAGTGCTTGCAAGCATGGGGATCAACCAGAGAAAATGCCTTGAGCTGAGAGATGTTATCTTGTTTGAGGAATGGCCAGCCAGGAGCCCAGCATCACCAGATTGTAGTGTGTGTCAGGGAGTAAGGTGTAAGAAGGCTGGAAAGAGAGGGGCAGTTGGGCTTTGAATGTCAAACAAAGATTTTGGCATTAAGTCTCAGAGGTAATAGGAAACCACTGGAATTGATAGGGTAGGACTGAAAATAGTCAGATTTGAGGATTAGGAAAATTACTAAGTGGCTGAATAGAGGATGGACTGGAGTGGGAAGAGACCTGAGCCAGAAAGAGTCAACAGCAGGCTATTGCAATAGTTTAAGCACCAGGTGAGGAGGACCTGCATTAGAATAGGAGTAGTGTCTGAGGAAAGAAGGGGACATATTACTGAGATATTGCTGAGGTGAAATGAACAGATGTTGGCATAAGTTTGGAAATTTGGGGGGCTGGAGTTGTTAAGAGATAATAAGGAGTCCAGGATGACTCCTAGTTTGTGAGCCTACAGGAGTTAGGTCCACCCTCTACAGGAACAAGGAAGTTAGGCAGCAGGGAAGGTTAAGCTTGAGCTTTTGGCTAGGGTTGGTTTTATGTAACTGTAAAAAGAAAAATCAGAAAGTGCTCAGGGTAGCACAAGAGAAATAGGAGTCAGAAATTTCATTTTGTTTAGCTCTTAAAGTAAACATGTATGAGATAAATATGGTATTCAACATGTGTATTTCTCGAAAAGAAGGATGCTTTTGGATCACCTTTAGAGGATATTTTTTTCAGCACTGACCACCCCCAAGCTTTCTCACTCAGATTTATTCTACATGCAATTGTAGAAGGATTAGCTAATTAAGTCAATGACCACCAAACTGATCCTGTGTAAATTCTGCCTCATCAGTATGATTCCCTAAACAAAAGAACTAATGGTAACTACAGAACATAATCCTTAACTAAGCCTTTTAACCTCATCCATCTTTGATCACAATGGCAAGGGATTAAGGCTGTGTTGGTGAACCTATAGCATGTAGGCCATAGCATGCTAGAGGGGGCCACTCCGCCAGGACCCCCTCTTCACCATGTCTGAGGACATTCTTCACCTCACCTGCCTATCTGCCTTGCAGCCCAATGGAAGTGTTTCCTTCCTCCCCTGTCTGGGGTAAGAACAACTCACATGAGGGTTACAGTTTGGGCACTTGGTCTCTAAGATCTCTGAAAGGTTCACCATCAATGGTCTAAGAGAATTTGTACCCCCATTAGACATCTTAAGCACTGCTGTGTAAAACCATTCCTAATTCTCCCAACTGCTAGGGCTACCCTCACCCCCACAATGCTCTATTTAGCTTTCTGGTATATATTTGAATGTAATTAACTTTATATTTCTGTTGTATATATTTTTATATATACTGTAAAATGGAGATTTGAACCCCAGACTTCAATTTCCAGAAGTCCTTTGAAGTTCCCAGAATGCCCTATAATCTCCCTGAGTCCTCACCTGAGTGCGGGAACATAATGGGTATTTAAACTGACTGTACCACCTACTTGCTCTCCCTGCTTCCGGCTTCTAAGCACACGGGTCTCTGAAGATGGAGAGTAAGTGAAATTGAATGAGCTTTAAGCCCTCCTAGGCACATGCTTTCTTATTTTGTATTTTCTTTATTTCTTAATTCTAATAATCTTTAATAAACCTCATAAAATATAATACTTTTAGCAGAGAAACTAATTTTAACTGTTACAATACTTATAGTCTCCCCCTTCAGAATGTAAGGCTCACTTCAAAAGTAGTTGTTTCATTCTTTGTACTTTATCTCCACACAAGTAGGAGGTTAATATATACTTGCTGATTGATGATCAGTTTTGCTGTAGTAAGGATTCATCTGGGGGAAGGGTAGGATTAAAATAAATGGTTAATAAAGACCACCTTACCAATTCTAAGAATCTGTGAGTGTTCAACTACATTGTCAAGACCACAAGACAGGAATTTCTGAGGAGAAAAAGCAAATAATCAAGGTAGAACTCTGCAAGGAATTTTTGCTTATCAGCAATGAATTCTAGAGGACTGCTACTCAGGAACTTTAATTATTCTTAAATAACAGATAACAAGTACTAAATAATTTTTTCCTTTTATAAGATAAAGAAATCTTAAAGCAAAAATAAGTCTCTTCTTAGGACATTTCTCCTACTCATCCGTGATTATTCTCAGACTCCTTTCCCTTTAGGGTGAATTTTCTATCACTTTCTGTACTTTTCACATGACTAAAACACCTTCAATTAAGAGATTAGCAGTAACATTTTTATTTGACTTAACTGGGTACCAATACAAGAAATTACAGGATGCCAATATGACAAGGAAAATGCCACTCAAAATACTCCATACATGGTATTAAACGGAAAGTGTTTTATTGAATCCTATGGTTATATTCACCATACTAATTATTTATAAATCTCAACACACACAATACAAACCGAAACTACTAAACTGTTTAGTAACTAAAGGACGTGAGATACTAATAAATCACCTTTTCAACTGTCCAATCTACCCTTTAAAGTTCAACTCCTATGCCACCTCTTCCTAAAAATTTCCCCAATAGCTTCCTGTCTCCACACTCTGCTTGCATATCTTTTAAACACCTTTCATTCTGTACTGTTGAGGTATGTGCCATGTCAATTAGCATAGGACCTCTGTTCTACATATAATAAGCATAAAATAGAATGTTTCTTGAATTAAACTCAACACTTTTCTTGAGCTTGTTAAGGGTAAATTTTTGGGTTGAGACTGAATATATTAGTGGTCGGCAGGGATTTAAATTCTAAAGTCAATTCAATTAACATTACATAAGCACCTACTATGTGAAAGGTTAGCACCATGCTACTTGGCCCACAAAATAGGATGACAGCTAACATTTATTTCATGTAGCACCTATATTCTGAGTACAGTGCTAAGTGATTTAAAATAATCTCCTTTGATCCTTGCAACAACTCTAGGAACAGGTGCTTTTATTTTCCCTCATTTCACAAATAAGGAAACTGAGGTGGACAGGAGCCAAGTGGCTGCCCATAGTTATACAGCTAGTAAGTGTTGGAGGCCAGATTTGAACTAAGGTATTTCCAACTCCAGGCCCAACTAGCTCTCTTTTTTACTGCATCATACTTATCTTCTGCTGGGGGAATTACAATCCTTACAAGGATAAGTAAGTCAAAGGAGGTAAAATCTGAGCTGTCATGAAGTCGAGAGGGAGAAGATGGTGGGATAAATGCAAAGGCAGGAGACAGAATGCCATATCTGGGGAACTAATAGTCTGAAAGGGAGCAATGAGAAATAATACTGCCAAGGTACATTAGAACCAGATTGTGGAAGGTCTTCAATGCCAGTCTAGAGTCTGTATTTTATCCTAAAAGGCAATAAGGCACCAAAAGTTTTTTTTTTTTTTTTGGGGGGGGGGGGGAGACAGTGACACAGCCAGACCTGTTCCTTAGGAAGATTTGCTTGGTAGCTGTGGGAGAGATGGGTGAGATAAAGAGGAGATCCTGAAAAAAGAAACATGTATCAGCAAAGTACCATAAGAGAAGTCCTGAGGGCCTGAAATAAGGAAGGGACCTAGGAAGCAGAGAAAAAAGTACATAACTGGAAGAGACCTTAAAGGTCATCTGGATAAATCCCTTTGTTTTAAAAGTAAGAAAACCTGAAATTCAAAGAAATGACTCTCCCAAGGTCAAAAAGATTTAATCAAACAGCCCTTTGACTCCAAATCCCTCCTCTGTAACAGCATTACCCCAGATAAAGAAAAGGGGAGATGATATAAGGTTGGAAAAGCAGAATCAACAGGATTTAGCAAGTAATTTGGATATAGGGATGTGAAGGAATAAAGAATCAAAGATAAATGGAAAGCTTATAAACCCAATGTCTTCATAAGTTTAGATAAATTAGAAATTCATTTACTTGGGGTCCTATTTATACTTCTGTTGTCAAATTTAATCAATTTTCTTGTCTGAACAGAAAATATATTGTCATTCTCAGTGTTTTCTAATGTGTATATAATATGGGCTTCAGTTTCCCAAATGGTTAGAATTTTATATTTCCTAAGACTCCCAAAACTCCCCATTTTTTCATACTCAGTCAATCAAGTTAGGACTTGCTTTACATTTTGTACGAGATCACATCATTTAGTCTGACCTATATTTGAGCAGGAATCTGCTTTATGATATTCCTATCAAGTTGTTGATTAGTATTTTAATATCTTCAGTAATGACGTCTCATTTAAGTCTTTCCCACATGAGCTGAGGTATTCCTATTCCTTCCCATACTTGAAGTGAGATTTTTAGGAGGAATACTGCATTTAATATTCCCAAGGTCTGGGATCAAGGTCCAGCTCTGCTGCCTTGATGCCGACCTACCTAATGTGGAAAATTGATATTGAATTATGATGCCCTTTTGGCCCCAAGAACAGTTTGATTTTAACACTACCAATAGTATCTCCCAAAGAAAAGAGAGAAGAGCATGAAAGCACAAATTGTTTCTCCCTTTAGAGTCTACTGAGTGTTTTAGATTCCTGGTGGAGTCAAGATGGTGGTGTAGAGCAGAGAAGCTCAAAGTAACCATGAGAATCCTCTCCAACCAATCTTAAAATAAAGCCACAAAATGAATACAGGAGTGAAAGAACCAACCAACAAGAAGACAGTGAAACACTTTCAAGAAGAGAAAAACCTAAAAGAAAAGCAGAGAACTTCTAGGGTTCCGGGGTGAGAGGGAAGCATAGACAATAAGGAGGAGGCTACAGCAAGAAGTAAAGAGCAAGCCATACTCTCCCACCCCCACCCCATATCTGCGGTTCCAGGGTCAGAATCTAAGCCTAAGACAACATCCAGATCCTGAGACCTTGCCTGGGCAAACAGAGGTTCAACCAACCCACACCCCTTGAAATTCCAAACCTGTAGTGAAGTCCAAATAGTTTCTCCCTCAGATTATGAAACTGGGTTGGGTCCCTGCTTTTGTCTAGATCTTGTCTCAGTTAATGATAACAAGAATAAGGGCATCTTACTGGGCTAACATTTGTTAGAGGCAGGGTGGAGACCTGCTCCTTATTTATCTGTAGACAAGACCTCTCTGAGGTAATGAAGTCAGCTCTATCAGCAGCATTAGAAAGTTTGGTGGACCAGCCACATGTGGAAAGGAGGAAAACATATGCTGGCATTCTCCTGAGACCCACCTCTTTCTGTGATAGAAGTAATGAGGGAGGGTTTGAGGTGGTGAAGCCCACCTTCTCAGTGATTGTTTTCCAATCACAGATGTCCTGGGGAGGGACTGGATGATGATGTCACAAGGGGTATATGAGATGTGCCCAGAGGAAGTCTTTTCTGACCTTCTGTTCTGGTCAATGTCTCTTTCTCTCTCTCCCTCAGTCTCTCTGTCTGTCTCTCTTTTCATGTCACTCTCTCTGGCTGCCTAGCTGCTCACATTAATGCCTCTCTTTCTGGCTCTGATCCCCTACCTGCTGCTTGAATTCTTTTGCATCTATTCAGACAGTGGAGGGAGTCCACTGACTGGCTAGCTAGATTTTCTTGAGTGACTGGTTAATAAATATTTTTAAATTTAATATATACAGTCTCTGGAGAATTTCTTTCATTATACTAGGATCCAGTTTGCTCATAAGGTATATCAAAATAAAGGGGCTAGTCTAAATGAGAGTATCATAGATCATCCAAGCTGGAAGACTGTAATTGAAGACCACTCTAAACATTATAATTGATAGTTATTCAGCAATCACTTCAATTCAATTCAATTAAACTCAAGTGTCGGGAATTGTGCCACACTGTAGGTATGATAAAAAAAATCAAAACAGCCTTCTATCTTAAGAAAAAACACTGTACTGGGAAGAAACAATATGAATATAAAAATAGGAAACTATATAAAAAGAAAATGCAGAATGATTTCCAGGGATAGGATACCAGCAAATAAAGGAATGAGGACAGCTTCCTGTAAGAGATGGTTCTCAGCCCTGAAGAAAACTCAGGATTGTAAGAAGTCAATGTGAGTGAGGAGGAAGTATACTACAAGAGGCAAGAAGGACAGCTCTTCCAAAAGCCCAGGAAACAGAGACTTTGCTTTAGGTAGAAGGACAAATAGACTTTGTCTGGCTAGAATGTAGAGTGAGTAAAAGGGAGTAATGTGCAATAAGCCTGGAAAGGTAGGCCAGAGCCAGACTGTAAAGAGCTTTAAATATCAAACACAGGAATTTGTATTTTATCCTAGAGGGCAGCTGGATGGTACAGTGAATGAGTGTAGGGAAGACATCTTCCGGAATTCAAATCTGGCCTCAGATACTAGCTGTATGACCTGGGCAAGTCACTTAACCTTGTTTGCCTCAGTTTCCTCATATGTAAAATGAGCTGGAGAAGGAAATGGCAAACCACCTCAGTATCTTTGCCAAGAAAACCTCACATTGGGTCATGAAGAGTTGGACAAGACTGAAAAACAAGCCTCAACAACCATAACTGAACAAGCGTTTTTATCCTAGAGGTACTTTGGAGCTATATAACCATGGCTGTGATTTAGAGATCTCACATTTTGGCAGCTCTGTGTAGGACACATTATATAAAGGAGAAGGAGGGCTGAAAGCAGAAAGATCAGCTGGGAGGCTGATAAGCCAATTAGGAGTCTATTGTAATAATGGAGGTGAGAGGTGTTAAGAGTCTGAACTAGGGTGGTGGTGTTTAAGTGGACAGGTGCACTGGAGAGGTTTTGTGATGGTAGAACTTACAAATACTTGTAAATTAATTGGATAGTATGGGTGTAGAGCAGGACTCCAAAGCTGTGAACCTGGGCAACTGGAAAGCTGATAGAGGACTCGACAAAAACAGATGACAAGAGTTGTTTTATTTTGTTTTGGGGAGGAAAAGGAAAAAGTCAATAAATATTTATAAAGCAATTATGTGCCAGGTTCTATGCTAAGTACTGGGGATAATAATATGCATATTTTTGGAGGTATTACCATTGGGGTATGGTGTGAGAAGTCAGTCAATGATGCCCTAAAGTGGTACCAGGTGAGAAATGAGGAAATCTCTGACATGAACTCTCTTCTTAAATGGAAGTTTAGAGTTCACAATCCCACCCTCCAACCAGAGGAAGAATGTAGTGATATGGTGGAATCCCAAGGATGAGGAGCTCTTAGGGATGAGGCTATTCCAATAACGACTTCCCTGTGGCATAGAAAAGAGGCAAATAATATTGAGATTCTCCTTTGGACAAGTTGAATTTTAGATGCCCTGCCAACTGATCATTTGATATTTAGTAGACAATTAATGATGTGGGACTATAGCTCAGAAGACCAGGGGCTGAATACAGACATGGGAGTCATCTACACAAAGATGAGGCAGGTGGAATCATGGGGAAGTGCCAAGAATGCACTTTTTTAAAAAAGAAAAGAATAATAAAACATTTAACAAGAAAAAAACAAGCAGATAGTCCTTAAGTTTAAAATATTCTATACCTTAAAATTCTTCATAACTCATAGGAAAGCAGTTTTTTTTTATGAATTAAAGACAACTCAATTTAAATCAGACACCATCAAGTCATAATTACTTAAGGATCTACTATATACAGATATATCACTAATATTTTTAAATGCAATTTGCTGATTTTTGTAATGCATCATAACTGAAAAGGCTTACAAAAGTTAGCCCTTGAGGACAGCATAGTGTGTGCAGTACTGGGAGAGCCAGATCCAGGTGGGGAAGCAAGTGGGCTGAAGTACAATGGCTCATAAAAGTCTCTATCATTTGGCTTTCCAGAATCTCATAAAGAAGTCCAAAATATTTTCGTTTTGGGCCTCTCATCACTACTTATTCTACCCTCCAGGTTTTCTGGGACTCTCCCTTTTTGCTTTTGTTCAGTTATTTTTCAGTCTGTGACTCCATTTGGGGTTTTCTTGGGAAAGGTACCGGCGGGGTTTGCCATTTTGCTCTCCAGCTCATTTTACAGATGAGGAAACTGAGTCTGCCCGGGTTAAATGACTTGCCTGAGTCACACACCCAGCAAGTGTCTGAGACCAGATTTGAACTCAGGAAGATGAGTCTGTACTCTATCTGCTGAGCCATCTGGCTGCTACCCCAAGCTGCTTCCCTTTTACTGGAAGACTCTGGCTTCAAATCTCACCACCTTAAGTTCTTTGCTTGTTTGTTTCCAACTCAGCTTTAAATGGCTACAGCACTCTGTAGCTATATTGATTATGTTGTTCTCCCTTTGTAGGAAGGTGCATGGGCGGATCAAAAAAAGGTCACAGGGTCTCATCACACAGTAGCTCTTCCTCCAACCAAGCCCTGGCCTATGTCTCTTATTCTGGAAGATTATCCCATAAGGATTGCACTTGTATTTGTACTCTTTCATTTGCTTATGTCCAGTTACCTGATAGGCTGGTCAATTCCTGGCTGTCTACTGCTTGAGATGTTCGTCCTTCCAATAGCACAGTGCTACCTATGTATCTCTGCAGAACACCACCCCTCCTAAGTTAGGTCACTTAGTGTAACTCCCTCAAGAGATGTTCATCCTTTAGAGTCTGTGTTTCTAATGATTGGTTACAGTGAGATCTGGATGGGAAGGTTCTCCTAAGAAAGAAAACCCCAAACCTTTCCAACCAGTTATTTTGCAGGCTTGAAATATCTTTGCTTCCCATGGGGTCTCCAAGATTCCAGCAGTTGGTACTTATGCTAATAGATACTCATCAATATTATATTTAAAATGTGGCCACATGATTTAAATATTGCTGTTCCCTATAGGAAGACCTTTTAAAAGAGAAAAAGGAAGGGGGGGGTACTACAGTGAGGGAAACTGGAGGGGTGGGATCAGATATAGCCATTTTGTCAGTTTTAGCATTTGTTTGGGAGTTTTTTACTTAAATATACTTTGCTTTATAAGAGACAGTGGGAAGTGATGGTAAAATTAAAACCATAAATTAATAAAACATTAAAAACAAACAAAAATATTTCCAAAATCACAACAGAGATAGCTAGGTAGCATTAGAATGCAAGCTCTTGGAAGGTAAGGCTGTTTTTATCTTGTTATGTCCAACACCTAGCACAATACTTGGCACATAGTAGGAGCTTAATAAATGCTTTCTGATTGACAGATTAGGAAAATAAATTTTCAAGAACACTTTTAATATAGGAGACAAGGTCAAAATCTTTATGAAATATACTCATGTAGTAAATTTTAAATTAATCACTCTCATTAAGAACAAAATTTTATTTAAATCTCATGGTGAGGCAAGGGACACTTGCTAAGAAGAATCCCAAATTTAAGAACATAAGAAATTAAGTCAATTCTACCTCATCAATATGTCTAACACATATTCCTCCTCCTCTCTACTCACAGTTACCATCTGAGTACAGCCTCTCTCATAGACTAGAGTTCACTAACTAGTTTCCACTCTTAAACCTTTGCAATTCACCTTCCATAAAGCTGCTGAAACAGTCTTCCTAGGGTTAAGGGTCTGTCCATATCACTTCCCTGTTCAAAAGAACCAGGGATAAAATGTAAACCTCTTAATTGTGAATCATAAAACTATTCCACTCTAATAAAACCATTCTTTAGAAGATCTGATTTAGCTATTTCCTGATCAGTAACAATGGAGATACTTGGAATAACAGAATCAGGTCTTGGAAACTCTACATTTCTCCTCCCTTCTTAGTTTAACAAGATTTGGAAGATCTGCATCAAACTCAAGATTTAATTATCTAAGGAAATGGCCTTCAACAGACATGTGCAGAAAAAAAAGGACAGACCTCTGGGCTGTCCTAAGTCAAGCTAAGTCATCATTGGTACAGATGAGATGCAGGAAAGTGATGTAAAACTGTCTATATAAGGCATGTCACTTCCTCTCTCTTTTCTTTCCCTGGAGAGGCGACTCTGGCTGAGAGTATGCTAGGCATTTCTACATCTTGCAGTGTTGGTGGTGAGTTTTGCCCTTGAGCTGATTCAGGTTCAGGCATCTTAGCTGAGCCCTTTTGGAGGTCAGGCTGATTCTTCCCTCCCTTCACACTCAAAACCTTACTTTCTAGATCTCTTAATCTTCCTGCCTGGTACTAGCCCCTTCCTTCTTCCTTCTTCCTCTCCTCCACTATATCAATTAAATCACCATAAAATTTCCAGCTGAGTTTGGGTGTTTCATTAGGATTTTCTAAATAAAATCCTTGGTGACCACATATAATTATTACATTCAGTCTCAACCATAATTTTAACCCTTACATAATCTATTAAGGCCTCCACAATATGGCTCGAATCTAGTTTCTCAGTCTTATTTTACATCATCCTCACAAACTTTAAGCTCTAACCAAACTAGACTACTAGCTGGTCACAAAATTAATTTTCCATCTCCTTTCTTCATGTATTTGCCATACCTTTTAGTTTTGAAGCCTTTTTATAACTGGACCCCAACCTAACTTTCCAGCCTCATCGTACATCACTATCCATTCTACACTCTCTGACCTACCCACACTTCCCTTTGTTCTGTTCCTTGCACACAGGATACTTCATCTGCCATCTTTGCAATTTTGCACTGGCTACTCCTCCATGGCTAGAGCATGTTCCTTTCTCACGTCTGACTCACAGAATGCCTCTCTTTCTTAAAAACATACTTTCCATATAAATTTTTTCTTTACTACCTTCCTACAATTGCTAATGCCCCCTTGTTTTTATCTGCTTTCTACTCTGTGACTTGCAGATCTTTTTTTTTTGTTCTACTTCTATCAATCCCATGTCCATATTGTGTTTTTGTTCCTCATATTTTATACTTAGGCCCTATGAAATTTCATCACTTTTTTTCATTAAGTTTGGTATATCTATCTTCCCTAATTTTTCAAGTTAAAATATTATTACTACATTCCACCATGTCAGCATTCCAGCAGAACTGAGAACAAATTTGATAAGCACAGTTAATCCTATGATACTTTGCTTTCCAATTTTATACTCAAGTACATACTTGTTTTTATCACTATCTACTATTCAATGATTTAATGAGTTTTAGAGCTGAATGGGATCTCTGATATTATCAAAATTCCTTCATTTTATAGGCTTGGGATACTGAGGCCCTGAGAAAAAGTTATTTTCCTGCCATTATCAAACAGTTAAGAAGAAGGGAAAACATTCAAATCCAGGCCCTTTGGAACTCCAATACATCATATTTATAAAGTGTCTACTCTGTGCTGGTGCCTGTGCCAGGCACTGTGCTAAACCCTGGGGATACAAAACGAGACAAAAGAAAGTCCCTACACTTCTGAAGCTCACAACTAAACAGGGGAGATAACATGGAAATAAACATATGCAGAATAAGCTAGATACAGGATAAAGTGGAAATAACAGAAAGAAGGCACTGGAATTGAGGGGTTAAGGGAAAGCTTCCTGTAAAAGGTGGGATTTTAGTTAGGACTTGAAGGAAGCCGAAGAGAACAGTAATCAGAGCAGAGTAGGGAGCATTCCAGGCAGGGGGAACGCCAAAGAGATTGGAGCTGAGAGATTGAATGTCTTGTTCTCGAAACAGCCAGGAAGCCAGCGTCACTGGATCAAAAAAGTACATATCAGAGGGGGCAGTTGGGTAGCTCAGTGAATTGAGAGCCAGGCCTAGAGATGGGAGGTCCTAGGTTCAAATCTGACCTCAGACACTTCCCAGCTGTGTGACCCTGGGCAAGTCACTTAACCCCTATTGCCTAGCCCTTACCACTCTTCTGCCTTGGAGTCAATACACAGTATTGACTCCATGACAGAAGGTAAGGGCTTAAAAAAAAAAAGTACATGTCAGGAAATAAGGTGCAAGAAGACTGGAAAGGTAGGAGCATTATGAAGGGCTCTGAATACCAAACCAGAGCATTTTGGTTCTGTTCCTGGAAGAAAGGGGGAGCCACTAGAGTTTGAGTTGGAGGGAGTGACATGATCAGACCTGTAGTTTAGGAAAATCACTTTAGTGGTCAAATGGACACTTGGGTCAGGCAAGACCTACCAGCAGGCTATTTGCAATAATCTAGACACAAGGTGATGAGAGTCTGCATCAGAGAAGAAAAGGGAGCATATTTAAGAGATGGTGCAAAGGGGAAATTGATAGGATTTAGCAATAGCTTGGATATGAAGGCTAGAAGACAGTGACAAATCCAGAATGACTCCTAGGTTGGGACCTTGAGGGACTGGAAGGATGCTTTTGGCCTCTACAGTCATAGGGAAGGTGGGAGACATGTTGAGTTGGAGATGTGAGATTGGAAATCACCAGAGGAACTGATGCAGGAAAGGCAGATTTGAGAATCATTACCATAGAGATGGCAATTAAATCCATGGAGCTATGGGATCAGCAAATGAAGTAGTCTAGAAGTGAAGAGGTCTAGGTCAGAATCTGAGGAACACCTATGTTTAGGAAGAGTGATCTGGAGGAGAATCCTGAGAAAATAAGTGGTTAGATAGGTAAAGCAGGAGGTAAGCTAGGAGAAAATTATGTTCTCAAAACTTAAAAAGATGAGAGTAAAAAGAAAAATGAATAATCAATAGTGTCAAAGGCTGTAGAAAGGTCAATAAGAATGAGGACTGAAAAAAGAACATTGGATTTGGCAAGTTAAAGATCATTACAAACTTGAAGCACAGAAATTCAGGTATATGCTGAAAAAAGGCAGAAAAATACATAAAATAAAAAATTTTAATTATGCATTAAATTTGTACCATTTTCCCAAGTGGTATAAAAGTCTTACAGCAGTTTGTCCAATCATGCTTATTCTTGCTCTGAGAAACATCAGTGTGAGTCATTACATCGTTTTGCACCAAAAGTCAGTTCTAAAATCAGTCTTTGTCCAGTGTGCTTGCTTGTAACATCGTGTTTGCGACAGAGCAATGCTTCACTTTTGTTTCATTAATGCAATTTATTTACTTATTTATTCATTAATAGCCTCAAAGTACAAGAGTAGCGAGATTGTTAGTAATGATAAACCTAAGAAAAGTCATGAAGTGTGTAGGTATGTTTGTATAAGAAATACTTATTAAATAATGGAATTCACCATTATGTGTGATTTTCAACTTATTATAGAAGGGTCTTGGAATATACTGTTTTGGTAAAATAAGGTCCTACTGTATTACAGATGATCTTTTCCAGTTTAGGGTAATATCATAGGGTAATAGTGAGCAGAGACAGAAGAAGGATCAAATAAGGGCTGTTTTTTTTTCTGGGCAGGAAAGACATGGACATGCTTGTAGGTAACAGATAATGAATCAAAAGAAAGGGAGAGATTGAAAACAAGAATGAGATGACAGAAGGGCAATCTGTTGAGGGAGATGGGATAGAATGAGATTGCTTGGACAAATACAAGAATTAAGAGTTGGTAAAAAGTGAGACCACTTCATCATATGAGACATGGAAGAAGGAAGAGGCAGACAGCACCAGAAAGGATGACAAGAAATAAGGAAGAAGGGAGAAGAGGGAGTTCAGAGAATGACTTCAGTTTTTTTTTTTACTTCTGTAAAATATGAGGCAAGGTTCTCAGCTAAGTGGGTTGAGAAGGGATGAAAGGGTCTAGAAAAGTTACTCTCTAGAGTGGGATATGAGTTGAAAAAGGAGCTATAAGTAAGACTGCCTAGAAGTAGTGAGAGCCCAGTTGAAGTTACATAATGTAAATTTGTATAGATATATGTATATGTATAGATATAAATTTGTATACATAAAATAAATTTGTATTCTGACCTAGTCAGAACCAAATATTCTTTTCACTGCAGCAATTAGCCATATAAAACAATGGGTACTATATGTTTACTTATGTTTTCGGTTAGGTTATTATAAAAAAATAAAAAGAAATTCTACTATGCAATAGGGATAAAAACAGGCAATCTGTGGCATCAGTAAGAATAAATTACAGATAGCAACTATATTTTACTACTATAATTTATTCTCATTCTCTTTATTTTCCCTCCTTCTTTATTACCGAATCTTCAGTCATAGGACTCAAATTAAAGACCTCTCTGATATACCAGGAAATCCTTAGGCTTAATTCTGCTTATCTGTAGCACAAAGATGTTGGACCAGATGGCTTCTGACATCCCTTCCAACTTTAATTATGATCCTATGAACTGTTTGCCTTCAGTTATATTGTGCCATCCAGGACATTAGTTATTACATATTATTGATGACCCTGAGGCCCCAAAGAGGCCTCTAATTCTTATATCACACCAATGAATATCCCAGAAAACTCATTACTGAGTAGTAAGTTCACTGTTATAAAAAGGTAATAGGCTGGACAGCAGTGGCATGCAATCAGACTTCCATCATTCATCTTGACAAGATGAGACCTTCAATGGATGAGGTTCCACCTCTGTCTGCTGATACCATCCATTCCTTCATTAAGGCCACCTTCTACACCAACTGTCTACAGTAGCACACTGCAAGACTGCTGGGCATTTAGTGACTATAGAGCACAGATTCCTAAAACAGGAACCTAGAGCTAAAGGAAGGTTGGTATACAGTTTTCTCAGAGAATGGATAAACTTAGTCATCACTTCACATACACTGCAAACTAGTGGCTTGAATCTTTATGGAAAACAGGGAAGAACAATCCAAAGAGATGTTCTAATTAACTTCAAAGAATAGTGTCAGCCAAAAATTTTTGCAGATATTTAATAAAAAAATAATGTTGCTAAGATGCTTTAACAGCAAAGAAAAATCACATTCCCAAAATATTTTTAGCAAAGTTCCAATTAAGTACACCTAAATTTGAAATCTTGGGGATTCATAACAGTTCTCTGATATACTTAAGCTGCCACATGGGAAACAAACTATCTGCAGTTTACCATTCTCTTTGCTTTTGGTTACAAATTTTCTTTGAGCTTTTTACATATTATCTGATCTCAGTAGTGTATTGTGCTATTGCCCATCTTTGCATCTACAGCAGTAGGAGCCAGAATGAAGAGAATGGGGCATCCTGTACTATTTCTGGCAGCCTGTCCATTTAGTTTTTCTGATTTCTCATTTTCTATTTCTTTTGGGTAGAACAGCCTTTTGAATGAAGTTAATGAATCAAAAAATATTTACTGAGCACCTATTATACATAAGACTAGTAAAGAGAAAGTAAGGGAAGAGTAATAAAAGTCTCTAACTTGACCTTTGTCTCAAGAAGCTATTTATTTTAAGATGACATCTACACAATCAAGACAACTAATGATAAAAAGGTCTGTGTAGCAAATAATAAAACAGTATAAGCAGTAAGTGCCATAGGTGTTCTAAGGAGAAATGGATATAAGATAAAAGAGCAGAAAGACTTTACAGAAGAGGTAGAAGGCAAACTGTCTTGGAGAAAAGGGATGAGCAGGCAGGGTAGGGAAAGCAAGCTTGATTAGAGCAGAAAGTTCATGTTAGGGAGCAGAGGGTCAAAAGACAGTAAAGGTAAATGAGAGCCAATTTTTATATGGTCTTGAATGCCACACTAAGGACTTTCTTCTTTAGGCAATAATTATTTACTGAAGTTTCCTAACGAAGAATCATCTCTTGCTCTGACCCCTCCTCTCCACTCACATAGCCATCAGTCTAGATCAAGACCTTTGCCGCCATTTCCCAGAACTATTACAATAGTTTCATCTTCTCTCTCCCTGCCTCAAGTTTTTTCTGACTCCACTCCATTCTCCACAAACTATCAAAGTGATTTTCCCAAAGCACTGTTCTGACCATGCTGCTACCCTACTCAATGCTCCTAGCACATCTAGGGCTAAATCTAAATTCTCTTTAGCACCTGGTCCCTACTTAGCTTTTCAGACTTATTACACAGCACTCCCATCCTGCATCTTAAGGCCCTGACCAGCTGTACAGCTCTCTAGAAATGGCATTCACCTCTGGCTATTGAAATAGCAGTCTGTCAGGATGAAATACAGTGATTCCTCAATTACAAATCTGAAACAATCTCTCTTTCTCTTAAAGATACAATTCCAGAAGAAGTATAGGAAACTTTTCCTCATCCTAGTTGCGCCTTTTCTCGATAACTTGTATTTAGTTTATATTTATTCTATACAGACATGTACATGTTTCTCCAACAAGAATGTAAACTCCTAGAGAGAAGGGATTGTTTCCTTTGTGGTCTCCTCAACACCCAACAAACATATAGAAAGTGCTTAATGAATACTAGTGGACTGACCAAAGACATTCTGGATACTTCCCCTTCCCTGGAATGCATTCTCTTCTTTTTCCCCTTTTAGAATCTCTGGTTTTCTTCAAGGTTATTCCAAGAAGGTAAGACATAATTGTTTGTGATCTATTTCTGGATTAAAGTGAAATGATGGAAAAAGTTTGAAGGAAGACGATTGGCTGGAGATCCCGGATGGCTTTCAAAACCCCAACTCATAGACTGATTTGAATTTCTAGAATATCTAGGCATGGTAATATAAAAATTTTAAATGAAAGGGATGGACTAAATATATGAGAAATGTGGTCACCAAAATTAATTACTCAAGTCAGAATGACTTTTATGGTAGTTTATTTACAAAATAGAAGGAGTGAAAACAAGGAAATGAGAGAGAGAGATAATTACTCTGGCCTGGTCAGAACCAGACAGGGCTTCAGAGGTACCAAGCAAAGGGGGGCCCAGAGGTAAATTAAACAAGGGTTCTAGCCATGAGGCCTCATCCAAAATGAAGGATCACTCCAGAGGCTAGTACCTCCAGAAGAGCCAGGAAAAGGAGTCAGCCTTTCACACTCCCATGTGGCAGTCCTAAGGGAAGATCCAAGAGCAGTTTGAGGTCCCAAGCTGGAGCTCCTCCAAGGCCAAATTCAAAGGAGAAAAAGCCCCTCACAGGAAGTTACCACCATTTTTAAAGACAGTACTTTGTGTCACTTTCTGTGCCTTCCTTCCATTTTTACATGGACCAATTGCAGCTTTTGCTTTGCTTCAGATTGCCCAGGGGGCAGTCAGTTTTTTTGATTTGTCACTCACTAGCACATATGGGTCATAGACCCCCCCCCCCAACTTAAGTTTTAAGTGGGGATGTACACATTCCTGGTGGCTAAAATCTAAAAATTGGGCAGGGGAAGAGTTAATCCCATCTTCACAGTTATTTTCTTCCTTCCAATAAAATCAGAGAATAGAATGGACCTAAGAAGAGGCAGTGTTAGAAAGGAGATAAAGGAATGTACTAGAAAGAGTTAGGGGCCCCAGGGCCTTTCCCCGTCTCTACCACTAACCAAGCAACTTCCCCTATAAAATAAAGGGGTTATACTGGGTCATCACTAAGGTCCCTTCTGGTTCCATTTGTAAGTACTAGCTTTTGTTGAACACTTGTCAGCAAGTCATCAGGGTACAGTGAAAGGACTGTCAATGAATTATCCCTTAGTTTCACTGTCAAATCAGTTTTTATTTATCTATTAGTAGCACAGAGAAATTTCCAGTCTGAAAATTCAATCTCAAGCCTTCAATATTTCAGGTAATTTGACAGAAAATATAACACTCTACTTTATCAATGTACATTAGTCATCCTAAGGAAGGTTAAGGAGTTATGGGTTGGAGGTAGGAGACCAAATCCTTATTTGTTCTCTGGGTACCACTAGCACCTCACCTTCTCCCTTTGACCTTTGGCACTGTTATCTTTCAAATGAGGATAATGATAGTCACTCCACATAGTTGTTGTGAAGATGAGAGAAGAAAACAGAAGAGAAAGCGCTTTGAAAAGCTATCCCACATATGTTCTAAATTAAATTTGCTTTTAACTTTCAGCCCTACATCTATGAGCCAGTGAAAATAATACTCCTGTACACATATGTAATGTTTCAATAATGCACAAGCCATCACTTCACAACTTTGTACAGGAACTAATCAAAATAAGTAGGCCAGATGAAAGAGTTCCTGTCTCCTACCAGAAGTATAATGTTGATAGCATTAATCCATTCCCATGCATGGACCCACTGTAGGTCTACAACAATCGTGCCAATTCAAGCAAGACTAAAGAATTTTCCATCTCAAAAAAAAAAAAAAAAGCCTTAAAACAATCATGGATCTATGTCAGTGGTGTCATACTCTAATAGAACCATTAATCCATAATAAGGATCCCTGAGGATCTTTAAAAGATTCGTATTATCTATGTTTTATTTATTTGTTAAATATTTCCTGATTACATTTTAATCTGGTTCCAGATTGTCTGACAGTGTTGAAGGCTATATGGTGGGTACCTCTGATTTAGTTATTAAGCTTTCCATCTTTCTTTCCTTCCCTTCCAAGAGATTTGTATCAATACTGACATCACAGGATTTGGAGCTGAGACACACTTTTGAAATAAGCTAAATTTACCTAAATTTGCAGATGAGGAAAAAGAAGCCTTGAAAGCTTTCATGATTTAAGTGGCCCAGTACAGTCAGCTCAGTCAGAAGTCAGCTCAGAGGTCTCAAAGTCTTCACTTTACCACATTCTATAAACTAAAAACTGCAATTTTGCATTAATATAAATTTTGAGAAATAGTTCACCAGTGTGAATGAATATCTGATTTCTTATCACAAGACTACTATTATAGGTACAATGAACATCATTATAATATATTGCTCTAAGGAACAAGGTTTTTCACGATGTCCTAGTCACTTATCCACTTAAAAAATGATTTCTGTTAATGAGGACACAGAGAAGTTTAAGGAGAAATTCTATTTAATAGGTACTTTGATAAGTCTTTGTCCATCCACAGCTAAAATCACTAACTAAAATGTCATTTAAAATATCAATATGTAACAATTTTATTTGAATGTTTACATAATATGGAGTATTAGTGACATTTAATAGGCTTTTCTGGCTCAGAGCCAGTCACATCACTTTCTGGCACAAAAATGCTAAGTGGCTGTTCCCTAGCGATGCTAGGATAAAACTCTTCAGTTTGGCTTTCAAGGCCCCTCCACAATCTGGCTCCATTCCAAATTTATTTCACATTGCTTCCATGTGTCTACTCCATATTCCATTCAAACTATACTAGCTGTTACCAAAAATGAATTTGACATATCTGTCATTGGTGCAGAGGAGAGTTCCATCCTTCCAGTTTGGAATGCACTCCTTCCTAGTCTGCCCTTCTCAGAATTCTTATCCTCCTTAGAAACTTGGCTCAAGTGCCACTTTGTGTTCTCTCCCCCCACTTGTTAGCACTCTCTCCTTCCTCAAATTACCTTTCACAAAATGTTGTAGCCTTCCCAAGAGAAAGTAAACTCCCTGAGAACAGGAGCTGTTTCATTTATATCTTTGTATCCCCAGTCACAATGCTTTGAAGTAGGCATTAACAGCCTACTTGTTGAATTCTTGAAATATAAGTTTCAATTACAGTGGTTATACATACATATTAAGAGTATTTCTTCTAGACATAAGGGCTAAGTGAGCATAAAAAGAATTCCAGTAAAAGCAGCAAAAAGGCTTTGCTTTAATCAAGTTCAGGGGATATCCTCTATATCCAGAATATTTGGGGAGATTAAAGGTAGAAGTACTAGCTCCCCTGAAGAGATCTTGGCTACATCTAAAAGAGGCACAACAGTCTCAACTTCCTACCTGGAGAACCTAACTACATAAATGAGGCAACCTACTATTGGACATTTCATTTTCTCCTCTTCAGAACTCAACACTCCTCAGCATCACATTCCTCTTCTCTTCCAAACCTTGAGAAAAAAAGGTAATCTTTTCTCTTGCCAATGCCAACTTCTTTACATGTGGTCTTGATCTAGTCTTTCCCTTCCCTTAAGGAAACTTGCCCCAAATCATTCTTTCCCTTTACCTCTTTGTTTTTCTGCTGGTTCCTTATGATCATGCTCATGTCTTTCTCCTCTTTAAAAAGTGCTTTATTTGAACTTTGCCATCCACTCAAACTATTATATTTTAGCATTCTGCTCCCAACTTAACACACTACTAAAATTGCTCTCTTAGGGAGGCCTCCAAATTCTACCTGCTAAATCTAAAGGTCTTTTCTCAATCCTCAGATTCTCCTTGATCTCTCTATAGCTTTTGAAACTACTGTTAGGGTCACCAGATCACAGAATTTAAAATAAGAAAAAACCTTAGAAATCATCTAGTCTAACCCTTAGTTTTTGTAAATGAGGAAATTGAGACATCAAGAAGTTAAGTGACTAGCTCAAGGTCAAAATGCTAGCAAATAGCCACGGCAAAACTCAAACACAGACCTCTGACTAATCCAGTGTTTTTTTCTATTAAACAACTTTTCCAAACCCTCTTCTTTACTTTTTCTCATCCTTTGACTTCCCTGGCACTGTCCTATTTTGGCTGTTTTGCAATCCAATACCATCTTTCCATATCTTTTAGAATCCCTTTACAATACACCTGCAAGCCTTGGTTTGACCACCTGCAATGAGGGGGAATCCTGCTATTTTCAAATGCAATCCATTCTACTTTTTGGATAGCTGTGATTGTTAGGAAGTTTCTCCCTGACATTAAGCCTAAATTTACTTCTATGCAGCTTCTATCCATTGATAGTAGTTTAGTTCCCTGAAGCTAAATCGAATAAATCTAATCCCTTTTACCTATGACAGACAGTCTGTCAAATATTTGAAAACTGCTATTATATCCTTGCAACCCACCCTCCCCACTACACCCATCTCCTCTTCTCTAGGTTAAACATGGCCAGTTCTTTCAATCAATCCTCAAATGGTATGGATTGGAGGCCCATAATCATACTGGTTGCCTTTCTCTGTTATTGTCATGAACTGTCAGAAGATGGTCACTATCCATGTTCTGAAGATCTTTCCTCAACTGTATTACAGAATAGGACATAATACTCACCAGGTCTCACCAGGACAGACTACAGACGTGGAACTTTCAACCTCCTATACTCTTGGAAACTTAATGGAATCCAAAAATGTACTGGCTTTTTTGATTGGCCTATCTTATTTGAACTTGAAATCCACCAAAAACTGCAGCTCTTTTTCATACTGTCCTTTAATCTATCCTGTATTTTGGAAGCAGTTTTTTTTTTTAGCCAAGCATAATTCTTCACATTCATCCATATTAAATTTCATCATATTAATCAGTCCATTGTTAAGATCCTTTCTAGATCCTGCCATCTAGAATCCTGCCATCTCCTAGCTACAAGCTACTTTTAAATCTGATCAGCATACCATCTATATCTTAGACACTGGTCAATTCAAATCACTGGTAAAAATGTAAAATAGAACATGGAAAACTAAGCTCAAATTCCTGGGGGTAGACCACTTGAGAATATGCAATAATTAACAGTTACTCGGAATCTCATTCATCGAACCAGTTCCAAATCCATCCAAGCCACTTCTACCCATCACAGGGCAGCTCATTGACCTGAGCTTGCCTGATCAGCCTCAGTCCTCTGGAAGACAAGAGAACCAGGTCTCCTGGCTCCTCAGGTTGTAGGGGCCAGCCTAAGACTCAGGCCATTACAGGAAAGAGTCAGCAGTAAGTGTCCAGAAGGCCTGAACCTAAGACCTCCCAGAAAGGGAAGGAGGCCAGTCTGGCCAAGCTGTCCACAGGCCCATCTTCCTGCCAATGTCCAGGGGACAGACTGCCCATTGATCTCCCCCCAAATAAAAAAATGATTCATTTCTAGGGACCAGCGAGGATGTTTTTATCAAGTTTGTCGGAAAGCCCAATGTAGATTCAATTAAACCCTGAAAAAAAATCATCTAAACTCACATCCATCTCTCTCTCACAAGAATTTGAGATACTTTGTCAAATGCTTTATTTATTTATTTTTTTAAACCCTTACCTTCCGTCTTGGAGTCAATACTGTGTATTGGCTCCAAGGCAGAAGAGTGGTAAGGGCTAGGCAATGGGGGTCAAGTGACTTGCCCAGGGTCACACAGCTAGGAAGTGGCTGAGGCCAGATTTGAACCTAGGACCTCCCGTCTCTAGGACTGGCTCTTAATCCACTGAGCTACCCAGCTGCCCCCTCAAATGCTTTATTAATCTAGGTAAACTACACCTTCTGCATTGCCCTTACCACTCAGTATTCCTGTCAAAAAGTTACTGTTCTTGGTAAAGCCATATAGACTTTCTGGCAATCTCTTCCTTTTCAAGGTGTTTACTACCTCTTTAATGACACATTGGAATTGTGCCAATGACTAAAGTCAAATTCACTGATCTATTGTCTCACAGTATTATTCTTTGCCCTTTTTTGAAAATAAGAATGCTTGCCTTTCTCCAGTCCTGTATTTCTCTTCTCTCTTTGACCTTCCAAATTTCACTGATAGTGGCTCAAACATCATATCAACAGTTCTTCCAGTACCCAAGGTGGCAATTCCTTTGGGCCAGGTGGCTTGAATTCATCTAGGGCAGCCAAGTGTTCTTTTACTATCTTCTTATTTGCCTTGGGTATCAACCCCCCTATTATCCACTTTTGTCCTGTTGCTTTCCAAAGCAAAGGTCATTTTCTTTGGCAGAGAAATCAGAAGCAAAATTAGAAGTAGGTGGTTCTGCCTTCTCTCTCTCTCTGACATCAGTTATCACAATTCTATCCATTCTGAGCAACAGAGCTTGTTTACTCTTCTCCATCTAATTTATCTCCCCCCAACCCCTCACTTTGTCTTTTCTTATCTGCCTCAGCTCATTTTGAGCTTTAGCACCTGACTTGATTCCAATTCTTAGGAATGTTTTTATAGCTCCTGCAGATATATTTTAAATATCTAAGTGTTAGATTTCTTCACATTCATATCTTTCTCTAGATAACTCTTATTTTTCCTTTTCAATGGGACTACTCTCCTCTGGGTGTTCAAAAGTTTATTAAAGGGTTGTCCATTTCCCTTGACCTGACTTTCCTCATGGAATGCTACCTGTTCTTCCTCTGAACCCTCCAAAATGTTCCCCAAAGTGTTCTTTTCTGCTTCACCATCCAATTTTCCACTCCAAACCGCTCCTCTTTTCAATGCAATACAATAAAATTCTATTAAGTACTGTGTCCCCATTAAGAAATCCACCATCCTTCCAGTTATACAGGTGCAAAATCTAAGCATCATCTGTGATTCTTCTCTATCACTCACTTCATATATTCAAGCATTTACCAAATTCTGATGTTCTGATCTCCATATCTGTTCCTTCTCCCTACTCACACAGCTACATCCTTGTTGATATCCATCTACCCACAAAGCCCTCTAATTGATCTCTGTTCCTCAAATCTCTCCCCAGTTCAATCCATCTTCAGCTGCCAAAGTGATTTTCCTGAAGTGCAGATTTACAAAAATTAAAGAAACTCTGAGATTGCAATTCAGACCCACTAGCCTGGCAAAACTGCATGAGAAGAATAACAAATGTTGGAAGGGCTGCAGGAAAACAGGACCACTAATGCACCGTTGATTGGGCTGGGAATTAGTTTAGCTATTCTGGAAAGCAATTTGGAACTATTTGGAAAGCAATTTGAAAATGTCATATATCTCTTCTCCCTTTCACTATGTCCAAAGAATTACTAAAAAGTACATACCCTTTAACCCAACTATCTCTCAGATATCAAAGAAAGAGGGGAAAACTCTTTTTGCAATTGACCAGAACTGGACACAAGGTGGGGGAGGTTCTATTCAGGAATGGCTAAACAAACTATGACATATGAATGTAATGGAATATTACTGTTTCATCAGAAATTAAAAAATGGAAAATTTCAGAGGAAGCTTGGAATGTTTATGAACTGATGCAAAGAAAAAGTATACCAAACTAAAACACTAATGTAGATGAAACCTACCACTCAGCCTCTTGCTAAAGAGGTGATGAATTTATAATATGTAGACATGAGCATGATGAATATAGGAATTGTTTGCTGGGCTATGTGTTAAACATGTAAATGATGAGGGTTTGATTTCTTAGACTTTGTTGTTATTGTTTGTTGGTGTTGTTCAAAGGGGTAGGGAAGTAGTGGGAGGGATAGATTATCACAGTATGTTAAAAAAAAAATACACTAATAGAGTATAGGTGTGACCACTCAAACTCCAGTGGTTTCCTATTATCTTTAGGATTAAATATGAGTCATCTCTTTGTAATTCTTTGACCAATTTCCAGTCTTCTTATCAGGCTACTCAAGGTTCCTTATGCAACAGTACCCCAAATTTTCCATCCCTTTGCACTGGCTACCCTCAGTACCTGGGATGGTCTTCCTTCACACCCTTTGCCTCTTTAGAACCCCAGATTTTTTTCCTTCAAGACTCAGCTCAAGCATCATGTTCTACAAGAAGTCTTTGTCAATTCCCGCTAGCTGCTTCCCTTTAGGATTCTTCTTAGCTTTTCTCTATTTTGCGAGCATCTTACATATACTTATATAGACACATTCTGTCTCCTCCAACAGAATGTAAATTCCTTAACACCAGTGACATTAACACAATTTTCTATTCTTTGAAACTCTAAGGTCCAGCAAAATAGTAAATGTTATATAGCACAGTGCTTAGCACATGGTAAAAGCTTACTAAATAAACAGGTGGTCAAGTTAAGGCTTGTCAGGTGTGTTGTAAATTCACCTCTTCTCTACACTTCCCTACTTCTATTGATCACATAATTAGAGATCTAGAGCTAGAAAGGATCTTGGAATCCTTTTAGTTTGCCCACCTCCTTTTATGGATGAAAGACCAAAACTTAAACATCAAGTGTCTTGCCAAAGGACACAGTTAAGTGACAGAGTGGCAGAATGCCAGTCTAAGGCCTCTGCTTCCACTATAACACCCTACCATCTCAGCACTGCCACCTACTCTCTGTGTAACCTCTCCTCACCTCCATTTTTTTATATGCAAAACAAGGCAACTGTGGTAGATGTTCTCCTCCAGCTCAGAACTTATGATTCTGATAGGCCCAATCACCCAAGCCTGTAACCTTTACTCTTCTCTCTCCTTCAACTTTACATACAGTTAGTTACCAAGTCTTGTCAACAGATCACATCTTTTCCATTTCTTTCTTTCTTTCCACTCATGTACCCTACAAGGTTAGGACCTCCTTGCCTTTCTTCTGGGCTATTTTAATCAGTTCCTAGCTTTCAATATCCGCTCTTTTCTATCCCAGATTCCCTTCAGCTGTCAAAATAACCTGTCTCTATCACTTCCTTAACCAAAAACCCTTCAAATAGCTTATAATGGTTTCTCAGCTAAAATAAAAACTCCCAAGCCTGGCTTTTAAGATTCCAATCTACCCAGGCCCAGGCTTCCTTCACACATTAATCCCCTTAATGTACTCTGCATTCCAAATATTAACAGTTGTTCCCTGAACTCAACATTCTTTCTCCCACTTCTGTGCATTTGCATAAGCCAACCCCATGCTGGTAATATACTCACTCTCTTCTCACCTCTTGTAGCCACAACATTGGCCTCCTTAAGACACTGAATCTCCTAAATGTTGGGAATTATCCCTAATTATTCCCCAAACCTGGCATCCTGTCTCTCCTGATCTCCACCTCCCAGGTTCCTTAAAATCCCAGCTAAAATTTCACCTCCTCTCCAAGAAGTATTTCTTGGTCTTGGTCTTAATCTTAGTGCTTTGTCTTCAATGCATTATGTGTGTGTTTACACATACATGCATATGAATATCTAAACATATATCCACATGTACACACATACATATAAACAACTATGTTCAGAATATCAATATCTCTATATCTAGTTTGCACATAGCTGTTTGTATGCTGTCACCCCCGTTAAACTGTGCACTACTCTGAAGTATGAGGTCTTTTTGTGTATGTCTCCCCCAAAGCAGCCCAGTACCTGGCACACAGTAGGTGCTTAATAATTGGCTTAGTGATGGATTGCCCAAGTTGTAAATGGTCTCTCCCTCCTCAAATCAAGTTGTATTTACTAATTCATGTCCAAGCTCCATTTCCCAGGAGAAGGTATGCTCCTTGAAGGGGAAGATATTCTTCTTTGAACCCCCTAGCACAGTATGTATACACCCTAACCTATGTCAAATCTAATTTTTAAATGTCTAAATATTTGCTAAAGTAAAAATTTAATTCATATAGTATTCATGAAAATATTCAATAATTGCCTAGATAATTTGTCTTATACAGTGCAAAGAGCACTAGATTTGATATCTGAGGACCTAGGTTCAAATCCTAACTCTGCCAGTCAGTTTCTTCATCTGCAAAATGAGGGGGTTGGAATTCTATGATTATTAGGCAGCTAGGTGGTTCAATGGACAGAACACTGATTGGAGTCAGGAAGACCTAAATTCACATCCAGTTGCAAGTACTTAATGAACTATGTGACTTGAGCAAATCATTTCCCACAGTCCCAATTTCCTTATCTGTAAAATGGGGATAATAATACAACCTACCTCACTCACATAGTTCTTAAAAGGATAAAATGAGATGACGTGTAGAAATCACTTTACAGCTTTCAAGTTCTATAGAAATGCTATCTATTAGTTATGATCCTGGAGAAAATGAGCTGAACAGCATTACCTCTAAAGTCTTTTCTAGCAGTAAAGCCATAATCCTGTGACCTATCAGAATAAACTTACATGGCCCTGTCAAAAACATTCTAAAGAACATTATCTGGTTTTGTTTTCTAGGGGTCTTGATGTTTCCAGATACAAATAAGCAAGGCATGACAGAACTGACAGAATTTGATAGAATTGAGGAACATGCATTTACTAAGAAGGCTACTCTTTTCCCTTAAGAACCTCCACCCACCAAGAGTCAAAGCAGCTCTTCACTTTTGCCTATAACTGCTTTTCTTTGTTTCATCTCCCAAATTTCCAGAGTGAACCAAACCAAACCCTTGCCACACTGTCTGACAGGAAGTTTTTGGTGTCTCCTGTGCCCTGGGACTCTCATTCCACCAAAAAAAAAAAAAAAAGCTATGCGGCTTAATGAATTCTGTCCTCAGAATCAAGGAGTCCTAGGTTTAAGTCCTGTCTCTGACACACCGCCTATGGGAACATAGTTACTTAACTTCCAAATCCCACACCTACTCTTTAAGGGGAAGTGCTGATTTCCATCATTAGGGGGACTTTTCTCATTAGGAGGTCTAGATACCAAGGAAATTTGATGATTTCCATCCCTGTCCCCTCCCCCCACAACCTGGTCCCAGAACCTGAAAATAAGAATTTCCTCCCAGTCAAAAGTCCTCCATTCCCCTACTTATGTTTCACTAAAGTAGTGGAAGCATAGTAAAGAAACACTGAACAGCTTTGGAATGGGTAATGATTGGGTAAAACCATCCTTTAAACACAACACTCTACTTCCAGTCTTATTTTTTATTTTCTCAAATGGAAACAAAAGCCGGATGCCCACTATAAACAAATAAATGAAGCTACAGAATAACAGTGCAACCTGTAGGTCTAACATTAGTGTAACTTTCAAGCAGGTGCTTCAATGTTTCTGTAAACATAAGGCAATTCTCCAAAGGGTAAAAAAGATACTAAAAACATATACACAAACAACCTTCTTTAACCATTTGACCAGGAAAGGAAACTAGGCACAATTTTCCTAAAAACTCAAAATACTGCTTCCCTCAACGCCAGTGTGTGGTAACAGAATTTTAATGCTAGAAGGGTGCTCAGTTTCATTCAATCAACATTTATTAAATGCCCACTATGAATGAAGATCAATGAAAACAAAAATAGATCAGACACAAAATTTGTTCTCAAAGAGGCTACAATCAGGAATGGCAGACACAAATAACTAAATACAAGGAAGAACTTAAGTACAAGGGAGAAATCTGACAAGAAATCAGAGAAGCAAGACATCACTTTACCTGGGGGGAGGGAAGGGAGAAGATAAATTATAGGCATGAGAAAAAGAAAGGACATAAGAGGTAGAAAGCAGACCAGTTTTTCCAGAAAACTGAATACATCAAGAACTAGTATGACAAAAGGCTGAAAAGGTAGGTGGGGCCAGATGGTAGAATGCCTTGAACACCAGAATCAATCATATAAACTTTATTCAGGAAACACTAAGAAGCCAATTGTGGCATTCTGATAGAACTACTGCCATCCAAAGTGGACTATGCCACTCTTCTCATTTGAAAGATGAGTAAACTAACCTCCAGAGACACAACTTGACTTGCCTGAATTCACACAATTAATTAACTATATGATCAGTATTAGAACTTGGGTCTCCTGACAGTTGGGTTCTTTTTTCATGATATGACTGCTAATCTCAGACCAAGAATAAAAACCAGAGAGATGGTCAATAATACCTCAAGGGACTTCAGAAATTAAAATCCTAAGTGTGGGAAAATTCCTTCTTGGTGAAAAAGATGGGAATGTATCTCAAACAGCTAAAAAATGCTAGTGTTAGTCATAAAAAGGAATAACATATGAGTTTCATGAAAATCCTAACAGAACTACATTCAGAGGGATCAGAGGGCAAATATACATGTGAAATGTAGGTGATATTATTTATTATTAGTTAGGTTTGATAATTATCCTCTTTCTCAAAGAATTCCAACCTAGACACCACACAATAAGAAAAGAGATTTTAAAAAATGTGTCAAGGGCTTCTCCCAGTTTTCTTGTAAGTGATATAACCAAGGGCAGACTGAAGGACCTAGGGATTTTTAGCTTGGAGATGAAAAGACTTAGGACCACATGGTAATTCTTAAGAATGTTAAGGGCTCTCATGTGGAAGAGGGTCTAGACTTGTTCTATCTGCAATAGGCAGAAGGAGAAGAAAAGCAGATTTCTATTCAATATAAGGAGAAAAAATCTTCATGAGCAACGAAAAGCACTCAAAATTGGGGCAGGTTGCCTGGAGAGAGAGCGGATTATTTCTCACTAGAGGCCATTTAATAGAGGGGAAATGGCCATCTAATAAAAGCCAGGAATGTAAGTTAGAAGGTAGTCTGTTTAGTTGTGAAATGAACTAGAGGACTTTTGAGGTCCTCTCCAATTTTTGATATTCAGTGATAGATTTCCATCTGTCTTTAGGAAAGCTACAACATACAATCAATAAGTAATTCTAACGATGAGGAGTAAAGTATGCCATCAAGTACTGCATGAAAGAAAGTTGGTGAGAGATGACAGGAATATGCCCAAGGGTGCTGTCACCTCCCTGGTCCAGAAGATCTCTAACCTCCAGCATGCTTGAGGATCCTTTGTGACATATGTTTGAGAGGACACAGACAAGAGTTGCAAAGGACTGGTGGGCACGGGTGGTTTGCAATTTGCTCTGTAGGAGGGAACTCCCAAATTGATGAGATCACAGATCCACTGGGGTTATGAGATCTACAGATCAGTAGTTCTTGAACTTTGGCTCATGGCACAGTATTATTCTTTAGGATAAGGAAACCAGGCCCACTAAGGTGAGTTACATGTGCAAGTTCCATACAAAACTGTAAATTCCACAAGATTTTTGGCACACCAAGAAGGAACTTACACTACAGTACCTCTCTATTTAATGCTTTTAACTAAAAACTTCAAATTAAAACAAAGGAATATTTATCAAGGTAGAATATGCCAGAAAACTGGCAAGTTTTGATATTTTTTATAGGTAACAGAGAATGAGAGTGAGGCTGAAAAGAAAGTTTACAGTTATTTCTATCACATCTCATTTGCTGTTGTCCAAGCAATCCTATCTATCCAGACCTTTATTATTCTAAATCCTGCTTCCCAATATATTGGTCATTCTTTTCAATTTTGTGTCATCATCAAATGAGATGTGTTGCCAGCATGTGTGTGTGCATGTGTGCACACATACACTTCCTCACATGCACCATCAGCAAACTGGAAATACAGGTTCAAAAACCTAAATATGGATCAGAGGGATGTGACCTTAACTGCATGTGAAAGATTTGGGAGTTTTATTCTACTAGAAATTCAATGAAACTACAATGTGGCTTTGTTGCTAACAAGTCCCCTCAAAAACTAGTCACATGTATATTTTCCAAATCAAAATAGCAGTTCCAATATAAACTACATTATCCAAGGTACTATGTACTATTTGGGGAGCCACATTGAAGGATATTTACAAATTGAATAGAAAACAACCAGGATGGTAAAAGGTCTGAAAATCAGGCTTCATGAAAAAAGGTTGAAAGAACTAAGAATATTTTGCCTGGAGAAGGGAAGGATAGTCTGGGGAAACTAAAATATGACAGTTGTGTAAAATGCTCCCAGGACTTTCACAATGAAATGAGATTAGATTTACTTGGTCCTTCTTTCGAGAGCAGAGGATTTCAGCTAAATATAAGGAAGAAGTCCCTAATAATTAGAAATGTTCAACAATAAAACATGTTGCCTTTCAAAGTAATAAATATTCTAGAAATGGAGATGTTCAAGCAGATGACAAAATGACCCAAACCTAATAATTCCATATTGTATCTGTTAATTTTTGCAATGAATATTCAGCACATTTAAAGATAACATATATTCAGGAGGATAACTGAGCATAGTGAATGAATGTAGAAAGGATCTGAACACAAATCCTTCCCATAACACTTTCTGCTCATGTGAGCATTGGCAAATCCAGAGCCTGTTTCCTCATCTTAAAAATGGACATCATAATACTGGTAGCAATTACATTGAGAATTAAGTACAGGAGACGGGAGGTCCTAGGTTCAAATCCGGCCTCAGCCACTTCCTAGCTGTGTGACCCCGGGCAGGTCACTTGACCCCCATTGCCTACCCTTACCACTCTTCTGCCTTGGAGCCAATACACAGTATTGACTCCAAGACGGAAGGTAAGGGTTTAAAAAAAAAAAAAAGAATTAAGTACAAGTTGGCTTATTCCAGTATACTACATTACTGCCCATTCAACATGAATTTAAGAAAACATACTTGTTTCCAAAATTATGGTTCCTTGAAATACTTTCACAAATCTTGCTATTTTAATACAGTAAGAAAAAGAATAAAGCAAAGTGAAATGTTAGATTTAGTATATGGCTTGCAACTAGAAAAACATCTTGTTTATGTTTCTATCCTTAAGATAGAATTCCAACCCTGGGACTTTGCACTTCAGGATGTGGCAAAATTAGGACACTAATGCATTGTTGGTGGAGTTATGAACTGATTCAACCATTCTGGAAGGCAATTTGGAACTATACCAAAAGGGCTATAAAACTGGGCATACCCACCCTTTGATCTGGTAATACCTCTACTGGGTCTATATCCCAAAGCAATGATAAAACAAGGGGAAAGGACTTACTTGTACAAAAATATTTATAGTTGCTCTTTTTGTGGTGGCAAAGAATTGGAAATTGAGGGGATGTCCATCAGTTAGGGAATGGCTGAACAAATTGTCGTACATGTTGCTAATGGAATACTATTTGCTATAAGAAATGATAAGCACAGTGATTTCAGAAAAAGCTGGAAAGATCTGTGGGAACTGATGCAGAGTGAAATTAGCAGAACTGGAAGAACATTGTACACAGTAACAGCAATATTGTATGATGATTATCTGTAAAAACTTCACTACTCACAACAATGCAATAGTCCAGGACAATCCTGAAAGACTTATTATGGGAAATGCTATCCACCTCCAGAGAAAGAACTGCTGGACTTGTCTTTCACATCAGTGTATTGTATGGTTTTATTTTGGGGTTTTGTTATGTATGAATGTGCTTTTACAACAATGACCAATATGGAAGTGAGTTTTGTAATAATAAAAAAATGATAAAATAAAATAAAAATAATGGGTATCTCATAAATGTTTGTTGAAATGAATGGACTTCTCCACAGAACAGTAGAGAAGGCACTAGGGGGCAGCTAGATGGCTCTGTGAATAGAGTGCCAGGCCTAGAGCTGGGAGGATCTCAGTTCAAATTTGGATTCAGATACTTCCTAGCTATGGGTCCCCAGTCAGGACACTTAACTCCAATTTTCTAGTCATTGCCCTTCCAACTTGGAATTGTTAATAAGATAGAAAGTAGGGGGGAGAGAACAAAAGAGAAAGCACTGATTTAAGATCAGAGGAATTGAGTTAAACACTAGAAGGCATATTAAGTGACTGAAATAAAAATAACTTTATCTTGAAATAAAAATTTCCCTCTTACTATTTTTCTTTATCTTATGGATTACAAAACAAAAACAAATAAAAACAACCCAACACCACACAGTTTCCCTGAATACAGCTGGTCCTTGGAGGTGTTCTTAAATTCTGGTGATCAAACCTGGGGCTCCTTTGGACTACCCATGCTACCCTAGACAAATTGCCTCAGTTCTCAGCCCTTTAGCTTCCTGCCCTATAAAATAACAAGGCTAGAATTCTGAAAAGCAATGTATAATAATGAACAAAAACTTACTCAAATGCCTGGTACCTTTTCACCTAGAGATTATAGGTGAATCTGTGAGCTATCTCCTCCAAGGATGTCAATAACAACAAAGTCCCATATATACCCCATGTTTATAGCATGTTTATAGCATATAACACTTTTTGTGTTAGCAAAGAACTGGAAATGAAGTAAATGCTCATCCATTGGGGAATGGTAAAACTAACTAGGAAACATGTATGTAATGTGTTCTAAATTTTATGAATATAATGAATACTGAGAAGCATGGAAAGACACAAAGTGAAGTAAACTGAACCAGAAAAACAACAGTCTATCTTTCTATCTTCATGTTGACTAGAGTGCTGGACTTGGGAGTTAGGAAGACCTGAATTTTAATACAGTCTCAGACATTTGCTAGCCAGGTAACCCTGCGCAAATTACCTAGCCTCAGCCTCAGTTTCTTCATCTGTAAAATGAGGATAATAATAGTTCCTACTTCTCAGGGATGTTAGGAGGATAAAAAAAGATGCCACATAAAGCACTTTGTAAACCTTAAAACACTATGTAAATACTAGCTATTAAAATAATTATTACCAACACAATACAAATAGAAATAGTAACAACAAAACAGACAAAGCTGAATGCTCTGAATTAAAATAATCTTGTGGCACCAAAGAAGAGAGTTAAAAAGACATCTTCTGCTTCTTTACAGAAATGGCAGATCATAGGTGTGGGATAATGCATGTGATCTCAGACTTTAAATCAAATGTTTAGTTTTGATTGTTCTCATCTTTTTTTCCCCTTTATTATATAAGAAATAGCTTTTGGGGAACAGGGAGGAGAAACATACAGTGGGAAATGAGGTGATTTAAAAACAAAAAATAACAATACAAATAAATGTATACTTTTCCCCCCTTTAAAATCACAGGGCTAGAACAAATATGAGCTCTATGGCCCTTCTCATTCTACGTTCTATAGTCCTAAGAAAAAACCTTTGAACAACATCAAAAATCCACTTGGGCCTAAAGAACACTACCACAAGCTCTGCCTAGATACACTTCCTCAAGTAAAAATGGCCTCATACCAGCTTTAGCTCTTGTGCATAGCTCTGACAAGTACATTAGTAAGAAATGAAATCTCTCCATTATAAATGCCTGCAATGCTCATGGTGTCACGCACACTCACATGAAATCTAGAGCACTGGAAGCAGCTGGCTTTAGAAGAGACTAGAGCAAAACACAGTCAGTTCCCTCTGTATAAATCACTCAGCCCAGACTGCCAAAGGGGCCTGAGGAGCTTTATCCACAATTCTGTTCTTTTGAATGGTTTGCACTGCCTCATTTTTAATTTGGTTTAATTCTCCAGAATTTGCTTGTATACTTAGCTTGTCTTTTCTACAAAGCTGTGAGAAACTTATCAAAAAGTCAACATTTCTTTCTCCTTTATATTCCTTTATATATAGGTACAATGCTTTAGCTCTATAAATCGTTGCTGAACCATCAATAAGATAGATAGTGCATGTTTAAAACCAAAATGGAAGTCAAAGAGAGATTCAGGCCCTCAAACCCTCATGCCTGGACTATTGTTTATAATCTCTATAGCTGGTCTTGCCTGCCTCAATTCTCTCCCTGCTAACAGTCTATCCAGGACATGTTTTCAGGCAGCAGGAAAAAGTTGAAGAGGGAATGGGAGTGGGAGGGGATGCCCTGGAGATAAGAAGGGATGAGATTAAAGACATGAGTAGAGAGAGGCATTGCCTTGGCCAGAAGGGCCATCTCTTCATCACAAGCTGGAGCAGAAGAGGAGAAAATGGCAGAGAGATTTTGAGGTACAGAATAGGGAAGAGCAAGCTCCCAAGTGATGGTTTCTATTTTCTCCCTAAAGAAACACTTGGTTATCACCTGAGTAGGGGAATGAAAGAGGCTGGGTAGGAAAGAAGAGAAGATTTACACTACTGGTTGTTAGGAGAGTGATAGTCATTTAAGGAAGAAGGAAAGGATGCCATACAACAGACACAACAATCCTACCTGTGATTGAATTGTGGACTTATATCAGTAGAGCTAACGTTGTGAGGGCTTCACTGTCACCCAGCAACTCAAAAGCAAAAAAAGAGGCAACTCCAAGTTAGAATGTGGCAAGATGTGAGGGACAATATAAGGGGTTAAGGGGCTTGAGGTGAAGCAAAGGGCCCACATGATGGTCTGGGGAAACTACAAGAGCAAAGACCATAAGCCAGAGCAAAGAGGGAAAGCAGAAGGAGAGGCAGGGTTGGCAATGATGATCAGAACTGAATTCAGAATTTCCTAGCATGGTGGTAGAACAGTTTGGTGTGACAGAGAAATCAAATATTTTCAATGGATAGCTGAAATATGGGGATAGGCCCAATTCATTTAGAAGGCTGATGAACTGAGAGGCCAGGGTACCTGGGAGAGGGGGAAAAAAACACATTGATATGGGGGGGGGGGGGGGGGCGGTAAAACTGTTGTATGTATATTAGCTGATTTGTCTTATAATAATCTTGGGAAGCAAATACTATATTATCCCCCTTTTACAAATGAAGAAACTGAGGCTGGGAGTTTAAGTGACTTGCTGCCCAAGATCATAGAGTTGGTTGGCTATTGTCCTTCACACTCAGAGGAACAAAGACATCCCTCTTCTGTCAAGGCAGGGGCTGGTCAGACCAACATGAGCTCAGAAGGCTCTACCACAAATAACCTAAATGAACATTTGGAAAGGAGATATCTTTAAACTGGAGCATCTCGTGCCTCTCTGTAGCTACTGCAATTCTGCTTTGTGATCACAGAGCTAATTAAGTGTTAGAGGTAGCTTCTGAACCCAGGTTCTCCGGACACCAAGTCTGATGCTTTAGCCACTGTGCTCCAAAATGATTGTGAAAAATAAACCTGGAACAACTCCCTGAGAAACGATGGAAAATGACCCGGGATCCAACAGATGTTTGCAATAACCATGTGGGCCAATTCAAAGGGCAAAGGAGCTGAATGAGAGGGGGAAGGGTCAGAGTCAAGAAGAGGAAAGAAAATCAAGGAATTGAGTAACTCCTAGAATCTCCATTTTAAGGAAGGCTCAGGACAAAGGCTAGGCCTCCGACTTTCCATAGTTTTTCAGTCTTCTTTTATGTGTTATCTTCCCCTATCAGGGAAGGGAAAGGACTAAGGATTTATATAACACCTACTATGTGCCAGGCACTGTACCTTAAGAGCTTTCCAAATATCATCTCAACTGATCCTAACAATAATCCTGGGAGGTAAGTATAAGTATTATCCCCATTTCATATTTGAGGAAACTGAGGCAAAGAGAGGTTCAGTAACTTGCCCATTAGAACTCAGGTCCTCCTGCCTCCAGGCTGAGGGCTCTATCCAATGTGCCACTGGGAGAATATAAAGGCTTGACTGCCTGTTTGCTTCCTGGCGCTAAGCACTGTTCCTAGGACAAAGTAAGTACTTAAATGTGGATTTGCTCTGACTATTCTTCCTGGTCCAGTGTGTAAGGGGCATTCTGGGGCATGGAGAGAATGGACAGGGACAGTGTCTCCAGTGAAAGCCAGTTTTCTTTGAGTTCATGAAGTCAGATGGGACAGTGTTATGAATAGTGGTTCTGTGGTGAAGGGCACCATGGACAGAGGGTTCGAGGGCTAGGGCTGAAGTGGATGGGGATGAGAAGGTGGGCAGCAGTGCAGGGGAATGGTGTGAAGAGTAGGTGACTCAAACGCCTAAGAAGAGAGAGGGGGTGAGAGTTTGTTATTAGAAAGTCCAATGAAGAAAAGGGGGAGGGAACAAGTACTGTGTGCCAGCCACTTGCTAGAATATTACAAATATTCTCACAATAACCCCGTGAAGCAGGTATTATTATTACCCTCATTTACAGTTGGAGAAACCAAGGTAAATGGAAGTTCAGTGAATGTCCAGGATCACAGAGCTAAAAAGTGTCTGAGGCCAGATTTGAACTTGGCTCTTTCTGACTCCAGGCCTAGAGGGCTACTCACTGAGTCCTTTAGCTTGCCTTATGATAATAGCTAGTGTTTATACAGCACTTTTGAAAAGCACCTTACAGATATTATTTCATACAATTCTCATAACACTGAGAGTTAGGAACTATCATTCCCATTTTACAGGTGGTAAAACTGAGGCACAGAGAGATTAAGTGACTTGCCCAAGGTCACACAGCTGAGAAGTATGTGCAGCCAGCCTTTAACAGAGGACTTTCTGACTATAAGTCCAAAACTCTATGTCTATAAGTTTAAGAATCCAGGACTTCTCAATCCAGCTTTGGGCACACCCACCATTGCTGTGGTGATAGAGAGTGGAGAAAATGAAACTTAGGCAGGGGGCTAGAGCAAGGAAGCTTCCAGATCCTGTCCCTGTCCAAAGCAATGCTCTCCCAGGATCGGTAAGTATTGAAAAGTTTTAGCATTAGTGGAACTTTCAACCTGCCTGGAGGACTCAGGGATAATAGAGGGAGTTGAGACACTCAGGTTCTAATCCTGACCACATATGATCTTGTCATAAGGATAAGTCACTTGAATGCTCTTGTTCTTCATCAGTAAAAAGAAGAGTGTTGAGCCAGGCAACTTTTGGGGCTGGATTCAGTTTTAAAGTTCTAAAAACCTGGGAATATGATACTCAGGCTTCTAGCATGCAAGCCAAAGGTGTAGAAGAAATCCTGCTCAACAGTCACTGGAGAGAGGAATAGAGGGAAGGTATGGAATCCAGTACAAGCTCCACGTTATTTTATCACCTGGTCAAATTAAAGTGGGTGAGAAGGCAGCTCCATGTTAAGCCCATCAACTCCCTACTTCCAAGCCTATCATGGTTCCCCATTGCCTATAAGCTAACCTTCCAGAATTCTGAAAGTTATCTCTTACAAGGTCTTCCTAAATTTAGATTCCTTTACACACCCCTGCCGCCACCACCGCCGCCGCCGCCCCCCCCCCCCCAGGTGCTGCTAGTCTGTTCCACTGTTGGCCATTTCTACTCATTGGTATAAGGAACAATTTTTCCTCAAAAAGCACTGCCAGGGGCAGCTGGGTAGCTTAGAGCATTGAGAGCCAGGCCTGAAGATGGGGAGATCCTGGGTTCAAATCTGACCTCTTGCCTATATGACCCTGGCCAAGTCACTTAACCCCATTTCCTAGCTCTTACCACTCTTCTGCCTTGGAACCAATAAACATTATTGATTCTAAGATGAAAGGTAAGGGTTTAAAAAAAAATTTTTTTAAGCACTGCCATTCCCATAAGAATGCTTCAACTCAAAATCCTAGTACAGCACTCTGAACAAAATGAGCACACAGTATATCAAGGCTCAAATGTATCCCATATTCATCCTCTATCAAGAGAAAACAGACATCCCCAACACCCTTAAGAGTTCCTCAGATGACAGCTTGCACAGTCTTCCTACTCTCTAGCTCATCAATCCTTCACTTTGATCCTCCGAAGAGCTATGACTGCATCCATGTGAGCAATCCCATATCACCATCTCTCTGTGACATAACAAGTCTTTATGAGCTGCTGGAGTAAAAAATTCTCTAACCCTTTGACCCAAGTCTCAAGACAAGTCTGGAGCCCTGAGCACTGCACACAATGCTCCAGATGGGAACTGGTGAAAGAATACAGGTCTCACTCCTTCCCACCATACAACTAATCTCTACCAGAAAAGCATTTTCTCAAAGCACAGTTTTTACCAGCTCCAAGACTGCTTGTCACATCCCTAAGTCTTATAAGTGAAATGCTAAGCCAAGCCCCTCTACACCTCCAATGACTTCTGTATTTGATGTTTCAAAGCTAAATACTGTACAGGAGTTTCATCCAGTCTAAGACAATTTACAATTCAGATTCTTCCATCTGACCTATTAGTGAGCACACTCAATTTAGTGTTATCTGTAAATACAATCACAGGCCCCTTTGTCACTTCAATTTATTCCCATTCAAGAAATAATTACCCCAAACCAACTATTTGCAGGGTACTTTATAAGGAGGCAGGAAAGTAAAGATGAGAAATAGAGTCCCTGCTCTCAAAGAGCCTGCAAATTCAGTAGAAAGTTAAGTGATATTCCAACAAGTATAACCCAGGGAGAAATATGCATAGGAAAAGTCAAGCAGAAAAAGACTGGAGTTTCAATGACAAATTCACTTTTAACTAACTGGTTTCATGAACATGGACAACTGAATTAGAACTTGCAGGAAGCCAAGATCCTTTCCCTAAGTTGCTGGTTAAAAAAAAATGTTGAACAAGACCGGAACTGAGGACAGAATGATGAGTCATACAAATAAGCTGGTAAAGACCACTCCCAAGGTTAACATAATCCACATTAGTGAATATTTTACATAGTTGTTCAATTCTGAATCCCCATAAGTAAATTAACTAAAAGTTAAAGTGAAATGATATGCTGAAAACAACATATACTCTATTCCATCAGTCACCCAGTCCAATCAAGAAAGGCGATAGAGTTTTATTTGGAATACTTTGTTCTTGCAAAAACCATGCTGAATCCCAATGACCAACTTTTTCCTAAGCATGCCTCAATTGGTGGCCTGTAATCTATTCTAGAATGTGACCTGGCATTCTAGATCTCCCACAACTTATTTTTTCCTCATTGCTTCCTTACAGTTTAATCTAATAAGCTCTTCTCTGTAGTCGGTAGAACTTGCCTCACTCAGGCCTCTACCATGCCTTCTGATTACCCATGTATATCCCACTCCTCCCTTCTGGAACACTCCGCCTCTGACTCTGAACATACAAATCAAATCACTATAACTCTCATTTCCTCCCTACTACCTCCCCCCATCACCATATTAATTCCTAGGAAGCTCTCCATCCTCTGGACACCTTAAGTTCATGCTACCATACTCTTATTTAGCCCTATTCTACTAACTAAAGTTTAATGTTCATGCACCTTGCTGCCACAGCAATACCATAAGTACCTTGAGGGCAAGGCCCACATCATACTTGCTTCTCCTTCATAATACCCAGCAGATATAATAACTTGCATATAGAAGATACTCAACAAATAGTTATTGACTAAGCATCCCAAAATAATAATATTTAGGGGAAGGGAACAAGCATTTATTTATTAAGTTCCACCATGTGTCAGACATTATGCTAATGCTTTACAAATATTATCTCATATCATCCTCACAACAACCCTAGGAGGAAAGTGCTATTATTAGCTTCAATTTACAGTAAACTGAAGCAGACAGAGCGGAAGTATCACAGAGCAAATAAGTATCTGAGGCAAAATTTGAACTCAAGTCTTCCTGACTCTAAGCCCAATGTTCTATCTTACCCACTTTGCAACCTGGCTGCCTTTATTTACTGATCAGTTACATTACATTAAATACTTTATCTCATGTTGGCCTCAAACCACTAAGGTTAATATTCCCATTTTAGAGATGAAGAAACAAAGATTCATAGCAATAAAGTAGCCTGTCCAAGATTAGCCAGCTATTAAGTGGCAGAGATGGGATTTTAATCTGAATGGGAAAGTTCTGATGCTAGGGCAAGTATTCCCTCTGTTATGTCACAAAGCTTCTCCATGTGTCTATCCTTAGGGACTTAAAATCTAGTGGAGGGACATAAAACTAAGTAACATAAGATTAGATAAGTAGGTATGTTGAGGAAATAAAGGCAAAAGAATTTTGAGTAACATTAATAAGGAAAATTTTCACAGCAGATAAATTTCTGAGCCAAGAATTCTGGAATGTGTCATTTCCTCATTGCCTTATGAGGAAGGTTCTAATTTTTTTCATGGGAGAATTTACTTGTCAATTCTCCAAAGTGAAAAGATCCTATATGCCATCCCAAATGAAGAGAATGTAGATACTGCCACTCTCAGTAAGCCACCACTGACTAGACTGTCATAAGTAAATTGGCATGATGGCATCTCCCAACCTCTCTCCAAAAGAAATACCCAAGTACTGTGGAAAAGGTGCTATGATGATGGCAACACTGTAATAAGCCCTGCTGACCTTGGCTTTGAAGATCAATATGAGTCAAAACCGACCAAAGCAAAACCAACCCTGTGGGGATTCTTGCTTAATTATGAAGGTAGTATTGATTCCCAGACACACATCAAATCTACAATTGAGGGGCAGAGGTCAAGAACCTGCTACATGATAAAGAGAACATAACTTTATTAAAAAGCATACCACAGATAATCAAGAGTCGTTTATACAACCAACTCTAACTGAGACAGTCATGAAAAAGGGGATAGATGACATCCATTTAAAATTCCAAAGCTTTTTTAAAAAATCACATGTGAAAGGAAAGTATCAGAGTAAAAAGGATACAAAAGACCTAGATGAAGGGCAAACTACATATGCCACTATGCTGAGGTGAAAATATTATGCCTGACCAATAGATTAAAAAAGAAATAATTGGCAAACTATTAACCACATGAAAAAATGCTCCAAATCACAAATAGTAAGAGAAATGCAAATCAAAACAACCACTTGGGGCAATTTGGTGACTCAGTCAAAAAAACAAAACAAAACACACCAGGCCTAGAGACAGAGGCCCAGCCAGCTCAAATCTGGCCTCAGACACTTCCTAGCTGATTGACCCTGGGCAAATCACTTAACCCCCATCACCTAGCCCTTAATTCTCTTCTGCCTTGGAATCAATACTTAGTATCAATTCTAAGATAGAAGACAGGGTTGTTGTTGTTTTTAGTAATGATGAGTGTGATGAATGAAGCATGGAAAGAGTTACATGAATTAATAGTCAGTAAGTAGCTCCAAGAAAACAATATACAAGACTACAACAATGTAAATACAAAGAACCATCAAAAAAATCAAAAGAGAATGTTACAAAATTACAAAGAATGGACAAAGCCCAAAAGAGATACAAGAATATAGCCCACTTTACCCCTCTGTTGAGGTAGGTCCACAAATTTTCAGTCTTTTTTGATGTGATCAGTTAATTTTTCCTTTCACTTTTCTTCTTTTTTTTTTTGTCTTCCAAAAAATATTGTTAAATGGGATGGCTCTCTGGGAGCAGAAGTTCAGGGGGAGAGGTACTGAGGGAAAATTATGATTTAAAAAAATATATATACCTATATGTCAATCTCTCTCTCTCTCTCCTCTTCCCTCCTCTGCATTAAGCTAAGGATCTTATAGGAATTTAGGTTAGTGCTACACCAATACAAATTGCCCTTCAGTCAAGGAATGCATTCCTAATCCCAATTATCTCAAAAAAATACATGCCATTTCTAACACAGGAGTAATAAAATTGGTCAATCAAAGTTGAAACTTTCTCTAAAGTACATGCCATACTAGCAGTGAGCCATCTTCATATGCAAAAGACAACACATTTTGATAGTCTAGGATTATCCAAAAGGTCATACTAGGTATATAAAAACAAGAGTTTTTTTATATATGTATTTATATTTGTATTATTATCTCTGGTAACTTTCTAATTTTAAATGTTATCAATCATCTTTTTTAACTTCTCTTTAATTTCTTTTCATCTGCCATCACTGAGTCTTTTCTTTTATAATAAATATAAAAGGAAAATGGGGTAGACATATCACCAGGAGAAATGGACAAGATGAGGGCTTCTAGGAAGCTTTCCTAGGTCTTAGAGAACTTGCCAAAGAGACAGTATATCAAAAAAATAGTTCAGACTTCTAAATCTAATTAACATTGTACATAAAATGAAAAAAGAAATCCTACACAATATTTGGGCACAGGTATCAAAGAGAAGAGATGCAAATCCAATTCAATTTTTTATCAGATTATTGTTGAATTAAGACCACCTATTAATTTTAGAGATAAGGAAATAGACCCAGGAAGGTTAAGCAATATGCTCAAAATCACAGGAATAGTCACTGTAGGCCTAAATCAACCCCATTTAGCCTTTTTACACATCTGTACACACGAATTCTTTAAAGCCATACTATTCTTATGCTCAGGGTCTATTATTCATAGTTTAAACTACGAACAAGACATTCGAAAGATAGGAGGACTATTTTTTATTTTACCCAACACATCATCTGCTTTAATAACGGGCAGCCTAGCCTTAATAGGTACCCCCTTCCTAGCTGGTTTTTACTCAAAAGACTCAATCATCGAAGCTATTAATACATCATACACAAACTCATGAGCTTTAATAATAACACTCATCGCCACTTCCCTTACAGCCATTTACAGCCTACGAATTGTCTATTATGCCTTACTAGGAAACCCACGATTCACATCTATTTCACCAATCAATGAAAATAACCCAAACTTGATTAATCCTATTATACGATTAGCCATAGGAAGCATTTTTGCAGGATTCTTACTAACAACTAACATTCCACCAATAACATCAATCACAATAACTATACCAAACATAATTAAACTATCAGCCCTACTAATTGCCTTAGTAGGCTTAACAATTGGTATAGAACTCAACTCTTTCACTAATAAACTTATAAACTCAATAAATCATTCTACTAACTTCTCAAACATATTAGGGTATTTCACTTACTTTACTCATCGAATTTATCCCCTAATAAATCTATATTCAGGCCAACGCATTGCTACCATACTAATTGATCTAAACTGATATGAAAAAACAGGACCTAAAGGACAAACTAATATCCATTCTTCAATATCATCATTACTTGCTTCTACTCAAAAAGGTCTCATTAAAATTTACTTTATGTCCTTTTTGATCTCAATCACACTTATTTTAATATTTGCTTCATCTATATCCACGAACAACTTCTAACACAACATAAATAGTAATAAACAAAATTCATCCTAACAAAGCTAAAGCTCATCCCCCACATCAATATAACAGGGAGACGCCACTAAAATCTTGACCAATACAACTCATTACAGTAAAATCAATTAACTCAATATTAGTATCTACATAAGTATTACCAGAGATAAAATATCATACCATCTCTGTAAATAAAACAAACAATAGTATACCAAAAGCCACAATATTTCCAATTCAAGTCTCAGGGTACTCTTCCGTAGCTATAGTGGCAGTATAGCCTAACATATCCCCTAAATAAATTTTAAAAAACTACTAATCCTAAAAAAGAATCTTCAAAGTTAACTACTATTACACAGCCCAAACCACCACTCGCAACTAAACTTAATCCCCCATAAACAGGAGAAGGTTTAGAAGAAAATGCCACAAACCCAAAAATCAAAAGCAAAGAAATAATAAAAATTATTATCATTTTTGTTATTTTAGCATGGATTTTAACCATAACCTATGGCATGAAAAACCATTGTTGTATTTCAACTACAAAAATTAATGACTAACCTATGAAAAACTCATCCCCTAATAAAAATTATTAACCACTCATTCATTGACCTCCCAGCACCACTTTCTTTGTTTGGGAAAAGTACAGGTTGATAATTTAATGCAACATGTATAGAAGTGCAGCAAAATAATTTACTTTGTATTTCTAAAGCACCATGCTTCAAAAGGTTCAATGTCTCAAAGAATGAATTGTAAATCTAATTCAAACTGGTTACAAAGCATAACAGCCAAAAAGTAGTCACCAGGAGGGAGCTTCTACTGTTGACAGAATGGCTTAATCTGATCTACAATGTTTCCTTCTCCACAGCTTCCTGAAACCACTTTCAGTCCCAAATTTTGCCACATCATCATCACCCAATCTGACTTCCTATGGTGACAACCCATGTTTATTGTTATAGGATAGATACTACACACATAGTTTTATTAAAATTAAATGTTATTAAAACATCCTAATCTTCAATTTACTTTTTCAAGTAACAAAATTCTAATATGACCACAGATGATGAATCATTCCTTGGGGTTCACTACCCATAAATATTCATTCATTTAAAAACCATTTATTAAGGATCTACTGTGTACAGAGTGGCAGCTTGGTGGCACAGTGGATAGTGTTGGCTGTGGAAAGAGGAAGGCCCAAATTCAACTCAAATCTAATATAAGCCCAGCAAGTCATCTGACAATTCTAAGTCTATTTCCCTACCTGTAAAATGAGGATAATCACAGCAGGTAACCTCAAATGAGATAGCATATTAAGGTTTTAAAGAGTGCTTTACTATGTAAATGCTACCTGTTATTATAAAAATGAAGCATAAATTTAGAAAAAAATATACCTGGTCTTCATAGAGCTTACAATCTAGGGCAATGATGGTGAACCATTTAGAGATCAAGTGAACAAACTACACCGCATTTGAATCCTCCACCTTACCCCAGACAGGGGAGGGATTAAGTGCTCCCACTGGGCAGCTGGGCAGAGAGGTGGGTCATGAGAGGCACCCATGAAGCGGGGGGGAAGGGAACAGCCCCTCCAGCACCTGTGCCATAGGTTTGCCAACAACGGACTAGGAAATGGATAAGATGTAAACATAACTATAGCGCAAATATCACCTAGTAAGTGTATATGGGGGAAGGAGGCAGGCCAACATAAAGAATCTTAGACCTGGAGTAAAGAAGACATGAGTTTAAATCCTGCCTCAAAAACTTACTTTACCATTGTTTTCTGTAACTCTTCCAGCTTCATGATCATATAAGCTCTGAAATCACAATACCTCAGTACTCTCTGGGATAATAGTATCTGCCTCCTAGGGTTGTTCTAACATATATATGTAAAGTATGTTATAAACCATAAATTGTTAGCTTTACATAAACGCTAGGCTATCAGCTATCTAGACCTATGACTTCATCAGGAAAGGGAACTTCTGGTATGGAGATCCTCTACACCAACACAAGAGTGGCAACTGCCCTTTAACATGGTTTTAGAGACTTGGGAGCAAAAGCCCTCTTAAATGATCATTCACTATGCCTCTCACAATCAGTAACTGAAAAATAAAAACCTTTATGGGGGGAGGGTGATGTGTGCCTGCTAAGACAATCATTTCAATAACTCAAAATTGGAAGGTATCTCTGAGACTAAATAGTCCAGCTAGATCTGAACAAGAACCATAAGAAGGGGACCTGAGGCAGAGCATTATTAGGAAATTAAATAAAGTCTAAATTTGCATTTCAGAAACTCACATCCTCTGGTCCTAGCTCTACCTTTTGAGACCAAGCAGAACAAGTCTAATCCTTATTCCAGGATATATAGCCCTTTAAACACTTTAAGATTGAAATCAAGGCTCCCTCCTAAGTTCTGTCTTCTCCAAGATAAGCATTTCCAGTCAGTCAACTTGATCCTCAGATGGTCTTTCCCCATACTGGCTGCTCTGCTGTGAACTCAAGTTTCTCAATGTCCTTCCTAAACTCTACGCCCCTGAATTAAACACAACACTCAGCTTTATTTTTTTTAAGCCTTTTTTTTTTAAGACAGAGAGGTTTACACCTCCCCTGTCCTGAGGACTGAATCACTCAAAGTAGCCTAATGTAGTAATCACCTTCTTGTCTGCCCAGGACCCTAAATGGCTCAATGTACTAGCAGTTCTCTGAAAACCCCAGTTCATTTTTAGAGAAATGGCCAATCATGCCTCAAACGTGATTGAGTTTGAAGTATTAATGGGGTCATTCAGGTGGAAATGTCCTGGTGGGTTCTGAATATGTGTATTTGGAGAATAGAAGAGACCAATACTAGAGACAAAAGATGTAAGAATCATCTGCTTAGGATGGCAGTTAAGAATGATAGAAAGGAAAATGCCAAGAATGACAGGAAGGCAACATGGCACAGTAGGCTGGGCATGGCATCAGACAATTCTTGGTTCATACCCTATCTGTGACATTGACCATGGACAAGTTACTCTCTCTATTCCTCAGTTTCTTCATTTGTAAAATGTGGATAATAATACCATCTTTAATACTTCACCTGGTTGTTGGGATGTTAAAATGTGATGTATGGAAAATATTTTTGCAAACCTTAAAAGCATATATAAATATCAGCTGTTTTTAAGGCATAAAATATAAAGACAGAAAGAAGTAGATGAAGAAAAACTAGAAGAGAATTAGTGAAAATCTGATTGCTATCTTTAAGCATTTGATCTTAGGAAGGGTTGGACAAAGAAAAAAAGCAAATAAAAGCAAATTTGGAGATATGGAATCAGCAAAAGAATGTTAAGTTTCTGAAGCTAAGATAGGTCAGAGCAGTTGTAGGGACCAGCAATAATAGCAATGAGGTCAAGGAGGATGACAGAAAAATAAAACAGGAAATATTTGGCAAATAAGAGGCCAACCAGTGACCTTTGGGAGAATAGTTTCAGTAACAGAGGCAGGGCAGATTTTAGAAGCATATTAGCAGTAGGTATAGACAACTTGGTCCAAAAAGCTTAACAAATTAAGGAGAGGAGAGAGATGGGCTAAAAGGGATCAGAAGACGGCTTTTTAGTATTAAAGATACCCCAGCAGAGTTGTAAGAAGATGGGGAGGCCCCAGGAGGGAAGGAAAAAAGAGAAAAATATGAGAAAGGCAACTTAGATCTTTGAAGAAGCAAGCAAGAATGAATGAGAACAAGAGACAAGTTATTGAAGAATAAGGATAAATTTTCTTGCATCAGAAAGGAGAATGTTTGATTATATTAATTTGAAATAAGAGAGATTTTCTCTACTAGTCCTACTTCCCCTAAGATCAAGAGATTTAGGGGAAAGAAACCCAAATTCACCTCAAAAAATTTTTAGTCACACAGACTTCCTAGTCTACATAGATGATGGTTATTTTTGCATAAGTTTTGTTTTGTTAAAGCAAGGTTGTCCAAACACCTCTGAGAAAAAAAAATGTGTAAAGGTTTCATCTTAGTCCTCAGAAGGAAAAACTCAAGAAGAGTAATATGTAAGAATACTAAGCCTTTCCAAGGCACATCAACATTAACCAAATACCTACATCCCAAGAGGAGCAAAGTGAACAGCCAGACCTTTATATAACTCTGAAAGGGCTGGAAATTTCTATCCTCAGATTAGGATGCACAAGTACCCCAAAAGGATATAAATAAATCAGAGATGATAGGAAATTAGAGCCACAACCCATTCATTTTACAGATTATACTTCAGGTCCCCAGAGGTGAAGAGATCTGCCCAAGAACCCACATAAGGAGAGGAGCTGAGACTTCAACTTAGTATAAGTCAGACTGCAAATCCAGCACTTTTTTCACCACAATACTTCTCAGCTCCATTAAAGAACATTACAATTAGTGGAGCTTACTAGTGAAGCTTACTAGAAAAGGCCAAAGAAATAGTAATCAGGATAAATCTGTCAAAATACAATAAAATTTAGGTGATTAAAATGACTTCAATCTGATGATTTTGTTTTATATACCTCCATTCCTGAAGACAACAGCCAACTGTCTAAATAAAAAGGTGGCTCAGATACTCCCAATCTACTTTAAAGTCCTGATGCCTTCTTGCCTTTGGTAGCTCCCAACAGTTTGTAGAAAATGCCTTAGAAAAACAGAACATTTCATTTTCATTCTCTACTTCTAGTTAAATACAATGATCCTCCAAAATCTAACATATGTTTTCATGACATTTTACTTTTTCCTTTTAAAAGGCATATAGTATCACTTGGTCTACATAAAAGCAAATGGAACAAGTTCAGACTCAAATCCATTAGAGCTATAGCTAAGGAAATCTGATTATCCTTAGACATAATAGAAAAAGACTGACAGGTATTTCTGCACAGAGCAAGGATCATAGTTCTGGAAGGATGTGATTCAATTCAGTGTTTGTGGAACGGAACTGTTTCTATCAAGAGCATCCACCCATTTAGCACATAAGCAAAGACAAACCCAGAAAGGTTTAGCAATTTGCATAAACAAAGCAAGTAACTGGAGGGTACCCAGACCTCTCTTTTGATTTCAGCACATCATGGTAAAAAGTCAGACCAGAAATGGTTTGATAACCCTTTTGTCCCATAAAAATAAATATTATTCTCATCTCTACTGACAATATATGTGAAACTTATTTTAGATGCCATATATAAATGAAATGAAAACTAGTTAGATTGCTGTTAATAAGATTTAATAAATGTTAAAGTCATATTTTGGAAATTATTAAAATATCAAATAGTTATGATCTCCTTCTACAGTCAGCCTTGGTTTAGTTAGCCTTAGCATGGTTACAACAATCCTGCTTCTCTGTTGCTGCTATTTACCTTGCCTCTCTAGTTCTCACATCTAGTTTAAAAGTAGCAAGAATGGGAGTAGGCAAATTATTTTGTATAACAATGCTTGGACTAATCCATGCCTTACAACAGAGTGGTAGTGGAACATTGCAGGAGAAACTTTATATACAAACTTTTCCATATTAACTGTGTGTGTGTGTGTGTGTGTGTGTGTGTGTGTGTGTGTGTGTGTGTGTGTGTGTGTGTGTGTGTGTGTGTATGGCTAGCTAGACACAGAAGACCTATTTTCTGTTATATGGACACTTTCCCACATGGCTTTAAGCATCTTCAAAGAAACGAAATGCAGAAAACTAAAATGGACACTAACATTGCTCTCTTTTCTAAGCAAGCATCAATTTTGAAAAGGCCCCATAAATATGACCAAAACTATTCTACTTGACAATGTTTCACCATAAGTAGCAGGAAAAAAGATCAATAACTGGGTTCCACTTTTGCCTTGCTAATTATTACTACCTGGGTAGATGATCCAGGGCAAATTATTTCCCATCCCAAGGTCTCAGTTTCCTCCTCTGTAACAATGGATGAGATCATCTCTAAGGTCCTATCCACATCTTAAAAAAAACCCAATGATTCTGTATCCATAAAGACTGAGATTTCAGAAGAAGCAATAGTCTAAGATATTATTTAAAGCAAGAAAAGTATGATTAAGTAGAATTATAAGAAGAATAGGAAACACTAAAAAGAATAAGCATTCGTGTGTGAATACTCTGTGTGGGTACTTCTGTGGATGTATGTAATTGATTTATGTGTCCCAAATGTTAGGGTAATTGATTATTTTCAGTCAGATGTTTTTACTCTTGCTTTTAATATGTGTGTGTGTATATATATATGTACATAAATATATATATAGGAAGAATATTTCAATATAATTGGTTTCATTTATAAGTTTCTGTATTTTATTTTATGCATTTAGAAACAATCTCAGGAGTTCATAGGCTTTACCAAACTGAAAGAGGGATCCATGACACAAAACAAAGTTAAAGAGTAATTGATTTAATGCTTTCCCACCAAAAATATAACTTTCCTAACTAACTCTTAAATTTAAGGTAAAGGAAAGGCTTAAAAGGTAAAGGAAAAACTTGCAAACAAACTTTTTGAAGCAGTAAATGCTTGAGCATAGTTTCAAACACATTGGAGCAAAATATTTTGATTTTAAAATTTTGATAAGATGCCAGAAATTATTTTCAGGGACACTTGAGTATTTGTTGAATGAATGAATGAATGCTAGTAAAATTTACCAGGTGTGAAAGGATGAAACAGTAGAAAAAGCAACAACTCAGAGGTCAAAGGACCTGAGTTCAAGACAACTAGCTATCTAATACTACTTGTGTGATGCTGGACAAGCCACTCCCAGTTTCTCTCTGTAAAACGAGGGAGTTGAAACAGATGGTCTGAGTTCTCCCTTAGCTAGATCTAGGATCCTATGGCAATAAAAGTCCTGAAAAAAGAAATGTACACACAAGTCAATGAGAGAGGAGAGCTCAAAAAAGAGAGGGCCACATTCTGCTCAGTTCTAAAAGAAAAGGTCTTCTTTCTTATTTTCTGTCAACTTCACATAAAACACTCTTGCTTGTTCCCTCACCAACCTGAACATGCTCTCCTCACAAACCCTTTCCAGGCCTGCCAGTCCACACAGGTCACAAAAAGCAAGATTTCACTCTGGTCTTTGGCAAACATTAAATATGAGCATATCTAAATGACACTTCAACTCACCTGTCCTAGGCAGATAAGCACACAAAACTTCAAAAAAGAGAAGAAATAAAGCTTTAAACATGTCACTTATGAAAGGTTCCTGATCCCTAACTTAGAATTATACTAAGATAAAAGAGATGCAAACAAGAAATTTTAGTGGAAAACAACTGTCAAAGACTGCCCTAAGAGTTCTCTCATCAGTTCAGTGTTCAATAGTCTTCCAATTCAAGTTCTCTAACTATAAACATGATATGAAATAAATCCCCTACTCTAAGCAGATACAAATAGAAGGAAGAATCCATAATTCAAGCAAATTGTAATGTGAAAACAGTGGATCTCTCTCTCACACTTGGTCCCCCCCAACACACACACACACACACACACACACACACACACACCCCAAAGTTCTGTCTAGCACTCCCAGGAAATCAAGTATTCATTCTCTTCTCCATTTTCACTTCCCCCATCCTAGTCCACACCCTTACCTCTGCCTAGTACTGCAACAGGCTCCAGAGTTCCTTAATTCCAGTTTACCCTACAAACTGGTGATGACTGTATAAACTTAAATTACAGGTTTGATAAGAAACCACCACTCAATCTTTAAGATACTGATATCATATATATATATATATATATCAGTCTCTTAATATACATACATACACACACATATGTATACATATATACATATATACACACACACACATATATATATGGAGAATATATATATATTCTCCACAAATAAAGTTCAAACTCTTTAAAGTACCAATCAAGCTTCCCCATGCTTGTGTCCCAATCTGCCTTCCTTTCAACTTCCCTTCTGGCACACTCTGCTGGATGTAAATTGGGCTCTTTAGTTCATATTACCATATTCAAAATGATCCTTGGGCCTGAAATACCCTTTTCCCCCACCTCTGGGCTATACTCATCCCACTTCTGTGGACCCAGTAAAGAGCCTCCAGTAAACTTCTTCAAGACTCAGGCAGCACCTCTCTCCAGTTTCTTTCTCCAATACCTTCAAGACTGACTGTATATTCTACACATTTGTATCCTTTCTAGAACTAGGTAGATGCTCAATAAATATTTTGCTGAATGATGTCATTCAAGCTTTTGTTCTGTTAGAAGATGATACGACTGAGTCACAATCATTAGGAGATGTTGCTTTTCCCAGTAAAAGTACTAAATTGCCAAACTAAATTGCTAAAGTGCCAAACTCATGGATTTTCTCTTCTACTCTATCTTAAGACAAATGGCATGCATCAGCTAGGACAGGATGGCTGGCTGGGGTTAGAATTCTAGTTTGCAGCCATGGAACAGTGAAATCAGCTGATCTCAAATGAAAGGCTGTACCTACAGCTTTGGCTTCCTTCTTATTGCTCAATGAGACAACACCTAAGGCAAATACTACTGTCCTTATTTTATCTACACACAGGGCATAGCCTCCAATTTTGAGTGTCACAGGGACAGACACATAGGATTCAAGATCAGAGGTTCCTAGACTGAAACCTGAAAGGGATTTTAGAGGCCATCTGGTACCATACAATTATTTTATGGATATGGAAACTGAGGCCCATATGGAGAAGTAATGAGCTCAAGGTTATATAGGAATTAAATGACCAGGCTGGGATCTGAACTCAAATTCTGATTCCAAATCTACCACCTTTTTCTATTTCCCCAAGCGCCTGTGGTAGTGCTTTATAAAAATAAAATCTCCTTAATAACTGCTTAAATGAAATCAAAATTGTCTATAATGGACTCCAGTGGCATAGCAGGCACAGGGTAGCACATAACAGCTATGTAAAGGTCAGTCCTTAGGACAATATGAGGAATGGAAGGAATACTTCCATCAGGAGTTCCCACACTAATTAAATCAGTGAGGACCACTCCCTCAATACCCCACCCCTCCAAACAAATAAGCCTGGATAATTAATATATATGCAGAAATTGTTAGGTCCAGGGAATTCAAAGACACTGTAAAACATGGAAAACTTGTTTCAAGAGTCCCAGCATTTTAGTGCTAGAAGGGCCCTCAGCTATCACTCTCACTCATTTTACAGATGAGGAAAATACCTTGCCTAAGGCCAACAATGCAAAATAGACAACAGAGCAGAGTGGAGTGGGCTAGTCTGCTCAGTACCAAGCATCCTTTCGGGAATACCTCAACAATTTCTAAAGTAAGATTTTTAACTTGGGCTCCGTGAAGGTGTTTTGCTTTGTTTTTAACATTTTGATAAATGTAGTTGAATATAATTGGTTTTCTTTGTAATCCTATGTGTTTTATATATTTAAAAACACTGTGGAAAGGGATCCATGAGCTTTACCAGTTGGCCAAAGGGGTCTCAGAACACAGAAAAGTTTAAGGATCTCTGACTTACGGAGTGTTGGAGGTGTTATTATCGGAGGTAAATCCCCCCCCAAAGGCCTTGAGCCACATTTCCACTCAAAAACACACTCCAGGACAGCTGAGCACAGAATTCCATCCCACCAACATTCCATCAAACCTATACACCTCCTATTTCTAAGGACCTGCATCTACAACCAGTATTCACCTCCCAGGGGCCATTCACCCTCCCTATTTCTCCATTTCCATCCTCAGCCCCTCATCTCATTGCTAACACTAGTCTCTGAACATGTCCTCTCAAATGCCCTGGGAATCTTCACTCCTTTCCCAACTGTATACATTCCCCTGAAGTGCTGGTGGTAATCCCTTATTCTACAAATTAAACATAATAATTACTACTTATCTCCAAGTTTCCCTGAAATTATAAAAACAATTCTGACAGTCATGATTCTTACAGACTTCTTGAAGAATACCTGTGCTTTCCCATTTAATATTATTATAAGTAAATCTGAAGACTAATGAGCTACATATTTAGGAAATGAAAATCATGTACTCTAGCAAAACAATGAAATACACAATTCACTTCTTCAATAACGGGAATTTTATTTATGGCCTAGGATCCCCAAACCTATAAAAGGTGACGTTTACATGACTGGCTTTTCTGTAGCATTGATACTTCCAATATAAACAGGACATATATTGCTACATGAATCAGAATAGATTCAATGCCCTAACTACTTAAACATCCACTCAAAATAGTTGTGGAAGTTTAGCCACCCAAATTTGGCAAATCTGTACTACCAATTTAATAAAGCTGTATAGCACAAATGGGAAAACTAAGAGATTAAGGAACCATTTGCCTGGCTTAAAGGGTGCCAGTGCCAATCCAAAGCTTTTGAATGACCCTTCTAAAAGGTCAAAAAGCAAAAGCTACACTGATGAGTTTCTATACTGTAAATCTGGCAGCTTTGCCCAAATAAAGCTCTTATTATGTCTTGCCTTTTCCTCTAAAGACATAAAACAATTGTTTTCCCCCTCAAAGTTGAGACCCTTCTTGTTTTAAAGCTGGAGCTTCCTCTCCCTGAGTTCAGTCTCCAAGTAAGGCTGAAGACATAGCTCTGCCAGGTACACCCAGGGGGACATACACAAAGGCAGACAGCTTCAAAAGGAGCTTTCTATTACTTAGAGACTAAGTTTGAAGCAGCATAAAATCAGAACCAATGATGTCTCCTCCCTGCAATCATACTGCTAACAATCCAATGGGGGGGAGGGGGGGAAGGTCCAACTTAAATCTGAACCATAATTTAATAAAATAACTCTTAGCATCCAAAGGATGAATATCTTCTCAGTAACTAAACTTACGAGTTTGACACAACTTTTAAAAACAAGTTGGGGATGGGGAAAGGAGGTGGGTAGCCCTAGGTAGTACAATGGATAGATCGACAGGCCTGGAGTCAGAAGGACGTGGGTTCAAATTTGAACTCAAGACACTTCCTAGCTGTGTGACTCTGGGTAAATTATTTAACCCCAACTGCCTAGCCATTACTGCCCTTTTTTTTTTTAAGTCGTTAGATTCACTTTAGGGCTAAACAATGCTTTTAATACAAAGTTAAAGGGACAGCTAGGTGGCTCAGTCTATTGAGCCAAGAGGTCCTAGGTTCAAATTTGACCTCAGACACTTCCTAGCTGTTTAATGCTAGCCAAGTTACTCAACCCCCATTGCCTAGCCCTTACCAATCTTCTACCTAGGAACCAATACATAGGATTGATTCTGATGGCGGTAAGGGTTTTAAAAAAATACAAAGTTAATTATTTTTTCAATGTTAGACAAACTGTTTAGAAGAGTGTCAATTTACAATACTAAAAGAAGGTAGACAGGAATCATCAGAAGAGATTAATTTTTAACATTGGTCTTACAATAAAGTTCTCAAAAGAAAATTTATTTAGTTTAATATTTTTTCAGTATTGTAACCTAGTAGACAGCCTTGAGTTCAAGTTTCACCTCTGACCCACAATGACCATGGACAAAGTAATTTAAATTCTCTTAAGACTCTAAACAGCTGAGGACTCAACATGGTATAGATAGAGGAAGTCTTCTCACCTGGAAGTTCTTAGAACAATGAAATTCTAGGTCTGATCCCTATCCACAGTTTGTTTGAGGACATGGGTAGGGGTAGAGTGTACATGAGTGGAAAAAAAAAGGAGATAGAAGGGGTAGAGAGTATAAATTGCCTCTCCTAAAGAAGGGGGAGAGGGGAAAGAATGTAATACAGTATTGGATTGGGAATCAAGAAGGGCTGAATTCAAATGCTGCCTGAGACACTTTGGGGCTGTGTGACCCTGCGCAAATCACTTAACCTCTCTCTGCCTAATGAATAGGGTAGACTGGATGGCCTCAAAGTTCTGTGAAATTGTATAAGTTATCAAACTGTCACAATCTAAAAATATTGGGAATCAAGGGCATAATGCCTGTTTATTTCTATATCTTCCAAGTACTTAAGCCCAGAAACTTCTGAACAGTATATGCCTACTACATGCCTACTAATGATACAATCGAGATAGTAATATATTTTTCACTCTAGTTGATGCTGACCAATGCAAGTACAATATAATTTCATTTTTGCCTAATAAAAATATTGAAACTAATTTTAAAAAAATACTTTATTTACTAAATAAACTATAACAGAAGATTCATGTGATATGTGAAAACTGTTTTTCCTTTCTTCTATCCCAAATATGTCCAACAGAGTGTTTAATAGTGACAAATATAAAATATGTCATGGACAAAAAGAACAGAGAAAGTGCCTTGCCTGGGAAGGTAGGGTAGGGCAGTGGAAAGGTGTTGGGTTGGAGGCAAAGGACCCAAGATAGGAGTCCTGACTTTCTACTACTTAAGGCCTAAGTAACTTGCCCTTTCTAAGCCTTGTTTCCTCATCAGGGAGCAAGACCAGATGATTTCTAAGGTCCCTTCCAGCTCTAAAGCTGTAGTCATAGAATGGATGATACTAAATGCATAGATTTCAGGGAAAGTATTCCATCATTGTTGGTGCCCACCTTGTGAAAAGGGCCAATGTTTCTCATCATTCTAGTCACAAACTAATACAACTTCACATGTCTATAATGACAATTCTGTTCAGGTAGTACCTTTCACAGAATCCTAGATTTACAGATGAAAGGGCTGTTAGAGGTCAACTAATACACTCTCTCATTACAGTTTAAGAGCATGGGAGCATAAACTCTTCACTGAAGGAAAGGGAATGGGCTGGTAAATAAATGCTAGTGACAGAGCTGCTGGTTTCCCTCCTGTCCCAACTCACATAAAGCATCTGTGAACTGAATTAGCAACTCCTGCCCTGGAGAATGAGCCTAAAGCTTCTTCTCATTCAGAGGAAATGGTTCAACCTTCAGCAGCACTTCATTATGCTTTTATAGAAGAGCTTCCACTTTCTATCCTCTCCAGTCAACACCACCAGAGCAAGAGAGTGAGCAACAAAGGCCTAAGCAGGGAGTATCTATCACCTGCTCTACCAAGCTCACCTTCACATTCCCATGGAGTTCTATTCTCATTAGCTGTTCAAAGGTCACTCCTGCTCCAGGGAACTCTTTCTCCTTTGTTGTTTCACCAAAGGACATACTACATTATGAGGTATGGCATGTATAAAGCCCTGAGAGGAAGAGAGATTTGTCTTTAGGCTTCCCGGTTTACCAACGATGAATGGCTTCACCATAAAGTCTCATATTCAGCAAAATGTTTAGAGAGTGGGCATTAAGACAAATGGTCAGAATGATGTCAGTAAATGCATACAATCATGTGAGCCAAAAAGGAAGCAGCTATACATAAGTGGAAATAAAGCTTAACAAACTTATTACAATTAGCAATGTTCAAATCTTTATATCCAGCTCTGGGCTTCACACCTTTACAGGAACAGAGTCAGAAAAGATTCAGATAAAAATTAATAGGGTGAAAAATTATAGCAGTGAGAAACAGTGGAAGAAAATGGACTTGTTCTAAGGAAGAGGAAAAGAAACAACTTCAAGCATCTGCATTAGAGAGCATCATATTCAAATTTACTAATGTACTAAAATTCATATCAGAATACTAGCACAGGCTGAATATGTCACAAAACCTAATCCATAAAATGAAAGCTCATTTTTAATGAGTGTCATGTATGAAAATGTTCTGTAGCTATATGTTTAACACTCAGACTTTAGAATATTAATGAGACCCACAGAAGCAGGAACAGGGTATTTTTCAATGATAAAATATCCATGGACAAATAATTAATAAGGATGTTATCTTTCTAAGGAGAATATGGTATTAGTTACTTTTGAAACATAAGCAGCCAGAATAAGGAGTTTCAATCTTTTAAAGTGCAATGATATTGAAGAAAATCAAAAGTTATTAGACTTTCGTAACTGGTTCTTCAGGAAAAGACCAAATGAGGGAAAATGAGTTAAGTTAACAGATAAGTTATTTTAGTTTAGGCATAAGGAAAAATGTCTGACAGTAGACTCTTTAACACTAGAGAGCTGAAATCAATCTTCTCTTAGAATATCTTTAAAAATAGTCCTGCCTAAAGCAAGGGGAATGGACTATTTGACCTCTCAAGGTCCCTTCCAAGGCTATGATTATGTGATTTTAACTTACAGGCCTGCTATGTGAAGAGGCTGTCATACTGACACTATCTCTCTGACAAAGCTACTGTGAATCCAGATCATGCCGTTTAAAATGACAAGTAAAAAATCTAATCACATCCAATACCCTATTATAACCCATCTTTTAAATTAATAAAACCTGGGAGGCAAAATTTCATGAAGTTGATGAAATAAATGTAACTTCTAAATGCTACTGTTACCAAGGCCCTGACCTCCTACATATTTTAGTGCTGTTACCATTGTGATGGGCACCCTGAGAGGCAGGGTGGTGCAGCAGTTGAGGTGCTAGCTGTAGGCCTCTGGGCAAATCCCTGTTCACCTGTGGGTGCTCTAGACACCCTTCTTAAACAAGTGGCAGGGAAGGTGCCAACCTGCTCCCGCCTGGGGAGTTCCTAGCCCGGGGAGCACCCTGGCCGGGACCCTACCCAGCACAATGCCCAGCAGGTCCTTCTGAAGTGTGGGCTGGATGGCAGGAGAGGGAGTGCGTCGTTCCTCCTCTTCTCTCTCAGTTTTTAGACCTACACTTTTAGAGAGCAGGGCCCGAGCCCCCCACAACTGGCAGGAGCTCCTGTTATTTTTTGAAACTTCTTTGAATAAAATCCAAACTGACCCAGGCTTCATCGATGGGAGTTTAAAAGGGGAGGAAAGACCCCTTGAAATAGGCAGCTCCGAGCCACTCTCTCCCAGTCCCGGGGCGCCCTGGCTGGACGAGGAAATTGCCCCCCAGTCCACCAATCCCAGCCCCAGGGATCAGAGAACCGGGCCCCCCGGAACCCTGAAGCTGCAAGGGCCACAAAGTGGCTAAACAAAGCCCGCCCTGCGGGACCCGCTCGCTCGCCCCGACCATATGGCCCCGAACACGGGCGGGCTGTGCCTGGGGTCGGCCGGCTTCGCCCGGGCTGCTCGAGCAGCCCAGGGCCGGGCCCGGCCCCCAGGCTCCTGGGGGAACTGGTTACCCGAGCCCCAGGACGCGGCGCGGCCTAAGCCGGGAGGGCCGCGCCGAGGTTTCCCGGGCCCTCCCGGAGCCGGGGCGAGCCCGGCGGCGTCTCCCCGGCGACCAGCGCGGGGCCGGGGCCTGGCCCCCGGAGGTGGCGGCGGCCCAGCCTCCGGTCCGCCCCGTCCTGTCCCGTCCCTTCCCTTCCCGCCGGGTCCGCGGGTCCCGCAGGGCGCTAGGCCGCGCCCGCCAGGCCCAGGCGCCGCGTCCGTCCGATATCGACCCCCGGAGCCGGGCCGGGCCGCTAACGGGCCCCGGCGCGGCCTTCCCCCGGCCACCCCATGACAGTGCAAAGCGTCGGGTCGGGCTGGGCCGGGCCGGGCCACCGGGCCTCCCCCTTCCGTGCGCCGCTGGCCGGCGGGCTGGCGGGCGGGCGCGGCCTGGCCTCTCACCTTCATGTCGGGACATCCTAGTTCAGACGGTGGCGGCGCGGCCCCTCCCGGGCTCCGGCTGCACGCAGAGTCCCCGCGGGGCCCCCGGCGCTGCCCGCACCGACCGAGCGGCCCGGCCACAGAGCGGCCGGCGGCGGCAGGCAGGCGGGCAGGCGGGCGGGCGCCCTGCCTCCGGCTCCGGCGGCTCCCGGCTCCGGTGGCTCCGGCTCCGGCGGCTCCCGGCTCCGGGCTCCGGGCCGGCCGCGGGGGCGGGGTGGGCTCAGCGGCGGCGGCGGGGGCAGCGCTGGCTCCGCCGCGGCGGCGAGGAGGAGGAGGAGGAGGAGGAGGAAGGAGAGAGAGGGAGGAGGAGGAGGAGGAGGAGGGATCGGGGCCGGGCCGGGCCGGGCCGCGCTCGGCTGCGCGGCTCCTCCAGGAGGCGGGGCCGACGCCGCAGCTCCGCGCCGCTCGCTCGCTCAGCCGGCGCCCGTCACCGTGACACGGTCCCTGTGCGCTGGGCGGCGGGCCCGGCGGCGCTCGGCGGCGGCAGTGGCGGCTCCGGCTCCGGCTCCGGCTCCCGCTCCTCCCCCTCCCTCCTCCCCCTCCCCTCCCCTCCCCCTCCCCCTTCCGCCGCCGCCGCCGCCCCGCCTCCCGCTCCCGCCTCGGGCCCCGCAGCTGCAGCCGGAGGAGGAGGAGGCGGCGGCGGCGGCGGCGACGACAGCGCCGACGACGGCGGCCGACAAGGCGGGGGCGGCCGCGGCTCTGGGCGCTCGGCTCTGGGGCCCGCGCTCGCGCCGCCGCCGCCTCCTCCTCCTCCGGGGCCGCCCGCCGCCCGCCGCCTCCTCGGCCGCCGCCGCCACTGCCCCGGCGCGCCCGGGAGGAAGAGGAAATGCCCGGGCCCGCGGCGCCCCCTCGGACGGGCCTTCCGAGCCGCCGTCGCCGCCGCCGCCGCCGCCGCCGCCACCAGGGCGAGGCTGCGGCGGGGCTGAGGCCGACGGTGAGGCTGGACCGGGGTCTGGGGCCGAGAAAAAGGGTGAGGCCAGAACCGGCACTTGGGACCTGGGGGTAAGGCCGAGGAGGAGGGAGTCGGGCTCTAGGCGGCGGGCGCCGGACCCGGACCCGCGGGCTCTGCCTGGCCCCGGTGCTGAGCCTCCTGGAAGGGAACCTTAGCCCGGGAAACCCCGATCAGGTCAGACCCTGGCTCCTCCGGGCCCGGAGCCCTGCTCTAACCGCGGGACTGATGAAGGGCTGCTCTTGCACCGCCCCTGTGGGGAGAGTCGGGGCCTGGGCGAGGAAGGAGCCCCAGCCAGACCCGGGAGGCCCCAGGCCACGCTGCCAGGCTTGGGGAGAGCTGAGGGGCCCTCGTGGGCCAGAGGGGTTGGAGCAGACGACTACCTTCCCGCTCTTGCGGGCGAGCCCTGTACCAAGGTCAGAGAAGGAGAGGGCTGTCACTCAGGGTCTGGGGTGCCCCGGGACCCTCCACACTTCTAGCAGTTACTGAGAACCCAGAGGGCTTTTGGTTGAAGGGAGTTTTACATCTAACGCCTTCCGTGTGTATGGCATTAGAAAGTAAAAAGGATGCATGCTTGAAATAGTGACTCAATTCATTTTGAAAGGCCAGTAAGCAACCCATTCCAGTTTAACTTAAATACTGTGCTTTTTATTTAGTTCTACATGTTTATACAAATCTCTTTTATGTCTGACTTAATAGGAAAGAAAACTGCTTCTGCATTCAGTCTGTTTTGATAAATTATTTTGGTTGAAGCTTCACACAGCAATGCTCCTTTTTGGCAGAGAACCTTAGAAAGTCTCCCTTAGAGCAGTGAGATATTAACTTGAGGAGGCTCAGGTATTGGATGTGTGACAGAGGCAGGCTTGGACTCCAGTTTCCTGATTGGGAGGGGAGTTTTCTATCCATTACTCCCAGATGGTGCTAGATAGAAATAGCTCCCGAATCTGTAGCACCTACTTGATCTTTACCAACCCTAGGAGGTGAGAGTTATTATTATTATTATCCCAAATTAATAAAGAAACTGAGGTTCAGAGAGAGGCCACATAGAATGCCCAACATCCAACTTGGTAGGGTTGGTCTTATAAGCAAGCTCAAGTCTTTTTTTTTTTTTTCAAATCTATAGGATCAACTGAGATAACTACAGCACACAGCACAGAGCCCAGGGCCATATAATAGGTGCTTAATATTTGCTTGTCCCCATCCTTACCCTCTAGATGAAGAATGTGGTTCATACTCTGAAAGTATACCGTTTTTTAGTACAGGTTGCATTGGTTACCTGGGGATGTCACTTACCTTCCATAGGTCTCAGTTTTTTCACCTGGGAGAAAAAAGAGTTGGACCAGCTGGCCTTTGAGATTCCTTAAAACTCTAGATCCATGAACCTATGTTTCTCTTAAGCTCAGGCATTTACTGAAGGAAAGGCACAGGGCTAGAGGATATTGTTTATGTTTCAGACCATAGCAGTATTATACATCTTTGACCCATCCTTATCTGAGTGGAATTACCTTAACTTTTATTGGACCTTTGACTTATTAAGACCTTTCCACAAATTATGATAGACTATGTTTTGGGAGAAATTGTAATAAAACATTTCCTGGAAAAAAGCCAAATATGTTCAAGAAATTAGTGATTCCCTTTTAAGTATTTAATGGTAATATACTGATCTCTTAAAAGATCTAGGATTTCATGCTCTAGGACCATGTTGGTGAACCTATGGCACATGTGCTAGAGGGGGCTGCTCTCCTTTCCCCCTGCACTGCGCCTAAGGACATTTCTTACATCACCTACCCCCCTGTCCAGCAACTCAATGGAAGTACTTCCTTCCTCCCCTGTCTGGGCTAAGGGCAGGGACTCTCATGCAGTGTGAGGGTGCAGTTGGGCACACAGTCTCTGAATTGTTTGCCATCACTGCCCTAGAAGTTGCTCTTCAGGAGTTGTGGCCAATCTTTGCACTTAGCTAAGGAGGGTCATCTGAGTCAATAAATGGAGCCTGTCATTTGACCAGCATGTCATTCAAGCTGTTCTGTGTGGGTAGGATCAACTAGAACTTTGCTTCCTCTAGAATAGCCTTTGAGAACTAATTCAATGTCATGATAAGGCATTGAAGTAGGATTTCAAGGTGTATTATAATACTGCCAGCATAAATAGCATTGGAAAAAAGCAGATGATTATTTTTCAGCAAGCTGAGTTTGTTCTTTTTCAGAATCATTCAATCCAGCAATGATTCATCAGCTGTCCCAGATAACTCCCCCCCTAAAAAAGGCAAACAATTCTTCCAAGTTCAGGCCAGATCATTTTGGGAGGCTTCTGATCAGGTATGCCATGAGTCAAGATGAATTTTTTCATCAGCTCATAAGTCTACTAGACTCTACTCGACATGAGATCTAAGGGTCCCATGGGACCTTTACTCTGGCTTGCTTTTCTCTGACTCATAGTTATGTGACTATCTTCAGAACTTATTTTTCCTCCTGGTCTAGATGGAGTTAATACTTGCCTTCTTAAATGAATCTATTGGCTGGATCCTGCAAGAAAACTTCCACTTCTGTTCCTATCATAGCTTCAATCCTTTGCCAATGTATCCTGGGAGCCATCAACTTCCTAGGCTCCCTATCTTCTACAGGGAGTTACAGCATAACTCTCTTCTGTTTTGTTAAGGGAGGTAGGATTCTCAATTTGCACCAGACTCCATTTTAAAGGGCTTTATTGACCTACATTGAATATGGTCTGAAGGCGGAGTGGAAATACTACAGGTGCAGCAACAAACCTTGTCTACATTCTGAATCTGCTGCTACCTTTACTAGCAAATGCAGGCCCTGATTGAACATATATATATATATATATATATATATATATATATATATATATATATATATATATACACACACATATATATACACACATATATATATACACACACACACATATATTTCTATCTGAAGAACCCACAAAGTAATCCAGGAAGGGGAGGTAGCTAGTCTGGTCGTTTAACCATATGGTTTGATTTACTTGAACTATCTGATTAGGAAAAGTAGGGAAGGTGTTGTTACTAAACTTCAAGCATATTGTGGGTGAAATAAGTTTGTGGTCTGGCCTGTGAATCAGTAACATTGTTATAGGGAAGTATGTTCCAAACAACCAACTTTCAAGTGAACTTTTGGAGCTTAACCTGTAAGTTAGGACTACCTATATTTGAAAGGTTGATGTGCTGACTTGATCTCTCATAGAAGACAGAGAGGACCCAGGATCAAGATGAAGAAAGCAATCAGAAGATCTACTGGGTGCATTTTCAGCTCCCTGAGAAAGGTTAGAGGCAGGTCAAACATTGAGGATGCACAGACTAGGAAGTCCCTTACAGAATGGTGTGATTTCAGGGGTCTAGGAAAGACCCTCTGTGCCCTCCCCACTCTCTCTCCTGCTCAACTGATGGACACCTCAAAATAAGTTAGGGCATCTTTTCTTTCACCAGTGTTCTTTCTAAGACCTAGACTTTTCAAGGGTCAGATCAAGCTCCTAACTCTCCCATTGACCCAACCTCAGACCACATTTATTTTTCTCTTATCTCAACATCCATAGCACTGGTGCATTTTTATGAATGAATATCATCCACTCAAATAAATTTTGCCTTTGTTCTGGCTATCCTGCATGTCTCCAGTGCTACCCCCATCCCCTCCTTCCTCTTGCCTTTAAGACTTAGTTCAAAGGCTCTTTTGCAATGTTTTCTCATTCCTTCCAACCACTAGGCCCTTTCCCTTTAAGATTATCATCCTTATATTATGTAGGTGTCTGGTATGTACCAATTTATGTCTCCATTAGTATACGAATTCCTTGAGATCATAGACTGTTCTAGTGTTTTTGTCTTTCTGTGTATCCCTGGTGCTTACTACAAAGCCTGGCAATAGTAGGTACTTAATACTTGATAGTAACATATCTGTTTTGCATACAGTGTGAAGAATACTTCTGGGCAGCTAGGTGGCACAGTGAATAGAGTATTGGAGTCATGAAAACTCTTCTTCCTGACTTCAAAGTTACAAGCTTTTTAACCCTTTAACATTGCACCCCATTTGCTTCAGTTTCCTCATCTGCAAGATGAGCTAGAGAAGGAAATGGTAAACCACTCCAGGATCTCTACCAGGAAAAACCCCAAATGAGATGACAAAGAGTCAGACACAACCGAAACAACTCAGCAACAATGATGTGTAAGGACACTCCCTTGCACGGTTGGCAATAAGTGTGTGTGTATAGAGTAAAGCAGAAGGTCCCTTAGGACTCTTGATAGCCATGGGGTGAGGGTATGATGGAGGGGGAAATGGGTCATGGCTATAAGAGGGAGAAATCCTTCCCAGTTGCATCATAGCAACCACAATGCAAGTGCTGATTGAGCATCCACATGGTAGTAATCATGTCTTCAGGTGCTTAGTAATTATAGGCTTCATTTACAGTAGTAAAGGGACTACAGATGACTTGTGCTTATATATCCTGAGTACCACTGTCTACTGCCCATCAAAATGTGGATCCATCCATCAGACAAACAAGTTTTCAGTACGTCTTACACACAGAGAACTGTGTTTCATGCTAGGCGAGACAGGCAAAACTCAGATAATAGACCCTCAAGTGACTTAGAACAAAAATCCTGAAACTTGTTCTTTCAGAAGGCAGCTCTGTTTGTGGAGTCTGAGGACCTGGGGGCAAATCTTCCTTCAGACACTGCCTGGGTGACTTTGAAGAAGTCCCTTAACTTCCCTGAGCCATCTCTATAAATTGACAATGTTGAGGTAGATGGCATCTTTGGTTCCTTTCAGCTCTAGATCAATGATTCTATAATCCAGTCAACTGGAATTCAGCCATTTCTTTTGGACTCATGAAAGGAGAAACCTGAGGTGTCCCAAAAGTCAGGATTGAGATACTCAGTTCAATAGTGTTGGTCCCCTCCTTGTTCCCTCTGTAGCCACAGGAATATAATAAACCATCAGTAGAAGTATAACAGCCTCTACCTGAACCACAGTAATTGACCTCAGTGATATGGAAAGGGCTAGTGACCCAGAGCTTGAGCCCTCTAGATTTTTGGAATTCTCTTCATTCTCCCTTGTCCTGGAAGTTGCCCTATAAATCCAGAGATCCTAGCCAGGTGATATGGCACTGAATGGAGAGGTCCACTTTGCTATAGGTAAGAAGAAAGCAAAACCCTTAAGATAGTTGTCTAAGTGGCTAGTGTGCCCTGAATCATTTCCCATGTTCCCTTATAGAATTCTCACTTTCTAGAACTGCTTGTTCTTGGTGCTTAATCTATTCCTAGGCACCCTTTTATTGGTGAGTTGATCCTAGTCACAATCAGTTCTGATTCTGTGTTTCCCTCCAGCTAGAATTTTCGTTCTTTCCCACTCCATCTTGATAAAGAAGAGGAATGGTGATCATGTAGCATCCTTAGTATGGCTCTCCTTTCTTTCTTTGCACTCCTTTGTCCTCTAGTTAGAATCTATTTTCCTCATAAATAATCTTTCCCTAAACCTATCCTTCCCCCTTAGAGTGAAATGTATTCCTGCATCTCAATGGGTATGCATGCATTTTTACTTTTGCCCAGTTCAGATGAAAGTGAAATTCAGGTGACACCCACTCACCCTACCCTTTCCTTCTTGTTTATATAGCCTTGTCCTTCCTGGTTATATGAGATAATTCTACCACCTCCCCCTTTTCCCATTTGTTGTTTAATCAGTTCCATTGTGTCCATCTCTTCATGGCCCTGTTTGTGTTTTTCTTGGCAAAGATACCAGAATAGTTTACCATTTCCTTATCTAGGTTATCTTGCAGATGAGGAAACCGAGGTAAATAGGGTGAAGTGACTTGCCAAGGGTCACATAGGTAGGAACTGTCTGAGGCCACATTTGAACTCCAGAGGATGAATCTTCCTGATTCCAGGACCTACACTCTATCTACTATGCCACCTAGCAGCCTCCCCCCCCCCTTTTCTTTTAAGATCAATAAAACTTAAAACCACTCCCTGCTGGCTCAAACAATAGGCAACAAACCTTAAGGTAGAAAGAAGTGTAAGGATTTGATTCCCTTCCCTTCCCTGCCTCTACTAAAGAAACTAGGCCCTACCCTACTTCTGCATCAGGCCAGGATCCTCAGACCAGTTGTTTGATAGCTTCTGAAAAGGTCAATTGACCACTGCTTTATAGATCATCTTTTCCATGACTCTGCCAAGCGACTCTCCTGAATGTATTATCTCTACCCATTAGAATGTTAGAGGACTAGGACTGGCTCACTTTGTATTTGTATCCCCATGGAACCTGATCCAGAGAGCTTAATTTAAAGTTTTTTTGTCCATCCAAGGATACTAAGTAAATTTGCATGAGACTTGTTAGCTTGCCATCTTCTATAGAAAATGTGTTCATTCTTCTAAATTTTCATAATTGCCTTTTCCTGGTCTCCCCCACTTCTGCTACATCCCCAGATTTGGCATATTTTGGCTGGAGGTTTGGTATAGAGCAAAGGGTTGGATTTAGAGGTAGGGGACCTCTGTTCAAATCCTAATTCTATTACTTCCTATATGGCCTTGGGTAAAGCATTTGAGAGACATCAAGGTCCTCAACTATAAAGTGAGGATACTGAATTAGATGGTCTCTGAGATCAGCACCAAAATCATCATTCCGTATATCTATGATATATCTGCTCACTTTTTAGTCATTCCTCCAAGGACCCCTCTAGTATGCCTTTCATTTCCCTCCATTTATTAACATTTATTAAGAATTCACTCCATTCCAGGTACTAAGTCTTCCCTCTACCATATGACAGCCCGTCAAATATTCAGTGACCACGTTAGTGGAAGAAATCCTTAAAACATGTTGATTCTACTTACTGCAAGTCCACATGGCATGCGGCCTCAACCTAGAGCTTCACCATTGCTGGAAAGCGCTCCTCTAGCCTGGTTGTTTCTTTATTCATTCCCCCCAAGTGATGGCTCTAAACGTTTTCTTTCTTCACTCACCAGCAGTTGTAGGCCAGATACCTACACTTAAATCTGACTACATCTCAGTGAGATAATTGAGACATTCTCACCTCAGCTCCTCAGCTCCCCTGCAAAGTCTTCTTCCCTCTGGCACAAGAAGAGCTATTCTTCCTATCCACTGAGGCTAACTTCTACCTGTACCCTAGATCCCACTCCACTCCCTTCTACCTCTTTCAGATACTTCAGTGGTCACCCTCCCCCACTCCCATGTATCCTCAGTCTCTCCCTCATGATTGGCTCTTTCCCACTTTTCCCCAGACATTCTCAGGGCTTCCTGTTCCATATCAGTCCTATCTTAATGGAATCACACAGAGTCAGACAGGGCCTCAGGTCATCTTGTCTGAGCCAGAACTGAACAGGAATCTTTGCTTTCATGTGCCATGCAAGTGGCATTCTGGCATCTGCTTGAAGATTGAGAGTGAGAGAGCACCTACTTCCTGCAGAGGAAGGCCATCTATGTCACTGTTAGCTCCAGGTGTTAGGAAGGGCTCTTAATGTTAGCTAAGTTTGGCTCTTACCAGTTTTTCCTAGTTCCACTCTGTGGAGACCCTTCACCATCCTGTGTGCCCTTTTGTGAAGGTCCCCCAGCTGAGAAATACTGTCCAGTGCCCAGAATTGATCTCAGTGCTCCACAACTCTGACCAGGCCAATTACAGTGAGGATATCACCTTATTAAAGACTCACATCTCTTAATATACCCTAATATAGGCTGCCATATCAGTGTTGACTCATTGAGCTTGAAGTCTCCTGAACTACCAGATCATTTTTAGATCAACCGCCTTCTGTCTCATTTATTTGGTACATTCAAGGTTGATTTTTTGAATGCAAGTGTAAGACTTCATAGTTTCATTTCCAAGTTCTAGACTGCCCATATCTTGTTTGGATCTTGACTAGAGTCAAGGTTGGTGTTCTTGTATATGTGATGGGAAGACAATTAGACCTTCATCAAATTCATTGATAAAAATACGAAAAGCCATCGGGACCACCACATATATTGTCATAGAGTCATTAATAGTTAGTCTTTGAGTTCAGATATGCAGTTAGTTCCAAATAAGGCATCTCAGGCCCAGGAGGTAAAATGACTTAGCCAAGGTCTCACAAACCTAAGTTCTCCAATTTTGAATTGAATATTCTTTGCAAAGGACTTTTGTGGGGAAAGTGTTTCGTGAACCTAAAAGCATTTTATAAATAACAGTTATCATTAGTTGATGGGACAGGCCACAAAACATGTTCATGTCCTGCAGAAGGGACAAAGCCACAGGTCAAGTCAACATTGCTTCTGATATTTGTGAATCTAGTCTCAGTATCTGTGTTGCCACCAAGCACCTGTCAGGCTCATCTATTTTTTAGCCCCTTTCCTGGGGCCAATAATCACTCATCAGTAGCTGAAGTGAAGGGCCATGAGAGTGAGTGGCCCCTGATGGGAATGCCAGAGATGCTAACGAGTTCACAGACCTTTAGAAGTGCCTTGGACTCAGCCTATGGATCTAGGGAATTGATATCTGTAGCATTCACATACCAATTTAGTAATCCTATTAGAAGGGAAAATAAAATTAATCTGGCATTACCTGTTCTTGAAGCCATTATGGTCCTTTATGCTCAGCATTTCCTTGACCAATTCCAGCTATTGTAGAATTTTCCCAGGAATCACAGTCAAGCTCCCTAGCCTATAGGTGACAGCTTCCATTTTCCTCCCTTTTGGAAAAGTCAATATAACATTTGTCTTTTTTCTTAACATCTCTTGACTTTGCACCACCCACTGTTCCATATTGCCATCTGTCTATTGCAGTAGGTTCCTTGCAAGTCTTCCTGCTCCCACCATCTCCTCCCTCCAATCCATACCACTACCAGAATAAGTTTTCCTACGCATGGATTGTTCCAGTCTTTTGCTCAGAAATCTTCAGTGCCCCCCCCCCCCCATTGTTTACTGAGTACAGTTCAAGGCCTTCTGCATAGTATTTGATTCCTTCAAAACCTGAGGACATACATGGTTGTAAGCTTTGGGGCATTCTTCCCAACTCCTACTCTCCATACTGGATTAGAGAGTGACTACTCTGCCCCTCAGGGTTCTAAGGTTTAGCTCCCAAGGCCTCACCACTATGATTATCAGTTTAGCAATTAGCAAGACTTAATTAGCTTTTAGAACCACGTGTTTACTAAGATACTAAATACAATTGGTACAAACTTCCCCCTCCCCTGGTGCTCATTCCCACCAGTACATACAGTGTCCAGGGGAAAGTGGGCCCAGGCCTAGCAATCACCTGTGTACCCCTTGTTACCAGCCAGTCCTTTTCTTCCATTGGGGCTCATGGTGTTCTTCATGCATGTTTTCTGCTAGAATCTTTGTGGGGCTTTCAAAGTTGCCTTTCCTAATGAAGTCTAATCTGTCCCCCGCTTTCCTTGCAGACATTGCCACTAGCTCTTGCTATCCTGGGGACAAGGCTAGGATTCCTGTAAGAAGATGAGAGGTCCAAAATCCACTAGACCCTTTGAGATTGAAGAATCCTTCTTTGGTCAGGATAGGATGTGGAGACTCTGACTAAAGGCCCCACCCTTAGTTCCCAGCACTTTCTTTTCAGGAGGTTGGCTGGGAGACTTTCACTCTAAGGTTATAGGAATTAGTTGGCTTTTATACAAGCCTTTGAAGGTATGACCAAACCCTTCACCCATTAAGAACAGATTTCCTGCAACTTAGGGAGATTTCTTGATCTTGTTCTTTCCTAATGAAAAATCAGAATATGTTCTTACTTAATAAATATCAAGGCTAAACTGATTTCTACTGAGTCCCTATATTATCTTTCCCGCTTTATCTCAGCTCTATCTGCCATGTATTCAGTTCTCTAGAAAAACAGGACAACTCTGTGCCCCTAAACATGCCATATGCTCTCATTTCCTTGCCATGGTTCAATCTTTTCCCCATGCCTGGAATCCCTACCTTTCCTTTCACCTGTTAAACTACTAGTCTTTATTCCTCCAGGAAGTCTTTCTGTTAAACCCTTTCAGAACCAAGCTTCTCCTTTGTACTGCACTTATGCGAACCCTATATTACAGCGATTTTGTTCTCTTATTCACCTGACAGCTCCTCAAGGACAGGGCAAGAGTCATGACATCTCAACTTTGTCTTCTCTCCCAGTGCTTTTCACTGGGTAGTTGCTTAAGAAATGATTACTCTATTTATTGTATAAGCCTGTTGTGTCCTAGGAATTAAATTAGGAAGCTTGGTATAGTGGGGAAAGAATAGGTAGGGGGCCAGGAATTCCTGGGTTCTCCTTTTCCCATGATCTCTCTTTTGGTGATCTCATCAGCTCCCCCTGGCCCAACTCTCACACCTCTGTAGCTATAAACGCATATCCAGCTCTAATCCCTCCTATTGCACATATCTAGTTGTATTACCCAGAAGAATCTCAGATTCAGTATGTCCTAAACAGAACTCGAAATCCCTTCTTCCCCCAGAAAGAATCCTCTTTTCAGCTTACTGTTGATGATATCTCCGTCCATCTGAATTTTCAGCCTCAGAATCATTTTTGACTCTCCCACATGTAAGGAGTTAAAAGCCTGGAAAGGCAGGAAGGGATCAGATTAAGGAGAGCTTTAAAACTAAACAGATAATTTTATATTTGATCCCAGAGGCAATAAGGAGCCCCTGGAGTTGATTGAGGGGGAGGTGGGTAACATGATCAATCCTGTGTTTGAGAGAGAACATTTTGGTGGCTGAGTGAGATGGACAAAGAGGAGAGAGAGGCTTGAGGCAGACAGATACCCACACACATACACACATACAGTCTCTATTGGATTAGTCCTGGCCTGCAAGAAGAGGGATGGCAAGGTCAGAGGAGAGAATGGGATGCAAAATGTTGTAAAGGTAGAAGCCATACAGCTTGCTAAGTGACCACAGACCTTTGCCTTTTCTCTGCTCACCATGGCCACCATTCTGTTAAGATCCTCATGATATCCTTTCTCTGTAGTGGTCTCCCACTAACATTTGTAAGGCACAGGTCTGCCTGGCTGTGTCACTGCCCTTCCTTAAGAAGTTTCCGAGATTCCTTCTTGCCCTGAGAATGCTAGGCAGATTCTTCTGTTTGCCATTGGAAGCTTTCACAGTCCAGCCCCAGCCTTTCCAGGATGGTCATGCTTGCCTCCTATATTCCCTCCTCATCTCCGTGTGAGAGAATCCCAAGTTTCCCCAAAATTTAGTTGAGTGGCACCTCTTAAAGGAAACCTATCCTGAGCCCCCCAGTTCCTAGTGCTCTCCCTCTAGACTACTTTGCATCTATTTTATATTTACTTTTCTGTATTCTGTCCATGTTTCCATCTAGTAGAATGGAAGTTCCTCGAAGTCAAGAACTGTTTCATTTTTGTAGCCCCCGTTCCTGGGATAATAGACACTTAAAAATGCTTCTTTAGTTAAATTTAGATCTGGGTTCAAATCAATTCAACAGCTATTTAGTCCTGTGATTCCGGGGTTAGTTACCTGTAGGTGCTGCATGAAAGGGCATCCTACATGGTCATGTTTTTCTAGGTGAAGTCAGCCTTGAGAACATGGATGATCCAGGTTTGCTGGAGGCCAGGGATGACCTCATAGAAGTGGCGATGCATGCTGGTTCTCCTTCCCGGCCTGTGCTATTGACAGTCGTCGAGTACTGCCAATTAGGGCTCTGCCAGCTGAACCAGAATTTGCAGCAAATTTTGGCCTGTCATCTAACACAATTTAAGCTGGCACAATGTATAGTGTAGCTGGACACCAGACCAAATGTAAGGACAAGAATTAGGGAGCATAGTTTGAATAAATGTTCCACAATTACCAACGGCTTCCTGTGCTAAGGTGGAAGATGCAGGCATCCAGTGACAGCATTTAATCAGTCCAGCAAGTAGTTCAATCAGGGCCATGCTCGGCAGCCAGCTCCAGTCAACAGCTTGAACAGCCTCCAGGAGTCAAGAGCATGAGGGCAGAGTGACCTGAAAGCAGTCTCAAGTGACTCAGCTAGAACCTTGTCCCCACTAGGAGGAGTTAGGAGCGCTATGGACCAGCTGGGGTTTTCGTCTGACCCTTGTGTTCTTATTCCATACTTTGCTCAGCCTGCTGAAGAAAGTGATTGCAAACAGGACAAATGAAGAATTCCTCATGGTTCCACAGAAGAACCTTGCTCCCTTGGGAGCTTTGCCCTCATCCCTTCCTAAAATAGCCTTGTGTGTGTGTCTTGTCTCTTAAAAAAACCTGCCTCATCCTCACATTCCTGGGCTCACTTGGTGGAGGAAGCCTGTCCCTATTGTCACTGGTTCAAGTGATTGGGTTGGCACTTGCCAGTGAGACCAGGACCCAGCTGAGGCTAAGTCTAGACCCCTGTCTGAGAATGTGACTTGTGAGCTACACTGGTCTTTACTGACAAGGATGCCACATGGGAAAAGAGCACTCAGACAGGCTTCATGAAATTTTGTCATTGAGTGTTCTTTCCCCAGCTCTCCAGGAGAAGGCATGTTAGCAATTGCTTCAGAATTTCCCTTTTGGTTTGTGGCACATATTCTGTAAGAAAGAAATTAAGATGGCATTGAAATAGTCAGTTACTGATTGGTCAGTGAGGTCTGCCAAGACTTGCTTAAAAAATGCTGAAATGTGGGTGGTATGTGTGATCTAAAGAACACCGCTCCACATTAGAAATGTTTATAATGTGTACTGGAGATTGCCTTACACTGGGCCTCACAACAAATGGGTACCAAACCAAAGGACGTAGTAGCTAAACGTCCTGTAACCCTCCCTTAGATGTCATGAATTAGGTGCAAGAGGAAGAATTATCTGACCATTATCTCCTATAGGACCCTAAAGGTTATAGGTTACCTCATTCTCTACCATTTAGGGAAAAAATGATGCCTGCCAGAGACAGAAATAAGTAGATAAGCCCTTTCTATGGGTTTTTCTTCAAATGCTAGTGCTATTCTTTGGGATGCCTTCTGATGTGATCTACCATGAGCATATCAATGTACACACAAAGTGTATGGAGAGAGACTATATGAGAGTTCTAGGACGTCATAAATTTTAATGAATGTTAGAGTTGTCGGGGACCTTAGAAGTCTAATTCAGTCTCTTCCCTGAAGCATGAATCCCTTCTGTGATACTCACAAGTGGTCAACCAGCATTTCCTCGAACACTTCTCATGAAGGAGCCTTCATTTCTCATGAAGGAGCCTTCATTTACAACTGAGGCAATCTATTCTATTTTAGGACCACTCTAAATTTTAGAAAATTCTTCCTTCTATCATATTGAGAAGAAATCTGCCTTCCTGATCTTCCATCCATTAGCTCTATTTCTATCCTCCAGGAGCCAAGAAGAATTAAATCTAAGTCCTTTCTCATGTCATAATATTTCTAGTGTTCAGTAACAATCATAACCCTCCACAAAGAAGTCTCTCCTTCATATCAGATATTCATCTAACCCTCATATAAAGTGGAAGAATAGTAACAAGGAAAGCTCTCTGAGGGCAGGGACTGTCTTGCTTTTATCTCCATTTCCAAGCTTAATAAATACTTTTTGGTTGAATTTTGATTTCCCTCCATGTCTTTATCAACCATCTCAATGAACTCCAGTTTGTTGGTGTTTTACTTAACATATGGGGTCTGACAACTGCATACTGTTCTCTAAAGGAGCTCAGCATAGATGCTCCTCCTTTTGTGATGCCTCCTACCATCTGATGCAACCACAGGCATTTTGTTGATGCCATTTGCTTCAACATCATATTCATCTCTGATTATACTTCTCTTTACCCTAATAAACCTTCCTTTGTAACAAAGAGAAATGACAATAACCAAAAAGAAAACAGTAAAAAACACTGTGATGGAGTGACAACACCTGCAACTTTCTACTCTCCAAGTTTCCCATCTCTTCAACAAAACAAAGAAGAGGCTTTTTCACATCTTTTTTTTTTTTACCAGGTGTGGTCATCTGCTTTCTTTCAGTTTTCTTTCATAAGAGGCTCCTGTGTACCAGTTACCGTATCAAGTATTAGAAATAGGAAGACAAAACAATTCTCTGCATTTGGGAAGCTAACAACTGCTACAGTTGTGTGGGTTGTGTTGGAGCTATGACAATGCCTACCAAATGTTTGATAGCAATTCCAGAGATGTTGACATAAGCATTGAAGGGGAAAAAATTCAACATTTAAAAAGTTTCAACTATGTTGCCTCAGTTTCCTCATCTGTAAAATGAGCTGGAGAGGGAAATGGTGAACCACTGTAGTATCTTTGCCAAGAAAACCCCAAATGGGGTCATGAAGAGTCAAACATGACTGAAATGATGTAACAACAAAAAACTATGTACTAGGCATTATGATATGTGCTAGGGGTTCAAAAGAAAGGCAATGGGGGAAGACAACATATAAAAAGAAGCTAAAGAATATAGGAGTGTGTGGGAGGGAAGCATGATGAAATTCTACAGCCAGGTGAAAAATGATGAAATGGATGCCCTCAGTATTCTGGGAGGAGCTCTTTCTAATGTTCACCCTCCAGGCTCTCCCAACAGAAAGAGGAAGGGACAGAGGGGGTATTGAGGATGTGTGACTTTCAGAGTTGACATGATTTTGCAAGATGATGAGTTCTGGAGACCATTATGAAGTCTAGGAGAACAGACAATGGGAGGTAATGAGAAGCAGTGCTAGCTTAACCTGCAGTTTTTTCCCTATTGTCTATTTTATAGCCACCTATTTCAACTTCACTAATAAATTACTGACATTTATATGATGCTTCCAAGTTTATAAAGCACTTTCCTCACAACAACCCACTGGAAATGGCTTGATATATTCACTGGAAATGAATTCATAGTTAAAGTACTTGAGTATATTATTATCTGTATGACCTTGGAAAAGTCAAATTCCCTGGGCCCTAGTTTCTTTCTCTGTAAAATAAGGAAACTGGGCTAGAAGAAGGAATTCATCTCTAATTCTATTATTCTATGGACCTATGACATCTCAGAAACTCATTTTCTAAAATAAAAGAACTAGACTGTATCATCTTAAAGACTCATTCAGGCTCTAAATCCTTCAATCTGTTAGGCAGTGCCAGTATTAATATTCCCATTCTACAGAGGAAGAAAGAGGCTCATGGAGGTGACATGACTTGCATATAACACCTTAACAAGTATCAGAGAATTTTAACTCAAGTCTCTCTTGACTACAATTATCCACTAGATAATGGTCTATCTCTGGTGAAGAAACAGACACCCAGAAAGGTCAAGTATCCTCCCTGAGATCACTAGGAGGAGCTCAGTTGAAATAAGTCCTGATAGCCTCCATTTCCATTCAAGGTCTTTCAGACTACAAGGGACTCTTTCTTGGTAGTGGTCATAAGTCCAGGCTGCCCCCCCCCCAACTTCATGGACATGAAGCTTGCACGCAGCCTGGAAGTCCTTATGCCTTAAGACCTTTTAGTTCTAATGGAAGAATCAATAGATTCCTAATTAAGTAACCTCTAAGAACCTTTGTTGGTCAAGCAGATCTCAAAGAACACAGAGCTAACAGCCCTCAAAAGTTATTTAAATTGGAATTATGTGCTATATAAACTTGGTTTTTAAAATAACAATGTACTTAAGAGATAGGAGGAGTCCTACCTCTTCCAGAGAAAATCTGAGTCATCCTTGAGATCTTGGAAAATTAGACAGGGCTGAAAACCTGAACCAACTTGACCATACACAGAGCTCAGAACTTGCCAGGCCTGTCTGCTCTATAAAAGAACAATGGATTAGAGGTAGCTACTTGACCTCCTAAAAGGCCTAACTAGAAGCAATTGGTACAAGTTTCAGAGGAGTCAAATTAAGTTTGATACAAGGAAATACTTCCTAATAATCTGAGCTCTCCAATGTAGAATGTACTGCTTCAGGAGCAAGTGGCATGCCCTGACCAGAGGACTTCATGCAAAGGCTGAGTACCCACTTGTTGGGGGTACTGAAAATGATACTTTCAGTGCATTAAGGATGAAACTGGATAGACCTCTTGGGGTCTTTCACACTTTGATTCTGAGATGACTGTCTTAGTGATTTGTCCAAAAGAGAACCCGAACTTTGAAGTAGAAAACAGCAAAAGATCTGTTTCTTGCCTTCAAAAGGAGCTGATCTGTGGCCAGCTCTCTATACCTCACACCAGACTTACTTCTCAGTAGTAGTAAAAGGCAGCTGGGTGGCTCAGTGGATCAAGAGCCAGGCCTAGAGACTGGAGGTCATAGGTTCAAATTAGACCTCAGACTTCCTATCTGTGTGATCCTGGCCAAATCACTTAATCCCCATCGTCTAGCCCTTACTACTCTCTTGCCTTGGAACCAATAGGCAATGTTGATTCTAAGATGGAAGGTAAGAATTTTTTTAAAAAGGAGTTGATGTGTTGACAAGTTCAGGGAAAGATCAGAAGCTTAATACTAGGACAGACCTGTAGTCCCCCCATCTTGACTTAAAGGAGAGGAAATTGAGACCCAGAGAAGGTATGCATCCTTTTATGAGGGAGAAAACTAAGCCCAAAGAGATGAGGTGATTTGCTCAAGGTCCCACTGGTGGTAATTAACCGAGGGAGTTTTCAAGCTCAGGCATTCTGACTCTAAAGCCAGTATTCTTTTTGCTATCCATTACTGCTTCTATAAGCAGAGCATAGTACAGTGGAATGAACCCTTGAGCCTAGCCCTACCACCCCCTGGGTGACGCCAAGTAAGTCATCTCACCTCTCTTGACCCCAGTTTTGCTCATTTATAATATGAGGAGGTTGGACTGGGTAACTCTAAATTCCTTTTCAGCTCTAAATCTATGATTCTGTGCTTTTATGAGGTTTACCCTCCAAATCCTATGACCACAAGGTTGAGACAAAGCTGAGTTGCTGACTTAGAATCGTAGGTGAAGACGTTCAACTTTAGGATGGGTGGTTCAACAATAGGAAGAGGTTCAACAAAGGATGGGTGGGTTAATTAATATACTTCTGACAAACTGAATAGGAAGGAGAGAATAGCTCAGAAATGAATCTGGGGCTTCCAGGGACCCAGAGGCATGAAGATCTCCAGAACAGATTGAAGATCATCAGAAGACAATGTGAAGCTTTTCGGAAATGTATTTAGGATCCAGTTTGTACCTCCAATAGAATTTTCTTTCTCATTCAGTTACCAAGGCATAGAGCCCAAGAACTGCTGCCAAGTGAAAGTGCATCCTGAAACTATAGACACAAAAATCTCTAAGTAGATATAATAGTAATAGTTATTAATATTTTTGCCTGTGGAAAGGCATTGAAGATAACATCAATATCTAGGTGGTACACTAGAAAGCTTGAATATTATATTCAATTAAGGCAAAAAAACACAGTAAACAAAAATATACTAGAAATTTTAATTTCCTTTAATTAGAACTTGAAAGCAAAAGTCAAAGGTTAAGGTGGTGTTAGGAGTCAAAGCCACGCATTAAGATAAATAATTTAAAGAACTTACACAGATACTTGAAAGGCGGTAATCTCAGAACAACTAGAGCTAGGTATTTTCTTCAATCCTCACAACCTCTTGAACAAAACAGAAATTTTGTGCTATGCCAAAGATAAAGCAATTGGGAAAAACATACAAATGAACAAATTCCTAGAGAAACTAGAGTTAGACTTACGGCATCTAAAAGGGATGGCAAAAGTAAATGTGGTTCAAAGCACCATATAAAATTTTTACAAAAATTAACCCAATACCAGGGTACATAATTGTGGAAAACAAGTGAAAAAAGGCAGAAGTATAAAATACATCCTTTGTAGAACATAACAATAAAGATAATCATTGGTTCAGGAGCCAAAAATAAAAGGTATATCCAAATGAAAACAATAAAATCCTAAATAATGAGTGAATCAAATAACAATTCATTGAAGTAAGAAGAAATGATATCGATGAAGCAACATATCAGAATTTCTGCGATGCAGCTAAAGCAGTCCTTAGGTGAAAAGTTATATCTTTACAAACATACATTTATGAAATAGAAAAAGAAAAGATTAATGAACTGAATATGCATTTCAATATAGTCAATAACTAAATCTAAAGTACAAAGAGGAGATATTAAAAATTAGAGGAGAAATAGATTAATTAGAAACAAAAAGACATTAAAATGACAAAACTAGAAGCTGGTTCTTTGGAAGATTAATAAAGTTGACAAATTCTTAGCTAATCTGATTAAAGAGACCAGAAAAATCAATAAAGTAGCTAATAAGCAAGGTGAAATAATAGCAAAGCCTGAAAAAAAATCAGAACTTTATGCACAATTATAAGCTAATAAAAAAGAATACCTTCAAAAATATAAAATATGAAAAATATCAGAAGATTACTAAGAGATCCTAATAACATCATCTCAGAAAAGGAAGTAGACCTAATTGTAAACAACTATCAGAGGGAAAAAATAAAACCTCACCCTAATGGATTCACAGGAAAATTCTTATAAACTTTCAAAGAACAATTACTATCTATTTGTAAGTTATACTCAGAAGAAGAAAAAAACCCTAACCAGAATCCTTTTATAAGACAAAAATAATCCTAATGCCTAAACCAGGAAAAGATAAAACAGAAAAAAAAAACCATAAGACATTATCATTAATGAATATCAATTTAAAAATTTTAAACAAAAACCTATCAGACTACAGTTACTTATCCGAGAAATCGTTCATCACAAATACGTTATATTTATACCAGCAATTCAATAACCCTTATATTTGATAACCCAATATTGGTGGAAAACAAATTATCTGGGAAAAACTTCTTTTTTGATAAAAAATTGTTGGGGAAACTGGAAAAGTCTTGCAGAAATTAAGTTTAGACCAACAGTTTAAACTATATTCAATAATACATTCTAAATAAATGTCAACCTAAGTATTAAAGATCATGTTATGAAAAGAAATTAGAAGAGAAACATCTTGTTAAAGGGATTTTGTTATTCTGTAACTATTTTTAATTGTATGTAATTTGATACTTGTATGTTGCAAGATTTGTTTTGCTTTCTTTACTTCTTCATGTTTCTAATATAGAGTATAAGATAGTTTTGTTTGAAAGATCCATTGGGAAGACTGGTCTGTTGGGGAGACTGGTCTCCCAAAGGATTTCAAGGGGATATATTAAAGGGATTTTCTTAATCTCTCCCTCTGTCATCATTTCAACATGATTCCCATTTGCATTCATTTCTGATTCTGCTGCACATTCCTTCCTGGATTTTTTCTTCTTATTTTTCTTTTTTTCCTGTTGGCATCAAGTTATAACTGGCTCCTCTTGCACTTTTTGGATTTCTGATTACTTGTATTTTCCTATTGGTTTCCTAACTTCAGTTCTTTCTTTTCTTTTCCCATTCTTCTGTCTTTCTTCTTTGCATTCTCTTTTGTTCTTCTTTGCCTCTGGTTGTCCAACTGTTATTTCTTTCTTTCTTTCTTTTTTTTTAAACACTTACCTTCCATCTTGGAGTCAATACTGTGTATTGGCTCCAAGGCAGAAGAGTGGTAAGGGCTAGGCAATGGGGGTCAAGTGACTTGCCCAGGGTCACACAGCTGGAAAGTGTCTGAGGCCAGATTTGAACCTAGGACCTCCCATCTCTAGGCCTGGCTCTCAATCCACTGAGCCACCCAGCTGCCCCCCCCCAACTGTTCTTTCATTGACTTCAATGGGTGTTGTCTTAACTTTGTTTTCTACATGTTGATTCTCCATTTGGTTGAGGGGCTGTTTCTCTTGCTCTTTTGTATTTGGTCCATTGCTGATAGCTTCAGAAAAGATATCCCACACCTGTTCCTGAAGAGAGTCATTATAAATTTTTTAAACTGTTCTTCATCCAATTCTGAAATTTGCCCTTTTTTCATGGAATATTATCAAAACCACTAACTTTTTCTAAAATCTCTCATAATTTGTGGCTAATAATGGGTTTCTTCATTACTTCATGAATCTTCTGAATCCACTCTTGCTGTTTGTTTTCACCTCATATCCTTTACCCACATATTTCTGATCTTCACTGATGCACTTCACATGTTTTTTTTTTATTTCATCACCCCAGAAATTTTTGCCACAGTCAATGCAAGAAAAGGCATTGACAGTCTCAAAGCTGTGGGAAGGAGATGTATACAAGACATAAAGCCAATAACAAAGGGGAAAATAAGTAACTGATTGCTTGAAACTGAAAGTCCGCACAGACAAAATTAATGCAAACTAGGCTAAGAGACGTGACTGAATGTATAAAAGATCTTTATATCAAATTTCTCCAACAAAGGTTAAGCATCTAAAATACATAAAGATATATATGTATGTGTGTGTGCATGTATGTGTATAAACTCTGTATAGATCAGTGTGCCTATATACATTTATATATCTTGAATACTTAAACCCTTGTGAGAGTAACAAATATACATATGTGTGTGTACACACAGATTAAAAACCATTCCAAGAGAAGAATTACAAAGTAATAATTATTTGAAAAAATGTTACAAATCATTAGTAATAAGAAAAATGCACAAAAAAACAACTATGTGGTTTCAACTCATACCCTTCAAATTTGCAAAATTGACCAAAAATGGAAAAAGTCATTGTTGGTGGGGTTGTGGAACGATAGACACACTATCAATTGTTGATAGGGCTATAAAATAATACAACCATAATGGAAAGAAATTTAGAATTACATTAATTAAGTGACTAAAATGTTCATACCATTTGATCGAGAGACTCCATTACTGGCTTACTGTCCAAGGAAGCCATCGATAAAAAGAAAGTCTTCATATACTCCAAAATGTATTGCAACACTTTTTGTGTTAATAGTTAATGAGGTCCATGGGTGTTACACATTGCATATGTTTTCAGGTTTTTTCAGTATATCAATAGGTTGTGTTCATTTCTTTCCCTCCAAAAGATATTCTTTGTTATATGGGATAGCTCTCTGGGAGGGGGAGGGAAAGAGATACTTGGGATAACCATGATGATGTAAGAAAAAGAAGATGTCAATAAAAACCTATTTGTTCTCTGAGTAAGGCCTCATTTCTCAAATTTAGAAAGAACTGAGTCAAACATAAGAATATGAAATATTGGGGGCAGCTGGGAAGCTAAGTGTATTGAGAACCAGGCCTAGAGATGGGAGGTCCTAGGTTCAAATCTGGCCTCAGACACTTCCTAGCTGTGTGACCCTGGGCAAGTCACTTAACCCCCATTGCCTAGCCTTTACCACTTTTCTGCCTTGGAGCCAATACACAGTATTGACTCCAAGATGGAAGGTAAGGGTTTAAAAAAAAAGAATATTAAATATTTCCCTATTGATAAATGGTCAAAAGATATGAACAGGCAATTGTCAGATGAAGAAATCAGTTATCTATAGTCAGATGAAAAAATGCTTTAAATTACTGTTGTTAAGGAAATACAAATTTAAAAAAGTGACGTGCCACCTTACACCTATCAGATTAACAAAAATTACAAATGTTGCAGGAAATATTGGAAAATTGAGACACTAATGCACTATTGGTGGAGTTGCAAACTGATCAAGACATTCTGGAGAGCAGTTTAGAACTATGTCCAAAGTTCTGCACACCACCTGACTGAGCAATATGACTACTAAGTCTGTATCTCGAAGATTTTTGAAGGAAGGAAAAGGTACGAAATAGTTAATAGCAGCTCTTTTTGTGGTGACAAAGAATTAGAAATTGGGGGAATGCCCATCTGAACCAGTTGTGATATGTAATTGAGATGGAAGACTTGTCCTATAAGAAATGATGTGCAGATTCTTTCAGAAAAACCTGGAAAGATCTACATGAATTGATGCAAAGTGAACTGAACACAATCTGGAAAACGTACACGGTTAACAGCAAATCTTGTATGATGATCAACTTTGAGTGATTTAGCTATTCTCAGCAGTAAAAAGTTCCAAGACAACACCAAAGTACCTATGATGGAATCTGAATGTATGTCAAAGTATAATGGCTTTCTTTAAACTTTTTTTTCCTTGGAGGTTTTTTGTCTGTTTTCTTTCACAATATGACTAATATGGAAATTTGTTTTACGTGATGGTGCATATATAATCTATGTCAGATTGCCTTCTCAATGAGGTGGGATAGAGAGAGAATTGGGGACTTGAAATTATAAAAAATGAAGGTTAAAATTGTTTTCACGTGTAATTACATAAATAAAATATTAAAATATATTTTAAACCATATTTGTTTTTTTTTAAGTAATGACCTCAGAGGATAGAAAAAACCGGGATGAGAAAGATGTAGAAACATTCTGGTCATCTAGATGGTCCTAAACAGTTCAACACAATGAAAATACAAATTGGATCAAATTCAGTACACTATTAGTATATCAAATGACAAAATACTTAAATCAAGGGAGGTACATTAAATGCTAGCTTCCCTGCAAAGCTGTGGGGCTGAATCAGATCTGTAATTATTGACTCAAGTACTTCTATGGAATATGAATTACTAACAAGGCACTTTACCATCTGCCTCTCAGATACAAGCCTGATCTTAATATAAGGCATCATATATCTACTACCAAACGATGAGATTAACAATGACTCTTCCAAAATAAAGTTCAATTACGTGTTTTGGTACTTTACACAAAGCATTTACACCTTGTATCATGGGGGCAGAGGGTGGGGAATCTACATAAACCCTCATAAACAATATATTGGCCAAGGATCAAAAACGGATACTTTTTAAAATCTCCAGGGATATAAAGAAAATATCAATTCGGGATCTATTGAACAAGTCTCTCCAAAGTACTATATTTATGCTGCCTTTACTAATTTTTGAAATTTGACTCAATTCTGTTCTCATTTCCTCTTCACGTGCTTTAGATACATAAAATAAATCCAAAGTTAGCTATCCCTATGAAAAACTGTTCTCTTTGAAAACACATGATGAACCCAATAATGTCAAGAACATTCATGAAGCAGAATGTGCTATATTTCTGGGAAACCATTCAATCCCATTATATTTCTGCCTTTCTTTAAACCCACTTTTATCTCTTAAATAGAACTGAGTATGGCTTCCATGTTAAAGAGGAAATCTTAGTCATTGATATAGATTATTCATGTACTCATAGAAATTATGCATCATATCATTTCAGGCAATGATATGGGATACTTGTTCCCCCCAACCCTTCCTCAATGACTATACATTTTCATCTAATGACTTCCCTTCCAATTCTCAGCATAGTCCCTTATCACTTCCATTCTTATCTTTGAAGACCATTAAACAGAATAAAACCACCCACAGACCCTCTGTCATTTTAACCTGTTTCTATTAAAAGATATAAACATTCTGAGAAGACATTTGTTCCATTCTTCCTATTTATTACCCTGTAAAACAATTCATCTCCACACATTCCCTTTCATTTAAACAAATATACCTTTTTTTTCCCTTAGTGCCTACAGTATTAAAAACAAAACAACTCTTACTTTCTGTCTTATTAACAACTTTAGACAGGAGGAAAAAGGCTAGGTAAATGGGGTTAAGTGACTTGTACAGGGTCATACAGCTAGCATATCTATATTACCATTTTAAAATGTCTACTAAGTCTGGCATTTTCATCAGGAATGTGCAGAAATCCTCTGTTCCTCTAAAGACCATTTCCCCTCCACCATTACCCTTTAGGTTTTTATTTACTCTTACTAGATAGTTTATTTTTGTGTATAAGCCTTTATTTCTTTCCTTTTTGCTCTATAATTATAAGCCCTCCTCTTTGTAGCCTCAGCTCCTAAATCTTGTATGATCTGTATTGTGAATACCTTATACTTGAAATCCTTTTTTGACTGCTTGTAGTATTTGTTTTACCCTTGACTTTGTGATAAAGGATGGAAAGGTTTGCAATTCGCAAAACCTTTCCATCCTTTATCACAACTGAAAATGTTTTTTAGCTTTGGGTAGTGTTCCTGGGAGTTTTTGTTTGGGGATTTCTCTTAAGAGGCAATTGATGCAGCACCACTTTCCTTTCCCAGGAAGAGCTGTTTGACAATGAAGGCCAGTCTGACTAGAGCTGAAGGAATTCACTTGTGAGGGACTTCCGGTCAAGATGGCGGCTTAGAGAAAGCTAAAGTTCAGATCTCCGGAAACCCTTCCCTACCAAACACAAACTATATACTCCTAGGGCACTGAAATTCAAAACGAACAACAGCATAGACCCCGGGAATCCTCCTCCTGGACCTGGATCAAAAGGTACGGCTCCCCCCCAAAAGCCAGAACCCGAGATCACTCGGACCTAAGGGGTAGGCAGAAGGAAGGTCCCAGGACCCATCCCCCCCAACCCAGATTGCCGAGTCCAAGGCAGCAGAGGGAACCTCAGAGCCTCAGAGCCGGCTATTCTGACAACTGATTCCTGAAAACAACCTGAATCAGATGAGGGGGCACCCAACACAGACAGCAGGGAAACAGAGAGGGGGGGAGCTTATTACCCCCTGGCTGGATCCTTCCATCTGAGTCTCATGGAAGGTCCCTGCCTCAGGGCATACTCAATTTAACCCAGGGAAAGCTAATCCTATCAGGAGCCCTCAGAGCTCCTGGAAGCCACAGCCCCTCCCCCCTCAGAGTGCTGGCTCTTCTGGACGGCTAAGGCACAGAAACAAACACCCTGCAGAAAGGGCCAAGCCAGGCTCAGAGCGTGGAACTAAGGCAATGGAGAAGCATCGGGAGGGAACTGAGGAGGGCAGTAACATGGAAACACCAGCAATTCCTGGCTTCCCCAGGAAGACAGAACAACAACTGCATAGAACAGACAATCTGCCTGGGTCTAAAACCTCTGAACACCAGAGAGAGATAAGAAAAGCTAGTCCTCCCCACTCAGATAGAGATGGTAAACTCCACAGAAGCACAAAAGCCCCAAAATTCCAAGAAAAACAAGAAGAAGGGGGCTACTTTGGATACATTTTATGGAGCAAAAATACAAAATACAGAGGAGATAGAAGAGGAAACATAAGCAAATGCTCCGAAACCTTCCAAAGGAAATGGAAACTCTCCACAAACCCATGAAGAATTTGATTCGGAAAGGATAAAAAAGATGGAAGCCTTCTGGGAGGAAAAGTGGGAAATAATGCAAAAGAAATTCACGCATCTACAAAACCAGTTTGACCAAAGTGAAAAGGAAAACCAGGCTTTAAAGGTCAGAATTAGGCAACTCGAAGACAATGAGCAAGAACTAATAAAGCAAAGCCAAAAGACCAAGAAATTAGAAGAGAACATAAAATATCTCACTGACAAGGTCATAGACTTGGAAAATAGAGGGAGAAGAGACAATTTAAGAATAATTGGACTACCAGAAAAGCCAGAAATAAACAGCAAACTCGACATCATAATACAAGATATAATCAAAGAAAATTGCCCAGAGATCCTAGAACAAGAGGGCAAAACAGGCATTGAAAGAGTTCACAGAACACCCTCTACATTAAATCCCCAAAAGACAACTCCCAGGAATATAATTGCCAAATTCCAAAGTTTTCAAGCAAAAGAAAAAATCTTACAAGAAGCCAGAAAAAGACAATTTAGATATAAAGGAATGCCAATCAGGGTCACACAAGACCTTGCAAGTTCCACTCTGAATGACCATAAGGCATGAAACATGATTTTCAGAAAGGCAAGAGAGCTGGGCCTTCAACCAAGAATCAGCTATCCATCAAAACTGACTATATACTTCCAAGGGAAAGTATGGGCATTCAACAAAATAGAAGATTTCCAAGTTTTTGCAAAGAAAAGACCAGAGCTCTGTGGAAAGTTCGATATCGAAAAACAAAGAGCATGGAATACCTGAAAAGTTAAATATGAAGGAAAGGGAAAAGGAGAAAAATGTTATCTTTTTCTTTTACTCAAACTCTCTTCTATAAGGACTACATTTATATCAATCTATGTATACTAACATGTGGGGAAAATGTAATGTGTAAATAGGGGGAAAAGAAAGACCAAATAGAATAATCTTTCTCACACAAAGATTCACACGGGAAGGGGAGGGGAAGAAAACTCCTATAAGAAGGAAAGGAAGAGAGTTTTTACTTAAACCTTACTCTCAGGGAAATCAACTCTGAGAGGGAAGAACATCCAGATCCATTGGGATCTTGAATTCTATTTTACCCAACAAGGGTAGGGAGAAGGGAACACCTAGGGGGGGAGGGAACACAAAAAAGGGAGGGAAGAAGAAGGGGGTTGGGGAGGGAACAAAAAGGGAGGGACTAGAAAGGGAAACATATCAAGTGAGGGGACAAGGGGGACTGATTTAAAGTAAATCACTGGACTAAAAGGTAGAGCTGAAGAAGAAAGGTTAGAATTAGGGAAGGGTATCAAAATGCCAGGGAGTCCACAAGTGACAATCATAACTTTGAACGTGAATGGGATGAACTCACCCATAAAACGTAGACGAATAGCAGAATGGATTAGAATCCAAAACCCTACCATATGTTGTCTTCAAGAACCACACATGAGGCGGGTAGACACCCACAAGGTCAGAATTAAAGGATGGAGTAAGACTTTCTGGGCCTCAACTGACAGAAAGAAGGCAGGAGTGGCAATCATGATATCTGATAAAGCCAAAGCAAAAATAGACCTGATTAAAAGGGATAGGGAAGGTAATTATATTCTGTTAAAAGGGACTTTAGATAATGAGGAAATATCACTAATCAACATATATGCACCAAATAATATAGCACCCAAATTTCTAATGAAGAAACTAGGAGAATTGAAGGAAGAAATAGACAGTAAAACCATATTAGTGGGAGACTTGAACCAACCATTTTCAAATTTAGATAAATCAAATCAAAAAATAAATAAGAAAGAGGTAAAAGAAGTGAATGAAATCTTAGAAAAATTAGAATTAATAGACATATGGAGAAAAATAAATAGGGATAAAAATGAATACACCTTCTTCTCAGCACCACATGGCACATTCACAAAGATTGACCATACATTAGGTCACAGAAACATGGCACACAAATGCAGAAAAGCAGAAATAATAAATGCAGCCTTTTCAGATCACAAGGCAATAAAAATAATGATCAGTAATGGTACATGGAAAACCAAATCAAAAACTAATTGGAAATTAAACAATATGATACTCCAAAATCGTTTAGTTAGAGAAGAAATCATAGAAACAATAATTTCATCGAGGAAAATGACAATGGCGAGACATCCTTTCAAACCTTTTGGGATGCAGCCATAGCAGTAATCAGAGGTAAATTCATGTCCCTGAGTGCATATATTAACAAACTAGGGAGAGCAGAGATCAATCAATTGGAAATGCAAATAAAAAAACTTGAAAGGGATCAAATTAAAACCCCCCAGCAGAAAACCAAACTAGAAATCCTAAAAATTAAGAGAGAAATTAATAAAATAGAAAGTGATAGAACTATTGATTTAATAAATAAGACAAGAAGCTGGCACTTTGAAAAAACAAACAAAATAGACAAAGTACTGGTGAATCTAATTTAAAAAAGGAAGGAAGAAAAGCAAATTAACAGCATCAAAGATGAAAAGGGGGATATCACCTCCAATGAAGAGGAAATTAAGGCAATCATTAAAAATTACTTTGCCCAATTATATGGCAATAAATACACCAATTTAGGTGATATGGATGAATATATACAAAAATACAAACTGTCTAGACTAACAGAAGAAGAAATAGAATTCTTAAATAATCCCATATCAGAAAATGAAATCCAACAAGCCATCAAGGAACTTTCTAAGAAAAAATCCCCAGGGCCTGATGGATTCACCAGTGAATTCTATCAAACATTTAGAGAACAGTTAATCCCAATACTATACAAACTATTTGACATAATAAGCAAAGAGGGAGTTCTACCAAACTCCTTTTATGATGCAAACATGGTACTGATTCCAAAACCAGGCAGGTCAAAAACAGAGAAAGAAAACTATAGACCAATCTCCCTAATGAATATAGATGCAAAAATCTTAAATAGGATACTAGCAAAAAGACTCCAGCAAGTGATCAGAAGGGTCATCCACCATGATCAAGTAGGATTTATACCAGGGATGCAGGGCTGGTTCATTATTAGGAAAACCATCCACATAATTGACCACATCAATAAACAAACCAACAAGAATCACATGATTATCTCAATACATGCAGAAAAAGCCTTTGATAAAATACAACACCCATTCCTATTAAAAACACTAGAAAGCATAGGAATAGAAGGGTCATTCCTAAAAATAATAAACAGTATATATCTAAAACCATCAGCTAATATCATCTGCAATGGGGATAAACTAGATGCATTCCCAATAAGATCAGGAGTGAAACAAGGATGCCCATTATCACCTCTACTATTTGACATTGTACTAGAAACACTAGCAGTAGCAATAAGAGAAGAAAAAAAAATCGAAGGCATCAAAATAGGCAAGGAGGAGACCAAGTTTTCACTCTTTGCAGATAACATGATGGTCTACTTAAAGAATCCTAGAGATTCAACCAAAAAGCTAATTGAAATAATCAACAACTTTAGCAAAGTTGCAGGATACAAAATAAACCCACCATATGTCATCAGCATTTCTATATATCTCCAACACAGCTCAGCAGCAAAAACTAGAAAGAGAAATCCCATTCAAAATCACCTTAGACAAAATAAAATACCTAGGAATCTATCTCCCGAGACAAACACAGGAACTATATGAACACAACTACAAAACACTCTCCACACAACTAAAACTAGACTTGAGCAATTGGAAAAACATGAACTGCACATTGATAGGACAAGCCAATATAATAAAAATGACCGTCCTACCCAAACTTATTTATCTATTTAGTGCCATACCCATTGAACTCCCAAAAAATTTCTTTACTGATTTAGAAAAAACCATAAGAAATTATTTGGAATAACAAGATCAAGGATATCCAGGGAAATAATGAAAAAAAACCCACAAATGATGGGGGCCTTGCAGTCCCTGACCTAAAACTATATTACAAAGCAGCAGTCATCAAAACAATTTGGTACTGGCTAAGAGACCGAAAGGAGGATCAGTGGAATAGACTGGGGGCAAGTGACTTCAGCAAGACAGTATATGATAAACCCAAAGATCCCAGCTTTTGGGACAAAAAGTCACTATTCGATAAAACTGCTGGGAAAATTGGAAGACAGTGTGGGAGAGATTAGGAATTGATCAACACCTCACACCCTACACCAAGATAAATTCAAAATGGGTGAATGACTTAAACATAAAGAAGGAAACCATAAGTAAATTGGGTAAACACAGAATAGTATACATGTCAGACCTTTGGGAGGGGAAAGACTTTAAAACCAAGCAAGACATAGAAAGAATCACAAAATGTAAAATAATTTTGACTACATCAAATTAAAAAGCTTTTGTACAAACAAAACCAATGTAACTAAAATCAGAAGGAAAACAACAAATTGGGAAAAAATCTTCATAGAAACCTCTGACAAAGGTTTAATTACTCAAATTTATAAAGAGCTAAATCAATTGTACAAAAAACCAAGCCATTCTCCAATTGATAAATGGGCAAGGGACATGGATAGGCAGTTTTCAGATAAAGACATCAAAACTATTAATAAGCACATGAAGAAGTGTTCTAAATCTCTTATAATCAGAGAGATGCAAATCAAAACAACTCTGAGGTATCATCACCTCACACCTAGCAGATTGGCTAAAATGATAGCAAAGGAAAGTAATGAATGCTGGAGGGGATGTGGCAAAGTAGGGACATTAATTCATTGCTGGTGGAGTTGTGAACTGATCCAACCATTCTGGAGGGCAATTTGGAACTATGCCCAAAGGATGATAAAAGACTGTCTGCCCTTTGATCCAGCTATAGCACTGCTGGGTCTGTACCCCAAAGAGATAATGGAGAAAAAGACTTGTACAAGAATATTCATAGCTGTGCTCTTTGTGGTGGCCCAAAATTGGAAAACGAGGGGATGCCCATCAATTGGGGAATGGCTGAACAAATTGTGGTATATGTTGGTGATGGAATACTATTGTGCAAAAAGGAATAATAAAGTGGAGGAATTCCATGGAATCTGGAACGACCTCCAGGAAGTGATGCAGAGTGAGAGGAGCAGAACCAGGAGAACATTGTACACAGAGACTAATACACTGTAGTATAATTTAATGTAATGGACTTCTCCATTAGTGGCAGTGTAATGTCCCTGAACAATCTGCAGGGATCTAGGAGAAAAAACACTATTCATAAGCAGAGTACAAACTGTGGGAGTAGAAACACCGAGGAAAAGCAACTGCCTGACTACAGTGGTTGAGGGGACATGACAGAGAAGAGACTCTAAACGAACACTCTAATGCAAATATTAACAACATGGTAATGGGTTCGAATCAAGAACACATGTGATACCCAGTGGAATCACGTGTCGGCTATGGGGGGTGAGAGGGGAGGAAAAGAAAATGATCTTTGTCTTTAATGAATAATGCTTGGAAATGATCAAATAAAATATTATAAAATTTAAAAAAAAGAGGCAATTGATGAGTTCTTAATATTTTCACTTTTCCTTCTGATTCCAAGAGTGATGGACAGATTTCATTTATAATTTCTTGAAATACAATATTTAGACTTTCTATTGTAGTTTTTAGATAGTATGATAATTTTTAACTCATCTCTCATTGATCTTTTTTCCAGGTCAGATATTTTTTATGTAATTTTTCTTTTTCATGGTATTTATATTTTCCTTGGTTTGGTCATCTCATCTGCCTCAGTATCTAGGTTGGAAGTGACAGTGGCTCTATTTGGTTATTCATTTGATTTCTGTGCCCCTTTTTACATATGGGCAATTTTGTCTTAAGCTGTTATTTTCTTTTTATATTACTTTCTTTTCCCCATTTTTCTTCTATCTTTCTTACTTGGTTCTTGAACTCCTTTTTGAGTTCCTCAAGAACTTATGACCAATTTCCATTTTGGGGGGAAAGTTTGGATATTTTTGCTTGCTTTTCACTCTCTGCTGTTACTTCTGTATTTTGCTTTTTTTCTCCATAGAAATTGTCCAGGGTCAAGAGCTTTTTTTTGCTGTTGCGTTTTCCTTTTGCTACTAGTGGATTGGGGTTCCTACATATTGGTAATCATTGCTTTCTTAGCTTCTGTCTTGTGGTGCTTTGCCTTGGTAATATCTTCCCTTCCCTGTCAGAAGCCTGAGTGAAGGCAGGTAGATCTGTGATGTTCTTTCTGTAGCACATGCTTTAAAGTGTTTTGTCCTTTGTAATGATTGGTTGGAAGGAGTTTGAGAAGGCTCCTGATACTATGCTGCCATCTTGGTTCCACCCTCTAATGGCTCTATTTGGGCCACATAATGATGTAGGTATCTACATATGCTGGCCCAGACAAGCCCCTTCATCAAGGAATTATTGGGCTGTTCTAATTCTAGGTTCTACCTAAAGATTCTTTTCAGGTTCAAGTACCTTCCTTAATATGGAAATTTACTGAAGCCTTTCCCCCTTGCTTCTTGGGTCTATTCTCTTGCCAAAAGTCTTCCACTGGCTTTGGGCTGAACCTCTTCCACTGGTTTTAGCTGAATTTTGCCCAAGTCCTTTTTCCCATAGCTGGGCTTCTGCCTGCCTCGGGTCAGGTTTCTACAACCACAGACTTTGGGCTTCAGGGATGGCTTAGGCTGGGCAGCTGCTATACCTTCCTGTAGCACCCGAGGCTGCTTTCTCTCTGGGTTTCTGTAGCTTCAGGTTAGACTCAGACCTCTGCTACTCCCAACCACTGACTTCTGGATTTCTAGGGATTTTTAAATCCCATTGTCCATCTACTTCAGTTTGTCAGCCCCAAGTTCAATCCACACCTCTGAAATTCCCTCAGTGGGTTCCTGATATAGATAGAAGAGTCTATTGATGATTCTTCTTATTTCTTTTTTAAAATATCTGGAAGTATACTTGCCAAGACACTCAAGGATGTATATGACTACAACTTAAAACATTTAATAGAAATAAAGGATGGAAAATAATCAGATAGATATCAGTTGCTCATGAATGGAACATGTCAATAGAACAAAAAGTTGTGGTATTACCTACATTTATTTATAGATTTTATATAATAGTCAAACTGTATAAAACTAGGTAAAGTAACAGCAAAATTTACCTGAAAGAACAAAATAGAATAACTCATTTCAGGGAAATAATGTAAAAGTAAAAATGAAACAGATTTAGTAATACCAGATTTCAAACTATACTATAAAGTAACAGCCAGAGAACTTTTTGTTATTAAATTTAAAAAAATTAAAAAGTCAATGAATAGAAAAGATTAACAAAATGTCAAAGCAATCAACTTCATTATTAGAGTAAAGGCTCCCTGACAAGAATTCTTGGAAAGCTGAAAACTATCTTGCTTTAGGTTGAACTAACATATTACATCATGTATACAACAAGAAACTCAATATGGCTACATAGTTGAAACACAGAAGTCAGAAAAACTAGAGGAGAAAGGAAAGAGATGTCTCTCACAACTGTGAGATGGAGGAGAATTCTTATTTAAATAGAGGATAGTCATAGAAGATAGATGGGTAGTTTTGATTATATAAAATTGAAAAACTTGCACAAGCATAATCAACGTAGTCAGCTTTAGAAGAGATAATTAAGTGGGAAAAATCTTTGAAGCAAATTTCTCTGATATCTGAGATATATAAGTAATTGATAGAAATATATAAGAAAAAGATCCATTCCTTAATAGATAAATAAGACAGTCAAGAAGCATTTATTAAGTGCCTACTGTGTGCTACCCACTGTGCTAGCACTCTAAGGATACAAAGAGAAAAAAGATAATTCTTGCCCTCAAGAAGCCCATGATCTAATGGGGGAGATAAGCAAACAAACTTGTAGGGGGAAAAAAGCTATATACAGCTAAATAGGGGGAAATGTAAGAGGAAAGGCACTAGATTTAAAAGGAGGGGGTAGGAAATCTTCCTAAAAAATATAAGATTTTAGTTGGAACCTGAAGTAATCCAGGGAAGACAGTGGGCAGAGATGAGGAGAGAGCCTTCCAGGTATAGGAGTGAATCATTAATCATTATAGTTTATTGAATAGGGGAATGACTTGGTCTAATGCCTGCTTTAGGAAAATCACTTTAGTTAAAGAATGATAGACCAAAGTGGGGAGAGCCTTGAGATGGGGAACCCACCTGTAAGCTATTGGGAAAGTCCAGAAATTAGGTGTTGAGGGCCTCTACCAAGCTAAGGACAGAGTCAAAAGAGAGAAGGAGGCATAAGATCCTGCAAAAAGTGAAATCAACAGTTCTTAAAACAATGTGGATGTCAGAGGAAAGAATGAGAAGTCAAGGAAGACTCCAAGGAAGTGGACCTGGGGGACTGGATTGAATTTAAGATGTCTACAAGACAGCCTGCTCAAGATAACTGATAGGTGATTGGAGAAACAGAGGTCATGGGAGATCAAGGCTGGACAAAAAGACTTGAGAATTATCTGAATAATTGAATTCCTAGAAACTAATGAGATTAGTAGTAGTTGTCTCTTGGTAACCGAGGATGACAGTTGTTTTTGTGCGTTTTTGTGCACAAAGACACTTGTGCATGAAGATTTAAGTGGAAAAGTTGATGCACAGAGACAGTCCCACTCTCTTGGCTTTGGAAGCCTGGGTCCAGTGGCACAAAAAGTCGTTACATCTGGAGACTTCCTCAGCTGCATTGGATGGCCATGTTGTGTTGTCTTTTGTGCTCCAACACGCCCTAAGCACTCCACAGTGCCTTGCTGCGTCGCCATCTCAGCCGTTGAACCTTCTTGTTGGTTTCTTCTGCCTGTTCCGCCGAAGCAGTCTTCACATGCTGGGTGAGCAAATCCCTAGTTCACCAGGGGTCCACGACGACCCGATGGCTACCCTCACAAGGTTTAGCCGGCCTGTCGAAGCCTTTGCCCAGGGTGTGGCCGCTGCTGCATGCTGGCAGCTTCTAGGAACCACAAGTGAGAGCTGGGTGTCAGGTGAGGGTCAGAGGCTGGAGAGCTGCCCTAGAAGGGCACGACAAGCCCTCCATACCAGAGATACTACCCCTCCTGGAACACCGATTAACAAGCAAAATAGTACCAAGAGAGAAAAAGAAAGAATCTAGAATAGAGCTTTGGTGGAACCACCTGTGTTTAGTGGGCACAATCCGAGTGTCATGAAAACCTAGAGAGAAGAGGATCCCCAGGAGATTAGGATGGTTATGCTGTCAAAGATTGGAGAGGTCAAAAAGGATGAAGGTTGAGAAAAGGTTGTTAGATTTGGGGATTTGGAGATCACCAATAACTTTGGGGAATGGGTTTTAATTGAGGTAGGAAGCCAGACTCTGGAGAGTTAAGGAGTGAGGGAGAGAAAAAGAACGAAGGGAATGACTGGAGCCGCCTTGGCAAGGAGTTTAGCCACAAGATGTGAAATAGCCTCGAATACTGGGGATGGACAGGTCACAGGCTTATTTGAGGACGGGAGAGACATGAGTATATTTGTATGCAGTAGCAGCACAATCAATCACTCCCTTTTATGTGAAGCCTTTTCTGATTTGCCCTCCCATTTGCTAGTTTCATTTAGAACTTAGCACATTTTAGGTGCTTCATAAATGCTTCTTGATTGATTATAGTCAAGTTTCTTAACTCCTCTTCTTAATTTTCTGTTAATCTGGGTTTTACTTTCTTTTACTTTTGTAAGATTTATTCTATTTTGTTTAAGCTAGCATATAATTTGACCAAATTTTTTAATAATTTCCTTTATTTTCTCTTCATTTGCCATGCATTCTTGTTCATTTGTCCTCTCTCTTCCCTCTTTCTGTTCCCCACTCTCCTGCACATTCTCTTGCCTCTCTCCCTGGGTTCTATTTAGCAGATCCTAAGTAGACAGATGGAAAAGTTCAGTGCCAAGGAATGTGGTCTCCAAACTTGACGGGGAGAAAATTACATCTTTTATTTCTATAGAATGGGCTTCCTTTGTAATCCTGTATATTTTATTTTACACACTTAAAAACATTATTCTGGGGACAGCAAGGTGGCTCAATGGGTAGAGAGCCAGGCCTGGGACATGGGAGTTCCTGGGTTCAAATCTGACCTCAGATGCTTCCTAACTGTGTGATCCTTCATCCCCATTGCCTAGACCTTACTGCTCTTCTGCTTGGAACCACACCCAGATTCTAAGATGGAAGGTAAGGGTTTTAAATAAAAAAATAATAATAAATAAAAGCATTATTCTGAAAAGGGTGCATAGGTTCTAGAATGCCCCAAACTGAAGAAGTCCTCTCTAAATTAGGTGAAAGCAAATAAGCAGTTTCAGAACATCCTCCTGCAATGTAGTGTAGTAAGAATTATAAAAGGTAGCATTTATATAGTGCTTTAAAGTTTTCAAAATTCTGATGTTTCTTCCCCCATTTTATTGATGAAGAAACTGAGGCAAAGTGATTTCCCTAGGGTCATACAACTAGTAAGTGTCTGAGGCAGTATTTGAACTGAGGTCTTCCTGATTCCAAGTCCTATACTTTATCTCCTGTTCCAGCTTGATGGGTGGGTCACTTTCCTAGGACAGAAGCTGTCTTCTTTTCTTCTTAGCTTGTGAATAACAGTCTAGACAGAGAAGAGCTGGCAACAAGAAAGAGTGGCAGAGCCTGGCAGGTAGTTGTTATTTAGCTGAGTTCTCTGGGAATCTGAACAATTCCAACCCAATGATCTCCCATCCACAACTATGACCTCCTACCAGGTATGTTGCTTTGCAGATTCTAGCCTTGATCTCTGCTCAGAGAACAGTCCCCTGCGCATAATAAATATTTGGACTGAATAAACACATGTAGAATCAATGACCCTGAAGCCCAGATCTCCTGGATTCCCTAGAGTGTAACCCTCGTAATTCGTGGCTCCCCTAAAAACTGACTTTTTGACCTGAACTACTGACTGATCCACTAACTCCTGTTTTAACCACTTTTGCTCCCTTCCCACCTTCTATTGCCCACCCAGCTCCCAATCCTGGTAATAACCGAGTAAATGCCGTGGGGAGCATTTTTTTTTCTGACACACAAGAAAGAAAATACAAAAAAGGTTTTCCTTTCTAAATTGTTGGATTTTGTTATTTTATGATCGATAGACTAATTAAGAATTCTGATTTGGTATCAAGAAGCAACCCAACAAAAATCACATGATTATCTCAATAGATATAGAAAAAACCTTTGACAAAATACAACACCCATTCCTATTAAAAACACTAGAAAGCATAAGAATAGATGGGCCTTTTCTAAAAATAATAAGCTGTATATATCTAATACCATCAGCAAACATCATCTGCAATGGGGATAAATTAGAAGCCTTCCCAATAAGATCAGGAGTGAAACAAGGATGCCCATCCTCACCTCTATTATTTAACATTGTACTAGAAACACTAGCAGTAGCAATTAGAGAAGAAAAAGAAATTGAAGATATTAAAATAGGCAGTGAGGAGACCAAGCTATCACTCTTTGTGAATGACATGATGGTCTACCTAAAGAATCTTAGAAAATCCACTAAAAAGCTAGTGGAAATCATCAACAACTTTAGCAAAGATGCAGAATACAAAATAAAACCACATAAATCATCAGCATTTCTATATACTTCGAACTCATCCCGGCAGCAAGAGTTAAAAAAAGAAATTCCATTTAAAATCACCCTAGACAATATAAAATACTTAGAAATCTATCTGCCAGGACAAACACATGAACTATATGAACACAAGTACAAAACACTTTCCACACAATTAAAACTAGATCTAAATAACTGGAAAAACATTAATTGCTCATAGTAGGACAAGCTAACATAATAAAAATGACAATCCTACCCAAACTAATTTACTTATTTAGTGCCATCCCCATCAGAATACCAAGAAACTTTTTTACTGAATTAGAAAAACCAATAACAAAGTTTATTTGGAAGAACAAAAGATCAATAATATCAAGGGAAATAATGAAAAAAATGTGAAGGAAGGCAGCCTAGCACTACCAGATCTTAAACTGTCCTATAAAGCAGTTGTTATCAAAACAATATGGTACTGGCTAAGAGACAGGAGGAAGAAACAGAATAGACTTAGAGTAAGTGACCTCAGCAAGACAGTCTATGATAAACCCAAAGACCCCAGCTTTTGAGACAAAAATCCAGTATTTGACAAAAACTGTTGGGAAAATTGGAAAATAGTATGAGAGAGATTAGGTTTAGATCAACATCTCACACCCTACACCAGTGATGGGCAACCTTTTGAGCTTGGTGTGTCAAAATTTGCCAAAAAACTGAGCATAGCTCAAGTGGTGTGTCACTTTGAGAAAAAAAATCATAATTTCATGATATTTATAGTTTAAATAACAAAAATGTATAATATTGTAATATTTAACTATTTAATAAACCAAAAACTAATTATTTAACTTATCTGCTTAGTGACTTCTTTGTTCATCTGCCAGTCGGTTTCTTTTGTTGGTCTTGATATTATTTAACTTATGTGGGGTGCTGTGAACTAAGATAAGTGAGGGGGAGGGGAAATTCCTTAACTAATCTGCCTATCAGTGAATTTTTTGTTGCTGAATTTCATTGGCTAAATCTTTAATTGAAGGTTGATATTTTGTACACTTCAAGCCCAAACAAGTGCTACTAACTTCATCTGTGAATCTGTTTCTTTTGTTGGTTTTGATATTATTTAACACTGAAAATAAGGTGTCACAAAAGTACATAGAGGGAAAAATTGTGAGTAAAGCCATTGCTATATTTTTCAGGGTGCTAAAAGCATCTTGTAATTGGTTCCAGGCACTCCTCTGTTGTGTGAGCTGGAGCCCTACCCATTCTTCCACTGGCCTGGCGCCCCCACCCCATACCTCCCCAGCCAGCTGGCCTGGGAATGACTCTAGAGCAATGGCTATCACCTGCCAGCCTGCCTATGAAATGTACTCCTCCTTCCCACCCCTGCAAGAGTCCCATGCTCCCTAGCAGCCAGGCACATGAAGCAGCCCCCCCCACCCTGGGCCTGGCTGGGGCATGGCCATGGCCACAGCTGTGGGTGCAAGGCTTCCCAGGTGTGCTGAGCCCACATGTGGCTGAGTCTCATCGAAAATGGCTACACATATTAGGGCTGCCATATTTGTCATAGGTTCGCCATCACGGCCCTACACCAAGATAAACTCAAAATGAGTGAATGACTTGAATATAAGAAGGAAACTATAAGTAAATTAGGTGAACACAGAATAGTATACATGTCAGATCTTTGGGAAAGGAAAGATTTTTGAACCAAGCAAGAGTTAGAAAAAATTACAAAAGGCAAAAGAAATAATTTTGATTACATTAAATTAAAAAGGTTTGTGCAAATAAAACCAATGCAATCAAAATTAGAAGGTAAGGAACAAATTGGGAAAAAGTCTTTATAACAAAAACCTCTGACAAAGGTCTAATTACTCAAAGTTATAAGGAGCTAAATCAGTTGTTCAAAAAATCAAGCCATTCCCCAATTGATAAATGGGCAAAGGACATGAATAGGCAATTTTCAGATAAACGAATCAAAATTATTAATAAGCACATGAAAAAATGTTCTAAATCTCTTATAATCAGAGAAATGCAAATCAAAACAACTCTGAGGTATCACCTCACACCTAGCAGATTGCCTAACATGACAGCAAAGGAAAGTAATGAATGCTGGAGGGGATGTGGCAAAGTGGGGACATTAATTCATTGCTGGTGGAGTTGTGAATTGATCCAGCCATTCTGGAGGGCAATTTGGAACTATGCCCAAAGGGCGCTAAAAGACTGTCTGCCCTTGCTCTAGCCATAGCACTGCTAGGTTTGTACCCCAAAGAGATAATAAGGAAAAAGACTTGTACAAGAATATTCATAGCCGTGCTCTTTGTGGTTGTAAAAAAATTGGCAAGGGGGCAGCTGGGTAGCTCAGTGTGTTGAGAGCTAGGCCTAGAGACGGGAGGTCCTAGGTTCAAATCTGACCTCAGACACTTCCCAGTTGTGTGACCCTGGGCAAGTCACTTGACCCCCATTGCCCAGCCCTTACCACTCTTCTGCCTTGGAGCCAATACACAGTATTGACTCCAAGATGGAAGGTAAGGGTTAAAAAAAAAATTGGCAAATGAGGGAATGCCTCCGATTGGGGAATGGCTGAACAAATTGTAGTATATGTTGGTGATGGAATACTATTGAGCTCAAAGGAATAATGAACTGGAGGAATTCTGTGTGAACTGGAATGACTTCCAGGAATTGATGCAGAGTGAAAGGAGCAGAACTAGGAGAACGTTGTACACAGAGACTGATACACTGTGGTTCAATCGAACGTAATGGATTTCTCTACTAGTAGCAATGCAGTGATCCAGGACAATTCTGAGGGACTTATGAGAAAGATGCTATCCACATCCAGAGAAAGAACTGTGGGAGTAGAAACAGAAAAACAACTGCTGGATCACATGGGATTGATGGTGATATGATTGGGGATATAGAGTCTAAATGATCATTCTAGTGCAAATATCAATAATATGGGAATAGGTCTGGATCAATGACACAAGTAAAACCTAGTATTGTTGCATGTCAGCTATGAGAAGGGGTTGGGGAGAGGAGAGGGAAAGAACATGAATCTTGTAACCGTGGAAAAATATTCTAAATTAACTAATTAAATAAATTTTTCAAAAAAAAATAAAAATGAGGTAATGGAGGAAAAAAAAGAATTCTGACTTGGAACCTTTTCCATTTAGAGTGACACGTACCCAAGACCTTAGTACCATTTGTGTGAGTTCCCTAAATCAGGGATTATTCTTGGACACTTGAGAAGGTTTATGCCCCCACCAACGTGGGTACTCCCTAACCTTTTAGCAGTGAGCCTTCCTGACTTGGCTCAATCGAATCCTGTACAACAATCCATCACCCATCTATTCTGGAAGCCTTTCCAATTTGATAAGATCTGCCAGAAGTTGTCCTTTTCTGATGTAGCCTGGGATAAGTCATCAGCATTAGAACGTAGAGGATGAATCTCATTACCAAAAAAAAAAATCTAAAAATGATTTTTACTGAATTATCATTTTGTTGAATTTGTTTTTGGCATCGTGTCTCTTTGCAGCCTCCCACCTTGTGACATCCTCATCTGGCCCTCCAGTTGCTTAGGGTGTACCTGCTTCTTGGCTTAGAGAAAAGAGGGACTCTTCCTAGCTTTCACTTCAAAACATTCACAGTTATCATTATCTGCTTTAGTGATTGGGTCAGTACTGACCAGTGATGATTCATCTTATAATTGGCTGCTGAGTCAGCACTCGAGATATAGAATAGAGGGGGTGAAACATACAGCTCCTCTTCTTTTTCCTCTTTGGAGGCAGTAGGACTACACTAAGCTTATAGGTGAGAGAAGAAGGGAGAAACCAATCCGCAGTCTATGGCAATAGTCTGGAGTGTTCAGGCTGCTTTTCTCTCAGCTGCTTGCCACGTGTCTCTGGGCACATGACACCTCTCTTTCTGATGTGTTTGTTTATTCTTTCTTTATCCCAGCTGAGTGAGTTTCTTGTGCTGGAAGCATACAGGGACCAGTGAGACCAGGAGATCCATAAAGCCTCCCTAAAGAGCCACTGGTAACAGCAGCAGGAAGCCAGCCAAATGCACCAAAGCTGGAAGCGGCAGCAGTCTAATCGGTCAGTCAAAAAAATGTTTAAGTGCCCACAATGTAAGTGCTGGAGATACAAATGGGAAAGAGACAGACATCTCTGACCTCAAAGAACAGATTATTTAATGGAGGAAAATACAACAAAGAAAGCTGAAAAAAGGTCAGGGGAAAGAGAGGAGGGAAGAGGTGAGCCCAAGGAAAGGAGGTGCCAGCTCAGAGGAACACAGTCTGCTAAGGAAGGAAGGTCTGGCTGGTCTGGGCACCCTCTTTAGGAGGAGATTCTCCAGGACTTCTCTTTTCTCTGTCCTCCAATCAGAGGGGCATCAGAGGCTACTCAGGAGATTCCAGTACCAGGGCTGATATGATCTCGCTGGGCCTGAGATGGACAAATCCAAAGGAGTACATCAGGTGGGCAGAGTCTGATCTAGCAGGGAACCAGTGCAATGGCTGAGTGACCAACTCCATCCATGCCCAGCCATGGATTGTCTCATGAGCTGGTCCAGGGTATCCTTAAGGAAACTTGGTGGGGCTCTGCAAAGTGAGGAAGAGACTCCCAAGACTAGGAACCATGAGGAACCCCTCACCTACGTATTGCATAGTGGTCAATATATATATATATATATATATATATCTACACACATATATATGTATATTTTATATATGTGTATCTATATATATATACACATTGTATGTGTATATACATACACACATATAAAACTTGTGTACATGAAGAGTGTGCCCCCTGGCACATGGGGATTTGCTTTCTAAATACTTTAAAAATATTTTATTTTTTCAATTACATATAAAAATAATTTTTAACATTCATTTAAAACATTTTTGAGTTCCAAGTTTTCTCCTCCCTCTCATTGAGAAGGCAAGCCACCTGATAAAAGTTATCCATGTGCAGTCATGCAAAACGTGTTTCCATAGCAGTTATGTCGTGAAAGAAAAGAGACCAAAAAAACCACCAGGAAAAATAAAGGAAGTAAAAAACAGTCGGCTCTGATCTGCACCCAGACTCCATCATCCTTTCTCTGCAGGTGGACAGCATTTTTCTTCCCACGTCCTTCCAAATTGCTGTGGGTCATTGTGTTGCAGAGAGCAGCTAAGCCTTTCCATCTGATCATCCTACAAAATTGCCTTCACTGTGTGCCATGATCTCCTGGTTCTGCTCACTTCACTTTGCATCAGTGTAACTACTCTTATTACTGTTCTTAGGATATGGGAAATGCTCTTTTTACAGGGTTAAGTTGAGTTGACGTCAACAGGTTGATCAGTTGGGTAGAGCAGGGGATGGAGAGCAGCAGTAATAGAACTCCATCTCCTCAAGGTTACCCCTAGAAGCTAGAAGGAACCGTAATGAACTCTTCTCTGGTATGAATTCGAAAAGGGAGCACCAAGGGTCCACGGCATCTGTCACTATGTGCCTTGTTTCTTCACTGAAACAACCAGCTTGGATCAGCTTCCAAGCCCATTCATCTCACGCTGATAGTGCTGATAAAAATTCTTCTAAAGCAGATGGCAGTATGGGAGGTCAGCCTGGAAGGCTATGAGTTCACCTCCCAAACAGCTTCATTTCCCATGATAATTGAATCTCCTGCCATCCTTTCTATTGACGGAGCCTTCACTCCTATCTCCTGACACCCCAAAGCAAGAGGAAGTGACTTCTTGCTTCTCACAGCTACTTCCAGATCTTCCCTTAGTGGGAAGGCAGCAATCTCTGCTCCTTTGAGGCTCATTCCAGGTAATAAAAGATGGGCTTCTTGTGGAAGGGACTACTTCTCTCCCAGACTTTTGTTGCTGTTGTCATTCAGTGGTGTCCAACTCTTTATGACCCCCTTTGGGGTTTTCTTGGCAAAAATGTTGGCATGGTTTGCCATTTCCTTCTCCAGCTCATTTTAGAGTTGAGGAAACTCAGGCAAACAGAATTAATTGACTTGTCCAAGGTCACACAGCTAGTTGGAATCTGAGGCCAGATCCTCCTGACTCCAGGCCCAGCATTCTATATACTGTGCCAACCAGCTGCTCCCAAACTATCTGATATTTATTCTGTACTGTTAAAGGGAAATTAGCAGGAACAAGAGCAATGCTACAAAGCTAGAGCAGGAATTCCCTTTAACAGTACCCATACATACATTCACATAGCTCAGGACCTAGATGTAGTGGCATCAGAGGACAAGGGACAAAGGAATCCAGTATTTTGGTGAACAAAGGCAGAGGAAGTTAACAGAGAAAGTGGTGTTGAGTTCCAGGGCCTTCACTTACCCTGAAGGCATTGAGAGCATCCTTTTCCCTCCTCCCTGACCCTATAACAAAAAAGTTATTTCCTTATCATCCTGCCTGAAATGAGTACTTTTAAGGCCATTCTTCAGGTTGAAGACGTGTGCCCTAAATGAGTTGAGTATATTAAGCCAATATTAATCTTTCACATTTCAAAACAGACTAATTTATCAAACAGATTAGCTGCTCCTCAGCAAATAATACCACTGAAGAGGGGGCAGCTGGGTAGCTCAGTGGATTGAGAACCAGGCCTAGAGACGGGAGGTCCTAGGTTCAAATCTGGCCTCAGCCACTTCCTAGCTGTGTGACCCTGGGCAAGTCACTTGACCTCCATTGCCTAGCCTTTACCACTCTTCTGCCTTGGAGCCAATACACAGTATTGACTCCAAGATGGAAGGTGAGGGTTTAAAAAAAATACCACTGAAGAAATGAGAGTGCCAACTAAGTTCAGAATGAGGAGAGAGAAGGTAGGAGCATAGTTATGATGGGGAAGGGAATGAGGCACCATTGAAATGCCACAGTGGGGCCCCAAAGGCAGGCAGAGCCATTGGAATATAATGTGGAGAGCTGGGAGTGCCCAGGAGAAGGAGGAGGAACCAAAGACAAGCCACCTCACCAGTCTTTCAAGGGCTGATTTTGGACAAAATATCCTATGTGAGGAAAATTTTTTCAGGTTTTGTCTGAATATTTTATTTCATAATTTAGAGAACTTCTAAGGGGAAGCTAGAGAGCACAGTAGATAGAGTGCCAGGCCTGGAGTTAGAAAGACCTGGGTTCAAATTTAGCCTTAGATACTTCCTGGCTGTGTGACTGCACAAATCACTTAACCCCAATCGCCTAGCCTTTGCTACTCTTTTGTCTTAGATTTATTATTAAAACAGAAGGTAAAATGTTTTTGGTGTTTTTTTTAAAGAAATAGAAATACCCTCCACAGATACATATAGCTCCCTTGTCTACAAATTAAAACCTTGGAAGAGGCTCATGGGAGCACAGACTTGTCCAGGTTCACCCGGACTGAAATAGAACCCAGGTCTTCTTGACTTCAAGGATGCTCCTTCATCCACTCTGCCATCTTTTGTCCAAGTTATGTTTCTTATTTTCACAGAGGGAAAAAATACCTTGTACCTATAAGATGTATGAGGCAATAAAATTAATTTAGAGAAGAACAGAATGACTGATTTATACCTGAAATCTTTGTCAAGAAGCCTGGGTAGTAGAGTCACATTAATGTGTGCTGGCAGCCAAGCTCTGGGACTAGAACAATGGATTTGGGTCCTGATAGTTCCCTTTTGGGGGCCCTTGCACCTAGCTACAAAACAAGCAGGACACACAAGTTTCTGTAGCCAAGCTCTGGAGCTAGAATGAAGAAGACAGTTGTTCCCTTGCCAAAGCCTTCTGATCCCTGAAACTGAAAAAAAACCACAGAAATAATAGTAAATAGAGTGAATATTTTCATGTGGAAGAGGTTTCCATGCACTTACTAAAGTGAACTTAGCCTAAAACTATCTTTGATGGGAAGAAAAAGATTCAGAATAAATTCACGATTTGGATCTGGGAAATTAAATTAGAATATGTATAAGCAGTGGGTTTTTATAGTTCTTGTTTATCCTTCATTTTCCAGGAGGACCAATGGCATCACAGTGAGGGCGGGTGGAGTGTTCAGGGAAAATTGGCACATCTGGTGAAGAGGGCCTGCTCAGCCCTTTTCAGGAATGTTCATCCACTTTTGGTTTCCTCCTGTCATCCAACTCCCAAGAAGTGATAACCGTTAAGATCTAATGAGAGAAGACGTAAATCTGTACCTCTATTTTGGAACTCCCTCTCCTAAGCTCCACAGAAGAGGAGGCACCTTCCAGGGAGAGGAGGCTTCTGGGGCATAAGCATTTTCCAGAACAAGAAGGCTGCCAAAGGCATGATGGAGAAAAAAGATAAGAGCCACAGACATGAAGTCCAAGTCTCTTCCCTCTTAAGAGAATTCTAACCAGGCTCTCCTTTTATTGTTTTCAGTCATGTTCAACCCCATTTGGGGTTTTCTTGCAAAGATACTAGACTTATTTGCCATTTCCTTCACCAGCTCATTGTACACTTGAGGAAACAGGTGAAGAGGGCTGTGACTTGCCCAGGGTCACACAGCTTACTAATTGTCTAAAGCCAGATTTGAACTCAGGAAGATGATGTCTTTCTGACTTCAGGTGCACCACTCTATCCACTGTGCCACCTAGCTGCCCTTGCTAGACTGTGCCATCCCCTCAAGCTACCATCCCATATCTCTCTTCTCTTTCTCAGTGAAATTTCTAGAAATGCTTATCAGCAGTCAATTCCCCCACTAACTCTTCTCATTCACTCCTCAATCTTTTGGAATTCAATTGTAGACCTCCTTACTTGACTGAAACAGCTTTCTTCAGTTACCCATTATCTCTTCATTGCCCAGTATGAACATCTTTTTTCCATCTTTATCCTTCTTGATCTCTCCCTCTGTAGCCTGTGACACCGTTAACTACTCTCTCCTCCTGGGGGCTCTCTGTCTTCATGACATTGCTCTCCTGGCTCTCCTCCTCTCTGCCTGACTTATCCTTCTCAGTCTCTTTTGCTGGATCATATTATATCACCCACCCTTAAATGTTGGTATAACCGAAGGTTTCGTTATAGACGCATTTCATCTCCTACCTCCAAACCTTTGAACTGGCTGTTGCCCTGCCCTGAAATGACAGCACAACTAATACATAATCACTGTTCTTGGAGTCAGGAAGAATTGGGGTCAGAAAAGTGTTCTTTGTAAAAGGACTCACTAACATAACCATTTTACCTTCTCAATTGTTGCTGCTCAATTGTTTGGTTTAAAATATTTTATTTATTTTGTCCCATGATGAATTAATGATCCTAAACAAGAATTTATAATCATTAAACATCTTTTTTCAGTTCTGAACAACCTAAATTTTCATTTAATTTTTATCATCATGCAGAACACACTTCCCTATTGGTCGTAGTTGTAAGAGAGCAAATTCATACAAAACCAAAACCCCCAAATAAAACCATACATACACTGGTGTGAAAGATAGTCTACTTGGATCTGCATCCATCCAGCTCATTCTCTGGTGGTGGATAGCATTCCCCAGCATAAGTCTTTCAGGATTGTCCCAGATCACTGCCTTGCTGAAAGTAGCCAAGTTTTCCCAGCAATCACTAGACATCTTAAAGATGATAAAAACAGAAAAACCAAGCACAAAGAATTTGGACTTCTCTCCTACTCATTGTCGTGTTAGAAGCTGTAGCTAGATACTGCTAAATAATTTGCTGAATCAGGCAGTAACTTGGGTTTGGGAAGAAATACAACAAAGTACCATCACAGCCATTAAGGAAGACCAATGACTGTGTTCTAGCCTGCCGGAGAGAATCACAAATTTCTAGAGAGCGAGAACTGCTTTATGACTTTATATTCTCAGAGCCTGAACCCAAGGGTTGCTCTCGCTTTGAGACAAGGTCCTACATGTCCAAGGAAAATGAACCCATTGACTACAGGCACTGATGTTAAAGGAATCATCGTTATTTGTCTAAGGCAACCTCCACCCCTGATCCCAAACAGGTTTCCGGATGCCAGTTCATTTCTCCCCATCTCATGCTCCAACTTGACATGCCTCCTGTCCACCTGAAATAAAGATGATTAGCAAAGGAGCCATAATAAGGGTTTTTCATCAAGGCAAGGGAATTGTAAATCAAGATACCACGCGGCTGGGAAGAAGCAGAAAGGGAGGATTTTAATACTCTTCAACAGACAGGAGTGGTTCCAAGGGGCAGCAGTAGGGAGGAGTTAAGTCGTTTTGAAAAATAGCCCAAAACTGGGGGTGCTTGACATCTGGTTAGAACAACAGGCTCCAGGTGCAGTGAGTTTCTGGTGGAACCACAAGACCTGCCCCAACCATGAGGTCAGGGTCACCACCTTCTGATGACTGTATTCAATCGTGTGGAGGCTGGGAGAGCTGGGCATAAATGTGCAACCTCACCGCATTGGAGAGACGCAGGATTCAGCTAGTTGGACCATACATCCTAGCTGTGTGGCCCTGGGCAAGTCATTTGACCCCATTTGCCTAGCTCTTCTGTCTAAGAGTTGTTATTAAGACAAAAAGTAAGGGGTTAAAATTTAAGTAAGAGGACAGTGTCTTACCGAACTGACACTGATAGAATTTTCCAAAACAAGGTCTGTTTCCTGTACTTAGAGCAGGAACTGGACCCTTCCTTTTCCTACTACAGTGTATGCCCAGACACTCAGGCCGATGATGACTGCATTTCACACTCTGTTGCATACACAACCCATACGTCCATCCAAACCACAGTTAAAAGATGCTGCTGTTTCTCCATCGGTCCTGCTTTGGTGGCATCGATAGATGGTTTGGAACTCCAGGCTCCCTATTCCTAGTTACGCCAAGTGGAATGAGATAATGTCTATCGAGGTGTTGATAGGTCCCTGCTTTCAAGTCTGGGAACCATGATGTTTTCTTATATGGTGTCTTTCCTCTGCCAGACTGAGTCGAATTTCCCCGGGTTAATTCATTCTTTGGGGGTTGGAAATAACACTCAAAATGATTTGCTATTTTTAACAGCTCGTCAACATTTGGCAGCTTTTGTTAATAATCAAGACTAATGAGATATACCGTCGGCTCTTTGAGCTGTATTGCCGCATGCCAGCCTGCTTCCTGCCGAGTGAACCCATCTGCTTCCTTGGGTTTTACTGTTCCTCTTACTACCAGTCTTTATAATCGATCGTCTGCGAGTTAACAAGCTCTAGAGATCTTTCCCCCTTTTGTCAAAGAGTATGTTAAAAGGATGTTGAAGGGTTCCACCAATACCACGTGACTTTTCTGGCCTCTCTAGGCATCCTTGTTAAGTGTTTTCAGGGCTTGCCATATCAATACTTTGTCCACCTCCAAATGCTGTGCCTTGAGGTCTTTCTACCAACTCCCTCCTACCCCCATTTTTTGGCCACTTCAGGCAAACAGTGGTACTTATCACTGCTGGAAGGTTTCAGTTAGATTTTTTTACCCACAAATCTGGCCTCAGCCCTTTCCTAGCTGTGTGACCCTGGACAAGTCACTGAACCCCAATTACTTAGGCCTTACCCTCTTCTACCTTGGAGCCAATACTTAGTACTGATTCTAAGACAGAAGGTAAGGGCTTAAAAAAAAAGATTTCTCACCCACGTATCTCATTCTTTTTAACTAGGGAGATATGCTTTCTTCCCTAAGGAAATTCCTAGTCTGCCTATGATTACATTGAAATGTGATATTATATACTATGGTGTGGTTCAGCCTAATAATATCTGTAGCTGTTTCTGGTATTTCAAATACTTTTTCTTATAAATTAATTCTAATAACTCATCTCCAGATACTCTCTTCTTAATAAAGATCATTTTAACTCTGGTATATCCTCTCCTCCTCTGTAAGGGTTTGGTCCACAATCACTTTGCAAAATCTCTAATCAAAATAAGAGCTAGCATTTATAGAACACCTTCTGGTTTACAAAACATCCTACAAATGTTATCTCAGTTAATTATCACAGCAATGATGGAGTAGATGCAATTATTATCCCCATTTTTCAGAGGAAGAAATTGTAGCAAAGATAAGTGAAGTAATTTTCCCAGGGTTACCTAACCAATAAGTATCTGAATTTGGATTCCCACTCAAGACTTACTAACTCTACATCCAGCTCTCTATCTAATATATTATTTATCTCATTAGGAATTTTAGCTGGGGCTACATCATCAGATAATCTACAGAAATCCTATATGTGTTATCTTTCTCCATCTACTTAGTAGTACTTCACATTTCCCTACATTTTCAGTTATGTTGTTTAGTCATGTTTCAGTCATGTCTGACTCTGTGACCCCATTTGGGGGTCTTCTTGCAAAGTTACTTACTGGAATGGTGGGTCATTTCCTTCTACAGCTCATTTTATAGATGAGGAAACTGAGGCCAACCGGATTAAGAGATTTGCCCATGATCATATAAAAATAAGTATACTCTCAATACCTTTCATTCATAGATAGTATTCCCTTCTCTGAGAGTTCTCTGTATTGCCCCGTCTATAACGCTGAGAGTGCTGTAGACATGCCACATCATTAATACTCACATTAGCAAATCAATAGATAGTGACACTTACATTTTCACATAATGAAAACTGTCTGAATTGTAAAAGAAAACATACTAGAAATCTTTTTCCATATAAAACATTTTCAGCAGGTCACTGTGGTATTTGGGTATTCAGTACCTCCTGGAAGGAGAATCTCTCTAATGGGCCCATGCTAATGTACAAGATATCAGCTCCTAGGTGGTCCCTGATAGTGTAGCCCAGGTGTGGCTACATCACCTGACCACTAGACTTACACTGATGGTGAGATCCACAGGCATAGTGTCTAACAAGCCATCCCACTCCAATCTCTCTTCTCTATCTCTCTCTGGGATGCTGTATCCACCCCACTTCACCCCCAACCTGTGCATTTTAAAACTACTCCACCCTACTCAGACTGTACTTTAGAAGATTTGATTTAGCTATTTCCTGATTGTAACAATGGAGATTCTTGATCAGGAATATCTTGGGAACTTTACATTGTTCCACCCTACTTAGTCTAACAAGGTCACAAATGTCTGCACCCATACTTAAGAATTAAGTATCTAGGAGGATGGCCTTCAACAGACATGTTCAGAAACAGCTGACAGACCCCTAAGCTGTCCTAAGTCAAGCTAAGCTACCATTGGTACAGATGAGACACAGGAAAATGACATAAAACCATCTATATAGGGCACGTCACTTCCTCCCTTCTCTTTCTTTCCCCGGAGAGGTAGATCTGGCTGATCACTTCCTGTGAGCAGCCTGGGCACCAGTGTGATCCTGGAACTCAGCCTGGAGGAGTTCACTCAGACAGCTTCCTTGAGACGGTCATGTGGTGAGTGATAAGACTGACTTCCCTTTCTTTTGACTCTCAAAGGAGGCTCTTGGCCAAGGCCTTTAACTCCTGCCTGGCTTAGCCTGAGCCAGAGCAGTTTAAATTAACTCTTCCCTCTCTCTCTCTCTTCTCCTTAATTCCTTCTCTCTAAATTAATTAAAATTACCATAATTTCCAGCTGACTTGGGTATTTTACTATTTGGGATTTTCCCTGGCGACCAATTAATTTAGATTTTAAGTCACAACTATTCATAAAGTATTATAGTATAAAATATAGTATTCCATGATTCAGTCATATAAACATAAGATGAAGAATATTATTGTTAAGACAAGGTCTCATGCATTATTGGTGGAGTTGTGAGTGGATCCAACCATCCCCAGAGGTTAATTTGGAACTATGCCCAAAGGGCTATAGAAGAGTACATACCTTTTGATCCAATAATACCATTATTAGGTCTGTATCCCACAGAGATTGTTTTTAAAGGGGAAGGGGGAAGGACCTACTGGTACAAAATTATTTATAGCTGCTCTTTTTGTGATGGCGAAGAATTGGAAACTGAGGGGATGTCCATCAATCAGGGGATGGCTGAATAAATTATGATATATGATGGTGATAAAATAGTGCTATAAGAAATGATGAACAAGAAGATTTCAGAAAGAGATGGAAAGACATTGTACACAGTAACAGCAATATTGTGTAATGATCAACTCTGAAAGCCTTGGCTACTCTCAGCAATACAGTGATCCAGAATAATTGTTTTGTTGGTTTTTTTTAACCCTTACCTTCCGTCTTGGAGTCAATACTGTGTATTGGCTCCAAGGCAGAAGAGCAGTAAGGGCTAGGCAATGGTGGTTAGGTGACTTGTCCAGGGTCACACAGCTGGGAAGTGTCTGAGGCTAGATTTTAACCTAAGACCTCCCATGTCTAGGCTGGCTCTCAATCCACTGAGATACGCAGCTGCCCCCCAAATTAGTTTTTACACCTAAATATTTACTTGCAAAGGTAAAATTACAAATATCCATACTTACTTTCCCAATAAGTGGGAGGTATAATCTTCCTCCCCTCCTGAATCACCTTAGTTTCAGTGGAGAAGAAAGGAATCAATCACATAGCTCAGCTCCCATAGAACATAGTACTAGTTGCAAGTCCAAAGCCCTGCTCAGGCTCAAGTTACAGGCATCCTGACTTCTATGGACTCCCATACTAGATATGGTGTCAGCACCATCCCTTCTGGAATTCTGGCTCCAAGGTCACCCTAACTGTAAGCCCTGGGTCCAGTGGGGGTCCCCACCTGAGACTAGGAAGGACAAATGCCACAGAATAGGAATAAATACTCTCTGGCCCATTTCTCAGAGCCAGGGTAAAAGATAGGAGAGCAGAGGAAGTCCTTCCTCTCACTGACTTGGGATCTATACCCTCTGGATAAAGCAAGAAGGAGAGACCAAAAAGCATGGTGGAAAAAGTGACTGGCTCAGACTCGTTAGTTTTAAAGATGCAGGCAGCCAATCAAAGGAACCCATCCTCACCCTCACATGGTTGTGTATTTGGGTGAAATGTGCAGTAACTGAGGAAGCAAAGCTTCAAATTCCTAGCGTATTGATTTATTGGCAAGGTATGCAGCTGCACAGCAAATTGGGACCAGCCCCCTCAGAGTCACTGTACCCTGAATACAGAGGGAGATAGAGTTTTATAGTTTAAAAAAAAGACAACAGGTTAGGGCGCAGCTGGGTAGCTCAGTGGATGGAGAGCCAGGCCTAGAGATGGGAGATCCTGGGTTCAAATCTGACCTCAGACACTTCCCAGCTGTGTGACCCTGGGCAAGTCCCTTGACCCCCATTGACTAGTCCTTACCACTCTTCTGCCTTGGAGCCAATGCCCAGTATTGATTCCAAGACAGAAAGTAAGGGTAAAAAAAAAAAACAGGTTATAAACTAGGATACAAGATTGGGTCATCTGATTTCTAAGTGGAGGAACAATTAGGGAATTTCTGAGTTGAAAGGATGAGTGGGTTTCAGAAGTTGTGAGGGGGGAGACTAAGAACTTTCCTGGATATGAAACAGGATGCCACTCAAGCTTATAAATCTTATAATCTTATAAAACCAAAACCCCAAAACATAGAACCAAATAAATAAGTGATAAATCATATTTTTCATCCTCAAAGATTATTTATGCAAAAAAATTTTTTTTAGTTTTTAAAACATTATTTTATTTGGCCATTTTCATACATTATTCATTGGAAACAAAGATCATTTTCTTTTCCTCCCCCCCCCAGCCGACGTGTGATTCCACTGGGTATCACATGTATCCTTGCTCTGAACCCATTTCCTTGTTGTTGGTATTTATTTTTATTTGCAAAATTTTTGTATTGCTAGCAAAGGAGGCAAAGGTAGTTAGAGGGGTGGAATTGGAAAATGTGTAATGACTATGGGGAAAAGGAAGAGAGGAGGTTCAGTGGGGATGAGAGATATTTCAGAATCAGAGAATCCTACTGTAGGAAACCATCTAGTCAAATCCATACCTGAAAGAGAACCTCCTCTACTCCTTATACTACCAAAGTAGTCAACCAGGCTTGGTTTGAAGACTTCCAATGAGGATGTCTATATCCAATGGAAGACTCTTCCACTCTTGAGAAATTCTATCCAACTTCTATCAAACCACTATGGATTTCAGGTATAGGTTTATCGTTAACTTCCATCCATGTCTTCCTGGGACCACCCAGAACAAGTTTAATGTATCGCCCATAGGTAAGCCTTTCAAATGTTTAAAGAAAGCTGTCGTGTTCCCCCAAGTCTTCTGTTCTCTGGATTGAATTCGACCTCAAATGGCACAGACATGAGAACTTTGGACTATTCTTCCTGATCTCTGCTAGACATTGTCTAGCCCACTGATGGCCTTCCTATAAAGGGCAACACGGAGCTGAGCACAGCACTTCAGTCATGGTCTGAACAGGGCCAGACCATCCCTTTCCTACTCCTAGAGAGGATCTTCAGTTAAATCTTTGACCAATAGGAGGCAGTGTTGAAGGAGAGAGGAGCAGAGAGAATTCGATATTTGGAATGGATTCATAGGATTGGAATGCCTTTAGAGAATGGTAAGTGTGAGGTTGGGACCCATTGGAGGACACTGATTGGCCAACAGGAGGTTAGTGGGGGTGGTTCTGGTCTGTTTGAAAGCCCACTGAAATTGTCAGCTGAGATCCCACCTCTGCCTCCCAAGACACAATAAATTCTAAATTTCTCAACAACTTCAGAATTCGATAACCCACAAAACTGAGCCTCTAGTATGTTTAAAACAAATGTTCCGGTTCCAAACTCTGAGTTGGGAATGAAAGTCGCCTCTGGGTTTAGAGTTCTGAAATGGGACATCATAAACCCTAGCCAAGAAATGTGATTCTTTCAGTGGCTCAGCACTCCTTAGGAGCAAGGGAGTTGGAATAGGAGGCTCTTGGAGTCAAGTGTTGGGAAGTCAGTGGAGCAAAAGGTGACGACAGTCTCCCAAGTCACTGTCTCCACCCAGATGTCAGATTGATCTTCTGAAAGTGCAGATCTGGCCATGTCACCTCTCCTGCTCAATAAACTCCAGTGGGTCCCTATTACCTCTAGGATCAAAGAGAAAATTTCCCATTTCCATAGGCTCTTCCTCCTTTTCTAATCTTATAATTTATTCACCTCAGTGTCATAATCTACTGTGCTGTAACACTGGTCTCTTAGCTGTTCCTGGCAAAAAACACTCCCATCTTCTGAAGCTGTGCTTAGAATGTTCGCCCTCCTCACCTCCATCTCCTGGCTTCCCTTTAAGACTCAGCTCAAATGCCACCTTCTGCAAGAGGCCTTTCCCTTTGCCTCCATACCCTCCCCCCCCAAACTCCCATTGCTAGTGCCTTTTTTGAGAGATTTCTTCCCACTGACATTGTCAGTTGTTTGTATGTGGTTTCTCTCATAAGATTGTGAGGTCTCTGAAGGCAGGAGCTGTGTTTCTATCTTTCTTTGTATCCTTGGTGCTTAAAATGGCGCTTGGCACATTGTTTGTCCTTCTTTTCAAAAAGGACCAATGACATCATGAGGTGGCCTTGACTTGCTTGTAAGCTGGATTTAAGTGAGGTGGATGCCTCTCATCTGGAGATGGCCTGGGATGCCTTTCGCTTGGTCAATGTCTGGTCCAGTTCTAAGGCTTCCACCATCTTTATGGCCATCGGAATAAATTATTTTCATCTTTTCATTCCACCCTAAGAAGTCGTCACATGCTTGAGGTGGATCTTCCCCTAACTTACAGGTCTCAGAGCTGTCAATTACCCTCAGCCTGGTTTGGCCCATCTATGGAGACAGTTTTACTAGGCTGTAGTCACAACTACAGTTTCTTTGGGTGAAAGGTGGACACCAAAGGTGGGTGAGCAGCCCTGAAAGGAGCTGGCAAGTCCTCACAGCACAGATGTGCTGGTCCTCTATGAACACCCCATAAACCCCTTGGCACATAGTAGGCGCTTGATCACCATGATGATGATGGTGAGATGGGGAGGAGTGCTTTGATACTTTCAGACTTTAGGAGACCAATTAGCAAATTCATGAGGATCACTCAACAGAGAAAAACTTCCCAATGATTAGAGCTGTTCAAAAGTGAAATAGGCTGCCTTGAGAGATAGGGTTAGGTAGGTCACAGTGGAGCTTCCTTTTAGGTATGTGTGGGAAGAGTAGGTTACAGAGGGTCCTCCCAGCTCCCATATTCTTATGATCCTGTGAAGGACAGCCAGGTGGCACATTGGATAGAGCCCTAGGCCTGAAGTCAGGAAGATTCAATCTATCTTCAGGCATTTACTAGCTTCATGACCCTAGGCAAGTCAGTTAGCCTTGTTTACCTCAGTTTCCTCATCTGTAAAATAAGCTGGAGAAGGAAATGGCAAATCACTCCAGTATCTCTGCCAAGAAAACCCCAAATGGGGCCATGAAAAGCCAGCATGACTGAAAACTCAATAACAACAACAAATGATTCTGTGAAGGCATCAGTAAGTCAGAATGTTCATATTTGCAGATAAGAGGTTTTGCCTTGGAATTTCCCCTAATGGATCTGAGGGCCAGCAAAGAAAGACAGAAGGGATAGATGGGTCAATCTGAGGGAAACCACAGCTGGATTGATCAAGAGTCTAACTAACATGGAAAATTCTGTCAAGTTAGCTTATTATGTAACCAGGATATAATACTCATAATGTATTTCCCTGCCCAGAGTGTGTTTACCCAGAGGTCTCTACATGTTGGAGATAAATAGTTTTCTGCTCCCAAACTGGCTGACTCAGCCCACTTTATGCTGAAAAGACTATGGAGGAGGAGTATGAAAGAGAAGTAAATAGGAATGATTCTTATCTCGAGGTGGAAGTTTTTAGAAGGGATTTCCCTGAGCTTGTAAGAGTGGGAAGTTCCTAGAGGCAGAATGCTCCCAGATCTTCTGTTGTGAAGTATTCTGCATTTATTTAATAATTCCCACTTCCACAGGAGTTTAAGATTTCCAAAGCCCTTATGGTACCCCTTTGAGGCAGGTAGTTGTAAACATTATGAGCTCCATTATACAGGAGAGGAAACTGAGGCTCATAGAGGGGATGTGATCTATCCAGGGTCACAAAGCTAGTAAATGTCAGTCAGAATTTGAACCCAGATATCTCTCTCTCCCTACTCTCTTCTACCTCTCTTTCCCTCCCAACTCTCTTTCTCACTCTTCCTCTCCAGCCCTTTCTCTATCTCTCTTTCTGTCTCTGACTCTGTCTCTGTCTTTGTCTGTCTTTCTCTCTCCTGTTCTTTCTCTCTCTCTCTCCCTCTCTTTCCCTCCCTCCCTCCCTTTCTCTTTCTCTCTCTCCTGTTCTCTCTCTCTCCTTCCCTCTCTCTCTCCCTCCCTCTCTCTCTTTCCCCCTCTCTCTCCCTCTCTCTCTCTCCTGTTCTTTCTCTCCCTCTCCCTCCTTCCCTCCCTCCCTCTCTCTCTCCCTCCTTCCCTCTTTCTCTCCCTCCCTCTCTCTCTCTCCCTTTCCCTCTCTGTTTCTTCTCTCTCTCTCTCTCTCTCTCTCTCTCTCTCTCTCTCTCTCTCTCTCTCTCTCTCTCTCTCTCTCCCTCTCTCTCTCCCTCTCTCTCTCCTGTTCTTTCTCTCCCTCTCCCTCCTTCCCTCCCTCCCTCTCTCTCTCCCTCCTTCCCTCTTTCTCTCCCTCCCTCTCTCTCTCTCCCTTTCCCTCTCTGTTTCTTCTCCTCTCTCTCTCTCTCTCTCTCTCTCTCTCTCTCTCTCTCTCTCTCTCTCTCTCTCTCTCTCTCTCTCTCTCTCTCTCTCTCTCTCTCTCTCCTTCCATCTTATAATCAATATTAAGCATTGGTTCCAAGGCAGAAGAGCAGTTAGGTCTGGGCAATGGGGATTAAGTGACCTGCCCAGAGTCACATAGTTAGGAAATATCTTGAACCCAGATCTCTTGATGGCAGGTCCCCCTACTTTTTCTTCTCCAGCAAGCTCCCTTCACCTTCTATGTAAACAGCCATTAGAGTGGTAGAAACATTAGCTAGGGAGCTGGGATACCTATATTTTGGTTCTGACTGTCACTGACTAGCACCATGCCAGTGTCTTCTTTGAAAGAGGATATTGGACTGGATGCTTTCTAAGGTCCCTTCCAGTTCAGGACATTGTATGAGTCTATTCTTTCCTCCGTGACATGGTCCACCTAAGGTCTGCTGGTCTGGCTTTCCCCTGAATCCTTCCTTAGGACCATAGCAGCTAAAGCTGGAACCTCCGTCATTTTGAAGAGAAGGAAACTGAGACCCATATGAAATGATTTGTCCAAGGTCCCATCGGCTCCTCCAACTCCCTATGTGCAGGATGAGTTGACCCATGAGAAGTCTGCACGAGAGCCTCTACCACCTCCACCCCCATCTCTGATCCTCTGGTTGTTAACTTGTGACTCAGAGATTAAAGGGGTGATCTGCAAGGAAGGACTAAAAATCAGACGAGGTAAATTCGGGAGAATGGCAAGTGTGGCCAAAAGGAAATTTGAATAGAACACCTATTGTGAGTTTTTAGGATCACAGGATTTGGAGTTGGAAGAGACCTTGAGATGTCTTCTAGTCCAGGGCTCTCTTTTTACAGATGAGGCCCAAACAGGGGAAACAGTTTGAGTAATTGGTCAAGGCCAAAGAGAATAGAAAAATAGGCAGCTTTTGTCAAATAAAACAAAACAAAAACAAAAACAGGCAAGGATAATCAGCCAGTGATTCTTCCCACCCCCATCATCTTCCTCTCGATTCTCTCTCTGACAAAGCCAGCTCTGATAACGAACCACTCTTGGGGAAGTGTGCAGACCATGCTTTATGCCACTCCTGACCCCCCCCCCCAAACTGTTCTTCCTCCTTCCCCACAAGACTTCCTCTACCTTTGCTTTCAAGTTCTCTTTTCTGTGCTGTCTCTCGTGAGCTCCTTGATGGAAGGGACTGACTTTTAGCCTTGTATTTTCATCTTCAGTGCTCAGCACAGTGCCTGGCACATAAAAAGAATTTAATAGTTGCTGACTCGTACCTTCTATTTATCTATCTATCATCTGTCTGCCTATTGTCCATCTATTGACCTTTCTCTGTTTATCTGTCTGTGTTTGTCTGTCCATCTATCTATCTGTCTTTTTGTCTGTGTATCTATCTATCCATCTTTCTATCCATCCATCTTCTGTCTGTCTCTGACTATCTATTCATCTGTCTGTCTATCTGTCTGTGTCTCTCTGACTGTCCATCTATCCATCCATCTGTCTGTCTATCCATCTATTTCTCTATCTGTAGTGAAGAGAGACATAAAGTCTTATACTTGGAGTCAGGATGACTTGAGTTCAAATTCTGCTTCAAATGCTAGCTCTGTGACTCTGGGCAGTTCCTCCATTTATAAAATGGGGATAATAATTACATCTCCCCCCCCCCCCGGGTTGTTGGTAAGGATCCAATGAGATAACATGTCTTAAGTGCTTTATAAACCTGAAGGCACTGTGTAAGGACTGTCTACTAGTAGTAGTAGAGGGGAAGAATCCTGGAGAAGAGAAAGACAAGCTCCTTGAGGCTAGGGTCTGTCTTAGTTTTCATATTTCTGATGCCTAACATGCAGGAAGCACTTAGTAAAGGCTTGTTGAGTGGAACTGATATGCCTAGTTGGTGTCACAGAGATAAGCAGGTTCTTGAATTCCACATCTGGAAAGCTTTCCATGATATCCCAATAATAAGTAGCAGAGAAAGCAGAGCAAAAACAGCCTCGCCCTCTTTCTATTGTCACCCTATCTCTTCCCTTTCTCCTTCCAAACACCCCTTTTCTAACCTTTCCTCCTTCCCATCCCACTCTATTCACATTTTTCTCCCCGGTGCTTTTATTTTTACATTTTTCTTTTTCATTATTATTATCTTGATGTATTTCAGCAAATGGAAATTCCAGAACAGAAAACGACATATGTATGTATGTATGTATGTATAGCAGTCTCTCGGTGATCGAGAATGACGATTGTCTTTGTGCAGTTTCATCTACGGTGTACCCTCATGTGGCTTTGGAGTCCAAAGGCTGAGGCGCACAGTTTGTGGCACATGGGGCCTGGGACACCAGATGTTACGGGAGGTGCAGGTGTGGCCTGGTGTCGGCGTTCACGCGCAGCGGCAAGATGTCGACGTCGCTCATCTTCAGAGGTGGTGGCGGCATGGTTAATGTGGGTTCGCCAGCTGCTTCTGACAGAGGCAGCGAGTACTAGTTGCTTTGGTGTCATGCCAGCCCACTTCAAGTGGGACTTTAGCTGATCCTTGAATCTTTTCTTTGGTCGGCCTTGTTTCCTGAGTCCAGCTGACAGTTCACCATAGAATGCCTGTCTTGGTATTCGCTGTGGGTCCATGCGGAGGACGTGTCCAGACCATCGTAGCTGGGTTTTGAGGACCAGGACTTCGATGCTGGTGGAGTTGGCTCTGTCGAGGACTTCCTGGTGGGTGATTCGGTCCTGCCATCGGATCCTCATGATTGACTGGAGGGAGCCTTGGTGGAATTGCTCCAGCTGCTTCATGTGCTTCCGGTACAGTGTCCATGTCTCACACCGTACAGGAGCGAGCTGAGGACCACTGTGTTATACACTTTGAGCTTCGTCGCAGTGCTTACACCTCTGTGTTGGAGGACTTTGGAGCGCAGCCGCCCGAGTGCCTGGCTGGCCTTTTGGATCCTGGCATTGATCTCATGGTCTAGGGACCCGGCGTTGGCGATGGTGCTGCTGAGGTACTTGAAGGTGTTGATGTTAGAAAGCTGCGTGCTGTCGATTGTAATGCACGGCTGGTTCGTTGGCCTCCCTGGTGCAGGTTGGAACAGCACCTCTGTTTTGCTGAGGCTGATAGTCAGGCCAAACAGTTTTGTTGTGGTGGAGAACCTGTCCACAATGGTTTGGCGATGATGTTCTTGGTGGGCCATGAGAGCACAGTCATCTGCAAAGAGAGCTTCCAGGATGAGTCTCTCTGTTGTCTTTGTCAGTCAGGTGGCGAAGGTCAAATAGTGAGCCATCCAGTCGGTATTTGATGTAGACGCCCAGGTCTAGATCCATCACAGCATGTCGTAATACTTGGGTGAAAAATAGGTTGAATAGTACCAGAGCGAGGACACAACCTTGTTTCACGTCATTGGAGATGTTGAAGCGATCGGAAGTCTCTCCACCAGATAGGACTTCCCCTGTCATGTCGACATGAAAGAGCTGGATCAGTTTGATGAATTTTGCTGGGCAGCCGAGCTTGCTAAAGATCACCCACAATGCGTCCCTGTTCACTGTGTCGAACGCCTTTGTCAGGTCTATGAAGACAATGTAGAGACTCAGGTTCTGCTCAAGGCATTTTTCCTGCATTTGCCTCACTGTGAAGACCATGTCGATGGTGCTGTGATCTGGTCGGAAGCCACATTGTGATTCAGGCAGGTTCTGCTCTGAAACAGATGATAGGAGTCTGTTGAGTATAACACAGGCGTGGATCTTTCCGGCATATATATATATTGAGTTTTTAAAGTTATATTCAATCTGATGTGGTAGTTCCAACCCTCAAAAATGAAGGATGAATAGATAACAACAGCTTCTCTGTGTCTTCTTCTGAATGTCCCTTTGCATTGTGTGTGTGTGTGTGTGTGTGTGTTGTTACAGACAAAAGAGTGGTTGCCATAAACTGTGACCACAAAAATGTGGGTTTCAAGGCTTTGAATTGCCAAAACTATAAGATAATTTTTAGTGTCTTGATTTTATATTAAAAATAAAGTGGTCGCCATGGGAAAAATTCCCAAATGTGAAATACCCAAGTCAGCTGGGTTTTATGGAGATTTTAGTTAATACAAATGAAGGAATTAAAGAAAAAAGGAGAGAGAATAAGAGAAATATAGTATGAAGGGCCTAGGCCAAAATGGACTAGGCCTGAGCCTTAAGAGAGACTAGTCAGCCTTTAATCACTCACCACAAGATTCTTCCAAGCAAAACTCTAGTGTTCAGAGAGACCCTCCAGTTCAGCTCAGGAAGCTGACCCAAGTTCAGCCACCAAAAGAGAGAGAAAGAGAGAGAGAGAGAGAGAGAGAGAGAGAGAGAGAGAGAGAGAGAGAGAGAGAGAGAGAGAGAGAGAGAGAGAGAGAGAGAGAGAGAGAGAGAGAGAGAGAGAGAGAGAGAGAGAGAGAGAGAGAGAGAGAGAGAGAGAGAGAGAGAGAGAGACCCAGCAGCCTCCTCTGACTTTGGCAAGCTGAACTAATTTCAGAGCCCTCCAACTCCTTCCTTTTAAAGAAAATTTTCTCTTGTGTCACCTCCCCTAAATTTTTACTTCTACCAATCACAGTAGACGCTTTTTCTAGGACAGACCATTCTTAATTCACATCTTCTTTAGTTCTCAACTTCTCTGGGTAGACTAAAACTCCACACCTCTTTTGTTAAGGTTATCCCTTGAAAGTTGCTTGACCTTTTAGTGATTAATTTGACCTTCATAGGTACTTAGCACCTTTTTGTATTAGATCTAAAAACAGACCTAGCTTAAGGGCTTTTGCCTTACTATAAGTATGGGTTAAGTACTTTTTCATTGTTCAGTAAGGAGTTTACAACTTTATCTTCCCCTAAAGTATGTCTAAGTATGGGTGGAGTAATTTTAAAAGTCCCCACATTCCTGACCAAAGTTCCTTCATTGTTTTAAAATGGGGAATGGTCCTAACCAAATGTTCTAAGGTAGAGTCTGAGGAATTTTAAGATTCACAATCCCCCCCCATGATAATTGGGAGACTAGTCTCCCCATTGATCATTTAACATAATCATTTTGTAGTCCTAAACGCACTTCTAACTACACATGCATACAATAGTCAATTTTCTAAGAGGAAATTAGAGTAGTGAGGGAGAAATAGAAAAGAAAGAAAGCAAAACCAATGTTTTGCTAGGTGCAATGACAGAAAGCCAAATTAGGGGCAGTCCCCTTGGCATAAAAGTGTATATTTATAATAAATGTCAAATCAAACTTCAGTTCAATCAACCATATCCAAAGTTTATTCTTGATCTTCTTGATGTAGTGTAGGGTTTTCTGGCATCTTTCTGCAACAGTTCATTCTCTGGATTTAGTAGTTAGCAAGCTTCTTCCTTGAAGATCTTTTCTCAAACAAAAAATCAAAAATCTTGGATTTTAAATTAAAATACAGTGTGTGTGTGTGTGTGTGTGTGTGTGTGTGTGTGTGTGTGTGTGTATCTTTACCTTCTATCTTAGAATCAATACTGTGTATTGGTTCTAAGGCAGAAGAGTAGTAGTAAGGACTAGGCAATGGGGTTCAAGTGACTTGCCCAGGGTCACACAGCTAGGAAGTATCTAAGGCCAGAATTGAACCCAAGATCTCCCATCTCTAGGCCTGGCTTTCTATCTGATGAACTATCTGACTTCCCCTGAATTGTATATTTTAAAAATATTTCTATGTCTCTTTTATCTTCCTTTTTCTGTTATCATTATCTCTACGCTCTATCCCTATAAATTTCCTTTCTCTAAAAAAAGCTCTTCTTTTATGAAGTATAATACAAGATTTTGAAATCTCTACCTCAGACATGATTTGGTTTTTTAAATGGATAAACAAGATTTTTTATGTCCTCTGATTCCTTTATTATGTTTGAATGCTTTAATTGGATCCAGAAGTAAGCAGGTTTGATTGTCTAACCAAATAAATTTAACCACATGATTGGGGTCTTTACATAGTGGGAGAAATTTCATTGATTGTCCAGTCAATTGATGAAGCAGTCTGTGATCCTAGGATCATGCATGGGGGTCTGCCTGCATCCCTTTGTGGTCGCCAAAACTGTAAAATTAGGACTCTGGTCCTTATTAATTTAATAAAGTTTATTAGAATCACTTGGACAGGTAAAAGATGAGAAATAGGTAGAAAGATAAGAGTAAACTACCTAATCTAGTTCCCGCATAGGTATTCTTCAGTCTGATCTCCAGCAACAGCTTCCTTGACTCAGCCCCAGAGATGGGGTACTTCCTTGTTTAGAAACTTTTGACCTCTTCTTTCAAATCCGGTTCAAATTCAGAGTCATGTCTGGATCAGGTTCAGAATCATATAATCCACACTAGGTGATATAACTAGATGACCAGCCTAAGTGATATAAGTGACATAGCTTAAGGAACTGAAATTCAGGAATAAAATATTCTGGGCCTCCCCTTTGGGGAATTGAGGAGCAGTTTCTTCCTCTCTCTTTTCCTTCCTCTCTCCTCCATTGACCATGTTATTGGAGAAACTAGACTAGTAGGAGAGAAAGCATCCATCTGGGAGCAAAGAGACACATTATAGCCTCACAAGAGGTAGATAAAGAAAGATAGCTACCTGAGAGAAGAGGGAGCTTGAAGGAGCTAGCAGGAGTATTTAGGGACCTACCAAAACACTCTGAGATCCTTAAGGGAATCTTAACAGGACTGAAAGAAGGACCAATAGGACTTCCAGGAAGCAGGAGTCATTACCTCTTTGCCCTACAGTTGTGCCTCATTACTTTTGTGCTTAATATTTAAGTCTACTCTCCCCATTGAAATTGTGTATAAGAGAGAAAAGTACTCCCATGTTCTGGTGGGAGTGGGGAGTGAAGAGAGCGATATTTTTGTAATGACTGTTCTTACTATACTTTCTAAGTACATACCTTTTCCAAAAGTAAAATAAAGTCTGGACACCTGACACCAATGGGAAACACACCAATGAGGGCTCTTTTACCCCTACCCTAAGTAAATACATACATTGGGTCAAGATGGCGGCTTAGAGAGAGCTGAAGTTCAGATCTCCGGAAACCCTTCCTAACCGATCTCAAAATGTATGCTCCTAGGACACCGAAATTCAAAACAAACAACAGAATAGATCCTGGGAACCCTCTTCCTGGACCTGGATCAAAAGGTACAGCCCCCCAAAAGCCAGAACCCGAGATCACTCGGATCTAAGGGGTAGGCAGAAGGAAGGTCCCAGGACCCATCCCCCCCAACCCAGAGCACTGAGTCCAAGGCAGCAGAGGGAACCTAAGAGGCAGCAAAAGGACCTCAGGGCCAGCTATTCTGAAGGCCGCATCCTGAAAACAACCTGAGCCAGTCTCGGGGGCACCCAGACAGCAGGGAAACAGAGAGAGACAGAGGGGAGGCTGTAGCCCCCTGGCTGGATCCTTCTGTCCGAGTCTCAGGGAAGGTCCCTGCCTTAAGACACACTCAGTCCAACCCAGCAGAATTTAATCCTATCAGGAGCCCTCTGAGCTCTGGGAAGCCTCAGCCCCTCCCCCCTCAGAGTGCAGGCCCTTCTGGCCCACAAAGGCTCTGAGATACCTTGCGGACAGTGCCAAGCCAGGCTCAGAGCATGGAAGTAAGGCAACAAAGAAGCATCGGGAGGGAACTGAGAGCAGTAACACCCGCAAACGGACAATTTGCCTGGGGCTAAAGCCTCTGAACACCAGACAGAGATAAGAAAAGCTAGTCCTCCCCACTCAGATAGAGATGGAAAACAGCACAGAAAAGCCCCAAAACTCCAAGAAAAACAAGAAGAAGGGGGCGACTTTGGATACATTTTATGGAGCAAAAATACAAAATACAGAGGAGATAGAAGAGGAAACACAAGCAAATGCCCCAAAACCTTCCAAAGGAAACAGAAACTCTGCACAAACCCATGAAGAATTTGATTCAGAAAGGATCAAAAAGATGGAAGCCTTCTGGGAGGAAAAGTGGGAAATAATGCAAAAGAAATTCACGCATCTACAAAACCAGTTTGACCAAACTGAAAAGGAAAACCAGACTTTAAAGGTCAGAATCAGCCAACTGGAAGACAACGTGCATGTAAAAGAGCAAGAATTAATAAAGCAAAGAAAAAAGACCAAAAAAATTAGAAGAGAACATAAAATATCTCACCAACAAGGTCATAGGCTTGGAAAAAGAGGGAGAAGAAACAATTTAAGAATAATTGGACTACCAGAAAAGCCAGTAATAAACAGCAAACTTGACATCATAATACAAGATATAATCAAAGAAAATTGCCCAGAGATCCTAAAACAAGGGGGCAATACAGCCACTGAAAGAGTTCACAGAACACCCTCTACACTAAACCCCCAAAAGACAACTCTGGGGAATGTAATTGCCAAATTCCAAAGCTTTCAAGCAAAAGAAAAAATATTACAAGAAGCCAGAAAAAGACAATTTAGATATAAAGGAATGCCAATCAGGGTCACACAAGACCTTGCAAGTTCCACTCTGAATGACTATAAGGCATAAAACATGATTTTCAGAAAGGCAAGAGAGCTGGGCCTTCAACCAAGAATCAGCTATCACAGCAAAACTGACTATATACTTCCAAGGGAAAGTATGGGCATTCAACAAAATAGAAGATTTCCAAGTTTTTGCAAAGAAAAGACCAGAGCTCTGTGGAAAGTTCGATATCGAAAATCAAAGAGCATGGAATACCTGAAAAGGTAAATATGAAGGAAAGGGAAAAGGAGAAAAATGTTATCTTCTTTTACTCAAACTCTCTTCTATAAGGACTACATTTATATCAATCTATGTATATTAATATGTGGGGAAAATGTAATGTGTAAATAGGGGGAAAAGAAAGACCAAATAGAATAATCTTTCTCACACAAAGATTCACACAGGAAGAGGAGGGGAAGAAAACTCCTATAAGAAGGAGAGGAAGAGAGTTTTTACTTAAACCTTACTCTCAGGGAAATCAACTCTGAGAGGGAAGAACATCCAGATCCATTGGGATCTTGAATTCTATCTTACCCAACAAGGGTAGAGAGAAGGGAAAACCAAGGGGGGGAGTGGGGGAGGGAACATAAAAAAGGGAGGGAAGAAGAGTGGGGTTGGGGAGGGAACAAAAAGGGAGGGGCTAGAAAGGGAAATATATCAAGGGAGGGGACAAGGGGGACTGATTTAAAATAAATCACTGGATTAAGAAGTTAGAGCTGAAGAAGAAAGGTTAGAATTAGGGAAGGATATCAAATTGCCAGGGAGTCCACAAGTGACAATCATAACTTTGAACGTGAATGGAATGAACTCACCCATAAAACATAGACAAATAGCAGAATGGATTAGAATCCAAAACTCTACCATATGTTGTCTTCAAGAAACACACATGAGGAGGATAGACACCCAAAAGGTCAGAATTAAAGGATGGAGTAAGACTTTCTGGGCCTCAACTGACAGAAAGAAGGCAGGAGTTGCAATCATGATATCTGATAAAGCCAAAGCAAAAATAGACCTGATTAAAAGGGATAGGGAAGGTAATTATATTCTGTTAAAAGGGACTTTAGATAATGAGGAAATATCACTAATCAACATATATGCACCAAATAATATAGCACCCAAATTTCTAATGGAGAAACTAGGAGATTGAAGGAAGAAATAGACAGTAAAACCATATTAGTGGGAGACTTGAACCAACCATTATCAAATTTAGATAAATCAAATCAAAAAATAAATAAGAAAGAGGTAAAAGAAGTGAATGAAATCTTAGAAAAATTAGAATTAATAGACATATGTAGAAAAATAAATAGGGATAAAAATGAATACACCTTCTTCTCAGCACCACATGGCACATTCACAAAGATTGACCATACATTAGGTCACAGAAACATGGCATACAAATGCAGAAAAGCAGAAATAATAAATGCAGCCTTTTCAGATCACAAGGCAATAAAAATAACAATCAGTAATGGTACATGGAAAACCAAATCAAAAACTAATTGGAAATTAAACAATATGATACTCCAAAATCGTTTAGTTAGAGAAGAAATCATAGAAACAATTAATAATTTCACCGAGGAAAATGACAATGGCGAGACATCCTTTCAAACCTTTTGGGATGCAGCCATAGCAGTAATCAGAGGTAAATTCATATCCCTGAGTGCATATATTAACAAACTAGGGAGAGCAGAGATCAATCAATTGGAAATGCAAATAAAAAAAACTTGAAAGCGATCAAATTAAAACCCCCCAGCAGAAAACCAAACTAGAAATCCTAAAAATTAAGGGAGAAATTAATAAAATAGAAAGTGATAGAACTATTGATTTAATAAATAAGACAAGAAGCTGGTACTTTGAAAAAACAAACAAAATAGACAAAGTACTGGTCAATCTAATTAAAAAAAGGAAAGAAGAAAAGCAAATTAACAGCATCAAAGATGAAAAGGGGGACATCACCTCCGATGAAGAGGAAATTAAGGCAATCATTAAAAATTACTTTTCCCAATTATATGGCAATAAATACACCAATTTAGGGGATATAGATGAATATATACAAAAATACAAATTGCCTAGACTAACAGAAGAAGAAATAGAATTCTTAAATAATCCCATATCAGAAAATGAAATCCAACAGGCTATCAAGGAACTCCCTAAGAAAAAATCCCCAGGGCCCGATGGATTCACCAGTGAATTCTATCAAACATTCAAAGAACAGCTAACCCCAATACTATACAAACTATTTGACATAATAAACAAAGAGGGAGTTCTACCAAACTCCTTTTATGACACAAACATGGTACTGATTCCAAAACCAGGCAGGTCAAAAACAGAGAAAGAAATCTATAGACCAATCTCTTTACTGAATATAGATGCAAAAATCTTAAATAGGATACTAGTAAAAAGACTCCAGCAAGTGATCAGAAGAGTCATTCACCATGATCAAGCAGGATTTATACCAGGGATGCAGGGCTGGTTCAATATTAGAAAAACCATCCATATAATTGACCACATCAACAAGAAAACCAACAAGAACCACATGATTATCTCAATAGTCGTAAATACATACATTGACATGAAGGAATTCTCAACCCTAGAGTATAAATGCACGCTGGGGAGAGTGAGCTAAGAGAGGGTGCTACAGTAGTTAACAAAAGCAACCCACATATTGGCTGTTTCCCTCCCTTTTAATTCCATTTTATTTTATTTTCAGTTTTTAATTTTTCTCCCTCCCATCTCCACCTCCCCATCAAGAAAGCAAGAAAAAACAAAACTGTTTCAATGATGTGTAGTCAAGCAAAACAAATTTGTTGCTTTAGCCATGCCCAATCTATACATGTATAACTGTATGTATGTATGTATGTATGTGTATGCATGCATGTATGTATGAGAGGTCCTCTGCAGCTGTGGTTGTTTCCACTGTGTTGATCAGAGTTCCTAAATCTTTCAAAATCATCTGATTTTATAGTATTGTTATTGTTCTCTGATTTCGCTCATTTCACTTTGCATCAGTTTATAGAAACCTTCCCAGATTTTTCTGAAACCACCTCCTTCATCCATTTTCCCATCACAATAGCTTTCTATTACATATACATACACTATAACTTGTTCAGCCATTCCCCAGTTGATGGATACCCCTCAGTCTCCAATTCTTTGTTTCCACAAATGAGATCTTCTATAAATATTTTTGTACACATGGATCTTTTTCCTTATTCTTTGGGGTATAAGCTTAGTGGTGATATTGATGGGCCAAAAGGGGCTGCACAGTGTGATAGCTTTCTGAGCAAAATTGCAAATGGCTTTCTAGAATGGCTGGACCAGTTCACAGCCTCCCAGAACAATGCATTAGAGTATCTATTTTTTCCCCACAGCCCATCCCTGCCAGCCCCTTGAAATGTCTGATCTCACAAGCAATTTCTTCCTCACTCAATTAATTGTTGTTTGCTTGGTTGTCACCTATTTTTCTTCTCTTTCTCTGTTTCCATCCTATTGTTGCCCACCTCATTCTTTGTTTTCTTGACTTTGATTCTCTTACTCCATTCCAAGAGCTAATTCAAATGCTACTTCCTCTCAGTTGTTTCCCCTAGCTCCCCCAGACAGCATTAAATTTAAGCTAGAGGATCTAAGTTCAGGTTCACATCCTGCTTCCCCTTTGTGTGAATTTGGACACATCATTTCCCCTGTTGGGCTCAATTTCCTTATCTAAGGTTAACAAGCATTGATGAATTTGGACCTAATCCTCAGAGCATGCACAGGGGGCTCTACCCACTGCCAACCCCTCTAGGACATTTGGTGAGGCTGTTTCTGGAAATGCACATACATGTGTGATGGAGGTACCCTGCTTCCAATTTAGAACATGCACAAGTTTGTTGTGATTGTTTCCTGTCATCTTAATGATGGATAGAGAAAAAGTCTTTTAATTGGCTGCTAAACCAGAACTGAATATGCATTTAGAAGTAGAGGAAATCTCTCTTTCATGGTGATGAGTGAGGCAAGACCTGCTGTAAATCTCCAGGAGGCTCCTCACCCCCCACTCACATGGGATTCAGAACACATGGCATCTCTTCTGCTTTTCCTCTTTGCATTTGTGCTTTCCTGCTTTCCGGACAATGAGTGACAAAATGGAATGGATAAATGGATGAAGCCTTGTGAGCTCATCCGAAAAGTCAGAGGATCCATCAGAAGTCTGGTGCTAAGAGTCCATGGCAGATGGGGTTCAAACCAATAGAGCAGAACAGGATGAGAAGCTGCCATGTCCTGAAGGAGCTCCCCACATGACCCAGCACCAAATCTACTCACATCTGAAGGCAGGAGAGTGACTTGTCTAGTTGCAAGACCACATAGCAAGATTATAATTTGGGTTTCAATCCACTTTTCCCAGAGACCAAAGGGATAAGGGGAGCCCCTGGTTTTGAAATTGGTCATCCTTTGTTTTTTTCTCTCTTATTAGTAAATATCTCTTTGTATAAGTGAATCAGTGTTAATTTGTTATCATTGATTTAGAGGAGATCTCAATGGATTAAATGATGTTAGGATTCAGTAATCACTGGTGTTACTATTTCAAGGAACAAACCAAAATGGGATCTGAGAGCAACAGCATTAAAAGGATCACCAAAATCCTAGCCTCCCCATCAATTATGAAATAAAAAGGTTGGACCAGATCTCTAAGCTCCTCTCTGGCTTGAAATCTGCTCCTGAGTTCATCCTTTTAACTTGCCTGGTACCTTGTATGCTTCTTATATATAGACACAGTACTTTGTATTATGTTGATTTGTGTGTGCAAATTATTCCCTCTACTTGAGTATAAACTCCCTGAAGGCAGGGACTTTGTCTTATCTTTCCAACCATCTCAGTACTATAGTAGTAGTAGTCTCTCGGTAACCGAGGATAACAATTGTCTTTGTGCACTTTCATCCGTGATGTAGATGAGTGTGCACAAAGACACTTGTGCGTGAAGGAGCTTTAAGTGGAAAAGTCGTTGCACAGAGACAGTCCCACTCTCTTGGCTTTGGAAGCCTGGGTCCAGTGGCACAAAAAGTCGTTACATCTGGAGACTTCCTCAGCTGCGTTGGATGGCTGTGTTGTCCTTTGTGCTCCATCATGCCCTAAGCACTCCACAGTGCCTTCCTGCGTCGCCCTCTCAGCCGTTGAACTTTCTTGTTGGTTTCTTCCATCTGTTCCGCTGAAGCAGTCTTCACATGCTGGGTGAGCAAAGCCCTGGTTCACCAGGGATCGACGACTTGGTGGCCACTCTCACAAGGTTTAGCTGGTCTGTTGAAGCCGTTGCCCGGGGTGTGGCCACTGCCGCATGCTAGCAGCTACTGGGAGCCACATGTGAGAGCTGGGTGTCAGGTGAGGGTCAGAGGCTGGAGAGCTGCCCTAGGAGGGCACGACAAGCCCTCCATACCAGAGATACTACTCCTCCCTGAGCACTATGTTGAACTGAATTATTTTTGCTTTTGATTTCCTTTCTTCCTCGTGCTCATTATTGGATACAATATAAGACTCAAACCTAAGCTGCCCGTCCTTCTTCCTCTACACTCCCTAGAAAAAGTCATCTGCTCACAAGGTTTCAGTTACTATCTATGTCTCGACCCTAGTTCAAATCCTATCTCTGATGCTCACAATTTGTATGGAATCACTTCACCCCCTTAATTTCTTTATCTCCAAAATGAGGAATTATACTACATGGTCCTTTAGGTCCCTTCCAGCTTTAGATTTATGATCCCATGATCCTTTTCTCTAGGCACGTTGTCTACACTCTAAAGGACACAGCATGGCAAAATAGGTGGTAAATACAGAGAATGAGTTAGGTCTGTAAGAATGAATTCTCCCACATGAAATTACTGGATTCATAAATGCTGCATGAGGGAGAGAGGAAGAAAGAAATCTAAGCTAAAAAGGGCAGGTGGGTCATTTGGAGAAGAAGGCAGACTCAAAGAATGTGGGAGAAATATTCCAAAGAAAAGCCAGGATGGGCCGTCTTGAAGTAGGACTTGGAAGATAAGCATGGATACAAGATGACTAGAAGTATTTTGTAATGGGATAATCCTGCATGAAAGACCAAAAAATATCCCATCAGAATACATGCAATCCAAGTCAATCATTTGTTAAGCAACGTTTTAATTAATGATGAATATATTTCTGAAAAAAAATTTAACAGGAGGAACAAAAGGTCAAGAATATCAAGGGAATCAATAAAAATAATGTGAAGGATGGCGGCCTACGAGGATCAGATCTCAAACTGTACTATAAAGCAGAAATCATCAAAACCATTTGGAATTGACTAAGAAATCGAGTGGTGGATCAGTGGACTAGATTAGGTATTCAATACTTAGTAATAAATGCATAGTAAGTAAGCTAGTGTTTGATAAGGCAAAAGAGCCAAACTTTTGGGACAAGAACTCACTATTTGAAATAAAAAACTGTTGGGAAAATTGGAAAATGATATTGCAGAGCATTAGGGATAGAGCAACTTCTCATACCAAAAAACTACTATGGTCAACATGGGTACACAAGGTAAACATAAAGGGTGATACCGTAAGTAAATTAGGTGAGCATGGAATAGTTAACTGTCAGAACCATGGATAAGGAAGAATTTAGGAACGAATGATAGAGAGCATTATAGAATGTAAATGGATAATTTTGGTTGCTTTAAATTAAAAATTAAATTAAATTAAAATTAAAAAGGTCTTACACGAAATAAGACCAACGTAATCATGATTAGAAGGGAATCAGAAAGCTGGGGGAAAATTTTGCAGCAAGTATATCTGATAAAGGTCTTATTTCTCAAATATATAGAAAATTAAGTCAAATGTATAAAAATGTCATTTTTCAATTGATAATGGTCAAAGGGGATGAACAGGCCAGTTTTCAGATGAAGAAATCAGTCATCAATAATCATATAAAAATGCTTTAAATAATCCTTTTTTTAAAAAAAAATCCTTACCTTCCTTCTTAAAATTAATACTGTGTTTTGGTTCCCAAGGCAGAAGAGCAGGAAAGGTTAGGCAATGGGGTTAATTTGCCCAGGGTCACACAACTAGAAAGTATCTGAGGCCAGATCTGAACCTAGGAACTTCAGCTTGTAGCAGTTAAAAATTGTTTCTCTCCTAGAAGTATTATATTTTATGAGGTTTATTAAAGATTAAGAATTTAAGAAAATACAATTAAGAAAGCACGTGCCTAGGAGGGCCGAAAGGCCCATTCAATTTCACTTACATCATGAGAGCCGGGTCTACTTGGAAGGGGAAGTAGGAAGAGACCTCAGTAGACTTTTACAGCCAGTTAAATAGATATTTTGATCTCGCCCAGGTGGAAATCTCAATGAGATTAGAGGGCGTCTCGGGAACTAGAGCAAAGACTTCTGGGGACTGAAGTCTGGGGTTCAAATCTCCATTTTTACAAGCTGGCTCTCCATTCACTGAGTCACCTTGCTTCCCCCTCTAAATCATTCTTGATTAGAGAAATGCAAAAAACAACTCCAAGGTACCACCTCCTACCTCTCATATTGAGCAATATGGCAGAAAAAGAAAATGATAAATGTTGGAAGGAATGTGGGGAAATTGGGACATTAATGCACTTTCGGTGGAGTTGTGAACTGATCCAACCATTTTGGACACCAATTTGGAATTATACACAAAGGGTTCTAAAACTGTGCACTTACCACTACTAGGTCTGTGTCCCAAAGAGATCCAAAAAAAGGGGGGGACCTATTTGTACAAAAATATTTATTGTATCCCTTTTTGTGCTGGCAAAGAATTGGCAATTGAGGGGATCTCCATCAATTGAGGATGGCTGAACAAGTCATGGTATAATGATTGTGATGAAACACTATTGTGCTATAAGAAATGACAAATGGGATGATTTTGGAAAAATCTAACAAGACCTATGTGAACTGACACAAAGGGAAGTGAGCAGAACCAGAAAAACATTGTACACGGTGACAGCAATATTTTTTGATAGACAACTAAACAAACTAGTTATTCTCAGCTATGCAGTGATCTAAGACAATCTCAGATATTCATGATAAAAATACCATCTGCCTTCCTAGAAAGAACTGATAGAATCTGAATACAGACTTAAATACTTAATATTTAATACTTAAATATTTAAATACTTAATTACTTTAATATTTAAATACTTAAATATTTAAATTTCTCCTTTTTTTGGGGGGGTTTGAAATCTCTTCCACAAAACAACTAATATGCAAAAATGTTTTGCCTAATTACACATGTAAAATCATTATTTACCATCTCAGGAAGAGAGGAAGGGTGGGAGGGTAGGAAGGAGGGAGAGAATTTGGAACTCAAAATTTTAAAGGAAATGAATGCAAAAAAAAAACATTTTCCATATAATTAGGAAACAATTAATATTATTTAAAAAATAAAAAGGGGGAAAAGAATGAATTAATATGCCCATAACAGTGTGCCTAGAGGAACCTGTCCCATTTTGGGTCCCACCCATATCCTTCAAAGCCCAGCTCTGGTTTTACCTTCTGCATGAGGCCTTTTGAAATTTCTTTGTCTTTTATGGCTCTTATTTGGACAGTTGCAATAGCCTAATAGGTTCCTCTGCCATCAAATCTTTTCCCCAATCGAATTTATCCTCCTCATAGTCATCAAAGTGCTTTTCTAAAAGCCCTGACTGTAATCAACCCTCTCCTCTGCCTCCCAACTCTAGCACTTACTTCTACGATAAAGTCAAATTTCTTTCTTTGGCTTTTGAAAACCATTCACAGCTCGGGCCCAACATTTCTTTCCAGGTTCCTGTGTTCCTTCCTTCCCATACTGTGTGGTCCAACCAGACTGGTTTTCTCTGTTTTCCTTACATGGATTCCATGCCCATCTTTGCACGGTCTGTCCTCCATGACTAGAAGGCAATTCCTCTTCCACTCATGACACCACTCATGACCTCCTCTCATCACTGCCAGCCACCACCCAAGCACAGTCCTTGGCACAATTCCTGGCTTAATAAATGGCTGGTGATTTGTGGATTGAATGGTTGGCCTTCTACAAAAAGCCCTTCGTGAACCCTCCAATTGCTACTTCACTCTCTTTATAGTTGGCTTCCCGAACAGAATATAATCTTGATGAGAGCAGACAGAGATCATTTCAGTTTTTCCTCCTTTCTATCCTCCAGCTTAGCACATGGCCAGGCACACAGTAGGTGCTTAGTAAATGCTTATAGATGAACATATTTTATATTTCCTTACTTGCATTTATATTGTGTTCCCCGAGCAGAATGGACACCCCATGAGGAAGGGAAATATTTTGTTTGTTTTTAAATTTCCCAGTGACTAGCAGAGTAGAGCACATCGTCGGAAACTAAGGTTTTAAAAAAGATCTTGTTGATTTGGGTAACGCTTCCCAAAGAAATATGACAAGACTTCTTTAAGCTCTCCAGCACTCTTTATCCAGCAGCTCTTACTAGGATAGTTTAAATATTATACTTTGTTATTCAGTTGTTTCAGTCCTGTCTACCTCTCTGTGACCCCATTTGGGGTTTTCTTGGCAGAGATATTGGAGTGGTTTGCCATTTCCTTTTCCAGATCATTTGACAGATGAGGAAACTGAGGCAGACAGGGATGTTTTGCCCAGGGTCACACAGGATTTGAACTCCCAAAGATGAGTCTTCCTGACTCCAGACCCAGGACTCTATCCACTATGCCACCTAGCTGCTCTGTTAGGATAATTATTTCAGTATGACTGGTTTCTTTTGTAATGTTATGAATTTTATTTTATGCATTGAAAAACATTCTGAGAAGGAATTCGTAGGTTTCACCCGACTGCCAAAGGGGAACAGTATACCAGAAGAGTTAAGAACCCCCTGCATGGAGTCTAGGTCCTGTCCTACATCATCTAGAGACGGCGGTGTTAGCCACGGCTCAGAATCACCTCTGTATGTCATACACATGGGTGACTCATCCTTTTCTTCTGCCTACTGATGCCACAGAGTATCTCAAAGATGGAGGGATTCCTGAAATGGAATATTAGCTGATGTTAAATAGTAAATCATGTTCTGCCTTTAGCATTCATTCTGGGCTGTTTTCCTACATCTGGATTCCTTCTTGGTCCCCTGATTATCCAGTTAGCCATGGGGTCATCATTGAAGAGCTGGAAGGGAAACAGAGCAGCTAGAATGATACCCTCATTTTAGAGGGTGGAAACAGGATAAGGAAGTGCCATAGTTTAAGGACATCCGTACCCCGGAGAGCGTCTAGAGGAGGCAGCCAGGATGGTGAAGGACCTTGAATTCCTGTGCATATGGAACTAGGGACGATCAAGCTGAAGTAAAGGTGACTTGAGATGGGAGTAGGGGAACGAGTTGGGCCAAGTTTTTGCAGGGCTGACATGAGGAAAAAGGATGAGTTGATCCATCAATCATCAGGCATTTATTAGACACTTATTACGTGTGAGATGTGCTAGGAAAAGGCAAAAACTATGAACCTGGTCCTCAAAGAGGCAAAATTTGAATAGAGAACACGACAGTGTAAACCGCTATGAGAGATACAGAGACATTTCCAGTGTAAGTGGGGGGTAAGCCCCAAGGGGAGGCAGTGGGGCAGGGGGCAGAGAGGAGAGCCTTGAAGGAAGCCCTAGACTTGTTTAGTATGGCTCTAGTGGACAGATCCAGGAGCAATGAGTGAGGCTTGCTGCCAGGAAAACACCCCTAACCAACAGAGAATATGCTTTCTCTCCAGGGGCAATTTTCCCCTTTTTGGCAGGCTGAAAGCAGAGGCTGAACAACCACTTGTTGTGGTAGAGATTCCCTTTGAGAATGGGTTTGAGTGGGATCGTAGGAGATTGAGAAGGAAACTTGGTGGCCACTTAGTCCAACTGTCTCATTTTATAGATGAGGAAACTGAGGCCCAGGGACATTTAATGACTTATTCCTTAATTATTTACAAAGAGAGCAGGGGTCTGGTTCAGGATTGCTGATTGCTGAAGTCTCTTCCATTTCTGGGATCAGTGATTTGCCCAATGTCCTATAGACAGTAAGGGCAGCTAGGTGGCACAGTGGTTAGAGTGCTGGGTCTCAAGTCAAGAAGACTCATCTTCCCAAATTCAAATGCAACTTTAGATACTTACTAGCTGTGTGATCTTGGGCAAGTCACTTAACCCTGTTTGCCTCAGTCTCCCCAATTGTCAAATGAGCTGGAGAAGGAAATGGCAAACCACACCAGGATCTCTGCCAAGAAAACCCCAAATAGGGTCATGGAGATCAGACACAACTACAAAAAGAGTGCTAAGATAGGGCCTCCTGGATATTAAATCCCCAAATCTTAGCATGAACCACATGGCTGCTTTCTCTTCCATTTTCTGATTGATTCCTTCCTCTCTGTTTCTCTCCCTGCCACAGGAAAACAGACATTTATCCCTTCTTGCCCCATCAGACCATAGTAGCCTTTTAGAAGTTCTCCATTCCTCCAATTTTTCCCATCTGTTTTTGATCAGAGGAATGCAAACCCAAGCAGCCACCTGTCAGATTGGCCACTGTGACAGAAAAGGAAAATGGTACCTGGTGGAGTGTATCTCAGGGCATCCTCTGACAGCACGTTTGCACCCACTGTTTGTGCCAGACTTGACTCGACTTTACTTTTGTAGAAATCAACCCTTTTCCCCAAGTGTTTCCCCTGACACCAGTCCAGGATCCTCCCCTCCTCTGAAACCTGATGGGTCCCTCTGACAGTTCCCCATCTTTTCTTTCCTTCCTAACCTTGCAGGTGCCCAGTTTTGTGTTTGTTTGTTTTTTAAACCCTTGCTTCCTTTCTCTCTGCCTTGGAACCAGTACTTAGTATTGTTCCAAGATGGGAGGTAAGGGTTTCCTTGAGAGGTAAGGGCTAGGTCACTGGGGTTAAGTGACTTGTCCAGGGTATCACAGCTAGTGTCTGAAGCCAGGGTTCTCTAACCACTGCACTACCTTGCTTCCCCCCAAAGCACCCAGTCTTGTTCCTTAGTGAAGAATCTTGTATCTTTTTACCAGGGACCACGTTCTGCAATCCCGATTCTATTATTGTGATCTTTTATTTTTATTTTTTTGTCTCCCTACTGCAATTCTCTGTACTCAGTAACACTTTTTGACTAAAATGCCTTCAACATTCATTTCTGTAATTACGCTTTGAGCCCTGTTGTCCCAAGCTTTGCAGTGTTTGAGATTCTTCTGTAAGTAGCTGAACAATGTATTTCAAAGTCTCTTCCACAAAATAAGACCTGGGTTCTAGTCCAGCCCAGGACACCCCATTCCCTGTGCAAGTGAGCCAGTCATTTACCTTCTCCGAAATGGTTTCCTGCCTGTCATTCTTAAGTTATAGGGTGGTTATGAGGATTTCATGTTTATCTGATCAGGGCTAGCTAGGAAGAACAATGCAAAAGAGTGAGAGGACCTGGGTTCAAATTTGGCCTCCGACCCTTCCTAGTTGTGTGACCCTGGGCAACTCACTCAATTTAAACCTGTTTGCCAAGCCCTTACCGCTCTTCCACCTTGGAATTATTCTAAAATACATGGTAAGGGCTTAAATAAAATACGGGAGATCAATTTTATAGATCAAAGGGGCCCCGGACCCTGCCAAGACCTCATATCCTGGATCTGTAATTTATGGTATAAAAAACCAACTTCATAAATATAATTTGGGGAGGGGTAACCAAGCTCTGCCAGCTCTGTGAGGGGAGGGTCTCTGTACCTCCAGGGCCTTGCTCAGTGTCTACTACAAAGCAGGGGCTTGTTCATCCACCCCTAATGGATGGTCTTAAACTGGAGAGACATGGGGCCACCCTGCTTGAGAGAATATGGGAGGGTGGCTAAGATGGAGCTCCCCCATATCCCTCCCTCAAGGGGAAAACAGTCTCTCATGGGTGGATTTCCCATAACCCTTCTTTTTGGCTTCTTAGGTTTCTCCAGCTCCCCCCCCCCCACCTTCCTTTATCTGAATTAAGTAGCATTTCTTTGGATAAAAGATTTATAACTGGATGGACCTCAGAGGCTATTTTATATAATGCCTTCCTTTCGCTTTCACAATTGACCCTCAGAGATATGAGGACTTACTCAAGGTCTCCTAGTAATAGGCAGAATTTGAACCCAGGTCCTCTGATTCAAAACGAGCCCCCCCCCCCCCCCCCCCCGTTTATTCCCCAACCGTTTAAACTTCAGAACCTAACTTCCCCTTTTATTCCCGGTGTGCCTAACTCAGGTCCTTGCCCCAGCCCTCTGTTCATCAGGGGCAGCCCAGGGAGCTTTTGTGCTGTACTTATCAGTATCCTTCAGGGCTCAGCTCAGCCCGCCTCCTACCTGAAGCCTTCCCAGGTACCCACCCTCCCTCCAATTTCCTCGAGGCTCGCGGATTTCAAGCCGGAAGGGCCAACTGCAGTCCGGCACACACAAAGAGGCGGATATTTTGACTTTCCCCGCATCACCTTGGAATGTACCTGCCTTGACCTCCCCTTCTTCCCCATCAGCTCCTGGGCGGAACGCTGCTTCCCCTCCCTTCTCTTCTGGCCCCGCTTCGGAGGAAGCCTAGCAAACGGGGTCTTTATATAAAACGCCACCTATTACTCTCGATGGAGAAAACGGGGGCTATTCTGGCTTTACTTTGGGGCCAGCCACCTGGACCCCCCCCCGCCCCCAACCCTCCTCCCATGCCAGCGAAGCGGCGACAGGTTCCATCCGAGAGGGAGGGGATAGATCAGGACCCGATTCCAGGGCAACTGGGAGGCCCCGGGTTCGAGGCCACCCCTCCAGGTTCGGAGCGGGCATGAGCCGCGTTTTAGGGATATTCCATTTTTAAAAGCGCCTGTGCGGCCAGTCCCACAGCCACAGGCAGCAGCCACGGGGTCCAGGGTCTCTGGGGGCCGCGGAGACGTTGGCAGGAGCACGAGTACACCCAGGGCATGCCCCAGGCAGAGACAGAGGCCACACCAAGCATTTCACAATGTATTTCTCTTTAATTTCCATCCGGCATACAAATAACTTTCTCTATTACTTCAGGACAAACTGATGCGGCAGTCAAAGATTCGGCAGTCCCGGGATGACCCATTCTTGGAGAGATAACTGCCCAGTCGATGGCCCTTTCCCGCGCATCTTGCCTTAAATTTGGATAATGCAGGTAGCTATCTATGTTCCCTCGAAACCAGGACTGGGGTGGGGGTGGGGAGTCCCTTCGGGGTGCCGTCAGGCCTCTAGGAAATTTCACTCCGCTTTTCCTGTTCAATTGCTGCGGTGACCAAAGGCAGGTTTTAGGTCTAGGATGCTGGGGAGGGGGTGGGGGGGAGGGAGGTAGCTGAAGGAGGAAGGGAAGCAACAAGGGGGAGGGGCTCGGGGCTCCAGGGGGCAGGCTGGGGAGGAGGGTGTGTGGGGATCTGAGAGGTGTCTCTCTCTGCAATGCCGGGCGGGGGAGTGGGGAAGCGGGGGTGGGGGGTGGGAGGGGCAGGATGCACTCACTCTCTTTGGTGGGCAGAGTGTTCTTCTCCTGCGTCTCCGTCTTCTTGAGCTTGGCCTTGTCAAAGCTCGCGATCTCCCCCATGTCGGGCTTGTCTGCCATCTTCCTACCTGGAGAACCCTGCGGTTCAAACGGACGGGGCTGACCGGTCCGGGGCCTCCCCGCCCCGCGCTCGTCCGACGCCCACCCAGGGCCGCCCGCCCGGGGCCTATCTCCCAGACCGAAGGCGGCACCGCTGCCGCTCACGGTCAAGATCTCCCAGCGCCGCCGCCGACGCCACAAGCCCGACGGCTCCACGTCCTCCGCCGCCACCGCCCCAGCCGCTAGCTCCCTGCACGCCCCGCGAGTCTGTACAGCCCGGCGGCGGTTCCTGTAGCCTGCACGCGTCGGGGGCCGGGACAGAAGAGCGCGCTACAGTCCGTCCATCCGTCCGAGTCGATCGGTTCCGGCGTCCGCCCGGCCGGCCGACTGCCCCCACGAGCCCCGCCCCGCCCCGCGAACCTTCGCCCCGCTGGGCTCACCTCACAAGTCGTAGCTCCGCGTTCCCAACGACTCCTGCTCCTGCCACTGCAGCCAGAGACAAAAGAGCGCTGCCCGCCCCGCGCCTTATATAGCCCCCCGCCCCCGCGGCCCGCCACGCCCCCGCCCCGCCCCTCCCCTGCTCAGCCTGCTCCTCCCCCTCCCCGGGAGCATTCCCCCACCCCCGCCAACTCCCACCCCGGGCCGCCGCCCACCCAGGAGCAGACAACTCGGCTGTGCCTGTGAGCTGGGCACGGCGGCCTGAGGCGTGTGCAAACCCATGCACCCCCGGGCACGCACGTGCACCCGGGCACACCCAGCCTGGGCAAGTCCGGGCCACCCTCGAGCTGGACCCCGGCGTCCCCTGGGGGTCTCCCTCCCTCCTTCGCCCTCTCTTTTCATTTTACAAGGCCCCGCGGGCAAGACTGCTGAGGCGACCTCTCCCAGGCCATCCCTTGATCCATCTCTCCTCTCTCGGGATCCGCCAATGCCCGTCACACCTTTGCTTTCTCGCGGGCGTCTTCCCCCCCCCCCCCCCCCACCCCGATTGCGGGCTGGCGGGGCCCGGACTGGACGTTCCATTCCTGCAACTCCAGCTGAGGCGGCATTTACTCCGGCTCCACGCGCGCGGTTCAGCGCCTCCCGGCCAGAGCCCCTGAGCCCTGGCGGAGAGCCACCTTCAGTGCCCCGCGGTCACCCCAGGCCGTAGCTGAAAGCGCTGCACTCCCGGCCCTTTCTATGCAGCTCCGCACCCATTCACCCTCGAGATGGGGTCCCAAGATAAAAGGGACTTGCTGTGTGTAACTAGCACATGTGATATCCATGCAAGCACATACATGCCGGCATGCAATGGCTATGCAATAGACACCTGTGTCCATGCGCACACCACACACACACAGAAACCTGCACACTCGCCCCTCCATCCGTCCATCCACCCACCCTTCCGCACACACCGCAGTTTCCATTAAAGACCCCAGCTTTCTCAAGCGCCTTACAGGAAACTTCTCTGCCCTATTCTAACAGCTTTATTTTCTTTTCAAACACACCATTGAACAAATTTAAAACTCCCACCGTTTCCATGCCCACCCCTCCCCTTTTCCAAAAGATACTCTTGGAGACTTTTATTCTGCATTCGAGGGATGATCTGTTCCCTCCTGCTAAGTCACGTTGGAGAATGGGCACAGACAGAGACCAGCCGTGCCGAGGGAAGCCTACAGCTCCCCCGCGACCCTCCCCCCCAACCGGCTGGGTCCTCATTTTTCCTGCTCATCAGCCGGTTTCTTATTCCTGTCTTTGCTCCCAGACTCACTTTAGCCTGGCGGCATTTTCTCCGGATCTTCCAGGGAAAGAGGGATCAATAAGCAAGATGAGCAAAGACTCTGCCCGGGTCTTGTTCTCCCAGTCCCCGACCGAAGAGAGGCAAGAGAAAAGATTTTTGGGATCAGGTCTCTGGTCGGACCGGACCGGTATTTATTCGGAAAAAAAGAGACGCAGTAGTGGGGTGCCAGGGAAAGAGTCCTCACTCTGGAAGCCAAGGACCTGTTTTCTAATTCCTTCCCTTACGTTTACTATGTGCATGACCTCGAACGAGTTCATTACCCTCTCAGAGCCTCCGAGGGCCCGTTGGACTCGTCATCTAGCATCTTCTATTGTGGGAAATCATAGCTGTCCTCCCGGGCAAGCTTAGAGCTTTTGGAAGACCCTCCCCCCTCCCCCGAATATCCTAGTGTAACAGTGTCCATTGTAGGGGGAGGAGACGGCTGCACCTGCTGGCCAATAGGTCAACCTTTATAAAAACATTCATTTATTTATTTATTATTTATATTTACCTATATTTATCTACACATACACACATCTACAAACGTCTATGGATACGCACATTCACATATAGTTGTCTTTCTATCTCTAGGGCCTCTCATATAATCTGTGCAATCATTTCCAAAATATCCATTAAGCACAATTCCGGTGCAAGGCATCGTGCTAAGTGCCAGGGATACAAAGACCAAAAAAAAAAAGACGTGTTTGTTACCAAGGCAGGTTTATTGAGTGCCGAGCGGCACAGTCTGTGCAAACAGGAGCCTTAATCACAACTGGACACAATTTATCACCTGAGTTACCCACCGTCCGATGGAAAGTCTATTTCTTTCGATCTTGTCCCTTTCAGGTTTCCGAAGATTCTAGAGCCAGGAGGCCGATACACTGAAAACGAGGCTGAACCCCCTCCTCCCCCACAGCCCTTATTTTTCCAGACCAATAGGAATTCGTCTTTTTAGCTTGTGGTCACGTGGCTACCTGCAGGTTCTGTTAGGATGGTCCTCTTAAGTGCTTGGATTGGAGGGATGCCAGAGCACACAGAGACCATTTATGTCCCCTCCGCTACTCCTTCCCCTTCGTCTCCTTGCGTTTGAAGAAACCTGGCTCAGCTCCAAAACATGCCAAGTCCCTCCTGGTCACCTCCATTGCCTTCCTTTTAGAACTGAGGAACCCGAATCCCAGAGTTAAAGCAGTTTGTTCAGTCACTCAAGGAGTTAAGTAGCTGTAACAGGAATTGATGTCCCTGAAACGGATTAGATACTTAATAAATGCTTGCGGAACCCAGGTCTTCTGACTACAAATAATTTAGGCATGAAAAAAGTAGGGATTTTACCCTGGCCAAAAAGCCGGGCAAGAATGCTTTTAAAAGAGAAAAGGAAGATCTATAAATATGGTTGCCAATACTATTAACTCGGATTTTGCTAGCACCTTTCTTGTGAGAGCGTAGTTTTTTACATGTAATTTTCACAGGTTTAGACTTTATTTTAAACCAAATCGTCAAACAAAAACACAGCTCCCTTTGCTTTATGGTACGTGGGCAGACGATTACTGTGCCTTTTCTGACTTCTCATGTACCCAATTACTAGAAAACTGGACTCTTCCGGAGAGTTCATTTTCTATTTTTCATCTTGGATATAATCTGTATAATCAGCAATCTCTTTTTGTTCAATTGGTTTCTTTTTAAGATTCATGTTATTTTTCCCCATCTATATTATGAAAATTTGCTCTCATTTGGCCTGTATCCCAGTTTTGCTATCCTGTTTTGATTTCTAACCTGGCCTTGAAAATACACACTTAACTACTCAAATTTTTTTAGAAAGGGAAACGTACCTTTTTGCACAAAATTATTGATAGCATCTCTTTTTGTGGTAGCAAAGAATTGGAAACTATGGGGATGTTCATCAATTGGGGAATGGTTCAGTGGCTTGTGGTGTGTGATTATGATAGATTCTAAGAGGCTATAAAAAAGAATGGGGATGATTTCAGAAAAACCTGACAAGATCTACATGAACTGAGGCAGAGTGAAATGAGCTGAGCAGGGATAGAACACTCTACACAGTAACTAATGTTATATGATGAACATTTATGAATGATTTAGCTAAAGCAATACAGTGATCCAGGACAATCTTCAAAGACTCACCATCTGCTTCAAGAGAAAGAACTGATGGAGCCTGAATGCAGACTGCGACATACCATATTTTATGTTATTTCTTCACTTTTCTTTTGCTTATTCGAGTTTTCTTTCACAAAATGACTACTATGTAAAAATGTCTTATACTGTTATGCAAGGAAAATCTTTATCAGATTGCCTGCCATCTCAGGAAGTGGGAAGGGGAATAGGAGGGTGAGAATTTGGCTCAAACTTTAAAAAAATAAAGGTTAGGGCAGCTAGATGGCTCAGGGGATTGAGAGCCAAGCTTAGAGATGGGAGGTCCTGGGTTTCAATCTAGTGACTGTGAGTAAGTCATTTAGCCCCCATTGCTTTGCCCTTACCACCTTGGAACCAATAAAAAATATTGATTCTAATACAGAAGGTAAAGGTTAAAACAATTTTTTTAATTCCCTCTCTCTTTTTATCTTGAGACTGAGCTGGGTTTAGGTAGTTCATTTACTTTTGTTATTATTAATAAAACTTTTAAAATTTAATACTAAGTTATTGAATATTAACTTTATTAATCTTTATAAGTGCATTAATATGTCTGTTTTCCCACACCCTCTCCAACATTTATCATTTTCATTATTTTTATCTTTCTTAATATTATAAGAGTGAGGTGGAACCTCAGAGTTCTTTTAATTTGCATTTCTCGAATTATTAGTGATTTAGAATTTGGGAGTTTTGGTCTGTTTGTCCGTGTCTCCCCCCCCCCCCCCAGCCCCAATGAGGTGTTATAAAGACTAAAATGCTAAACTTGGAGTCAGGTAAACCTGGATTCAGATGCTGCCTCAAATATTTAAGTAGCTATGTGACTGTGGGCAAGTTCCTTGACCTCTCAATGTCTCAGTTTACTCATCTGTAAAAGTCAGTTAATAAACATTTATTAAATATCTGCTATGTGCCAGGCACTGAGCTAAGCTCTGGGGATACAAAGAAAGACAAAAGATAATTCCTGCTCTCAAAGAACTCATTGTCTATTAAGACAAACAACTATTTACAAACAGGCTATATATGTATGACAAACTGGAAATAATGAACAGAGGGAAAGCAATAGACTTGAGAGGGAATCAGGAAAAGCTTTTTGTAAAAGATGGGATAATATCTGAGACTTGAAAGAAGCCAGAAAAGCTAGAAGGCAGAGATGAGAACATTTCAGGCATAAGGATGGGCCAGTGAAAATGGCTGGAGCAAGAGATGGAATATCTTGTCTGAGAAGATCAAAGTGGCCAATGTCACTGTATTGAAAAAGACATGGAGGAGAGTAATGTAGAAGAAGACTAGAAAGGTCAGTAGGGAGAGGGAGGAATCAGGTTATAAAGGGCTTCAAGTGCTAGAGAATTCCATAGTTGAGTCTGGAGGTGATTAGGGAGTCCCTGGAGTTTATTGAGGTGGGAGTGGTGCAGTTTGGTCAGATCTATGCTTTAGGGACATTATTTTGTCAGGCCAATTCAGGATGGATGGTGATTGGGAGAGGTTTGTGGCAGGAGGACCTATTAACTATTAAAATAGGTTAACTATTGAAATAGTCCAGAAATGATGTGATGGCTTGTACAGGTATGGCAGCCATGTCAAAGGGGAGAAGGGGACACAGTGAATTTCTGAAGGCAAAATAAGCAGGTCTTGACAACAGATTGGCTATAGGAGGGGATCCAGAGAGAGAGAGGAGTACAAAATGACACAAAGGTTATGAGCCTGGGGGCCAAGAGGATTCCAGATCCTTAGGTGCTTGCAACAGTGAGAGAGAACAGTTAGGTGGCTCAATAGGATAAGGAGCCAGACATAGAGAGGATGGCCCTGGGTTCAGATGTGGCCTCAGACCTAGCTATTACCCTGGGCAAGTCACTTAACCCCCATTGCCTAATCCTTACTGCTCTTCTGCCTTGGAACCAATTCATAGAATTGATTCTAAGATAGAAGGTAAGGGTAATAGAACAATGATGGCAACAACAGTGATAGGAACTTTGGAAGGGAAAATGATTTGGGGGAATGAGGGAATAAAGAGTTCAGTTTTGACCATGTTGAGTTTAAGCTATCTACCAGTCATCCAGTTTGAGATGTCTGAAATGTGGTTGGAGATGTGAGATTGGAGGTCAGCCAAGAGATTAGGGCAGAATTATTATATCTGGTTATTTGCTTACAAAAATGAACAGTATGGAAATATATTTTGCATGATAATACATTTATACCCCAGATTGAATTTACTTGTCAGTTCTGGGAAGGGGAACGAAGAAAGGAGTGTAAGAATTTAAATTTAGGTTTTTGTGCTATTATGCGAATTCTAAAGTAATATTGTGGTCACCAATGTAAAAATATTACAGTTTAAGTCAAAATGATGTTTAGCGGCTTTATTTACAAAGAGGTGGAAAGAGTGAAAGTGGAAAAATGGAGAGAAAGAGAAAGAAAGTACTGCCTAGCTACAAATACCCTAAGTTTAATCCTATTGTCTCCAGACCATAAATGTGAATCCAAAAGCAAATCTCACCAGAATCCAAAGTCCTAATTAGGAAGCTGAAATCCAAAGAGCCAGGAGATGCTTAAGAATCCTCTGAGAACCTTCAGTGCACATGAAGCTAAGACACCCAAGAATCTCACCAGAACTCACATGGAAGGGAGTGTCCCACCAACGTGTCAATGAGCAGAGAGAGTCTCCTCACCAAAGAACCAAGGATGGAATCACTCCACTCACCACTACAAGGTGACATAGGATCCATGGAAAAGGTCTCCTCTGAGCCAGGAGAGGAATCTCTGGAACCAGTCTCTCTAGAAACCAGGAAAGAAATGCATTATTTGGTCTCTTTTTATAACCCCTTTTCCCACATCACTTTGTGTCACTTCCTGTCACTCCTCCTTCTTCACAGAAACCAATGGAAGTCTTTTAATTTTCCTAGCACTGCCCAAGGGGGGGGTAGTGGCCTTTGGAGTTGTCACTTACTCTAGGAAGTGACTTGTGAACTCTCAAAGTAGGGGTACTTTAAGTCTTTGATTTGATTAGTTAAAAATAGATAAGGGGAGAGTTAATCCTATCTTCAAAAGAGGGAGACAATATGTATCATGTATCATATAACTTTAGAAAACTCATGGGAAAATTTGTTATATGGGAATTATCAGGACAAAGATAATAATTAAATCCATGAGAGCTGATGAGATAACCCAAGGAAGTAGTAGAGGGGGAGAGGAGAAGAGGGACCAGAACAGAATCCTGTAGGACACCCATAGATAATAGGCATGACCCGAATGAAGATTCAGCAAAGGAAACAGACTTGATCAGAAAGGCAGGAGAAGAACCAGAGTAGAACAGTCTTATGAACATTTGGAAGGAAAAGATTACCAAGGAGAAGAGGATGATGGATAGTGTCAAAGGTAACAGGGGGGTCAAGAAGGCTGAGAATTGAAAAAAGGCCATTGGATTTGGCAATTAAGAGATCATTGGGAACTAAGGAGAGAGCAGTTTCAATTGAATGAGGAGTTTGGAAGCCAGATTATAGAACTTTAAGAAGAGAACTAGAAAAGAGGAAGTGGTGGCATCTAGGGTAGACCTTTTGGGGAGTTTAGCTACAAAGGACAGAAGGGGTGTAGGATGATAGCAGAGATGGAAGGATCAAGTGAGGCAAAGACAGGCATGTCTGTAGGCAGTGGGGAAGTAGACAGTAGAAAGGTAGAGAATGAAAAGAACTGAGACAGTGGGGCTAATAGAAGGAACAAATTGTTGGAGAAGACAAGATGAGACTCAGTCGCGCGACTGAGTCTCATCTTGTCTTCTTCAAGTGTTGGCCTTGGCAAGGAGATAGATTGTCTCCTCATTTGAGACAGAGGCAAAGGAGATAGTTGAGGGTTCAAGGAGGAGACATTTGAATGATGTGAAACAAAGAAGAGAGATGGAGCTCTCTGCAAATGGCCTCAAGTTTTTTTAGTGAAACATGAGACAAGATTCTAAGCTGAAAGAGATGGGGGGAAGGAGGCTATGGGAGGTTTGAGGAGGGTGGAAATGTTTGGAAGAGATGATGAGGAAAGGCAAATAGTGAGTAAACCAGGGAAATGTCAATGGATTGCCTTGCTTTAATGAGGGCCAGTTGAATTTAACAAATTTTGTAGGGCACTGACTGCAAGGGGACAGCTAGGGAGCAAAGTGGATAGAGCACTATAACAACACATCTTGAGTTCAAATTGGACCTCAGACACTTTCTAGCTGTGTAATTATGGGTAAGTCACTTAACTCTGTTGGCCTCAGTTTTTTTCATCTGTCAAATGAGCCAGAGAAGGAAATGGCAAGCCACTTCAATATCTTTGCCAAGAAAACCCCAAATCTGATGTGACTGTCTATTGTTTTGTCAATTTTCCTCCTCCACTTTCAATCAATGGTATATGTATAGGAGCAAAGGCAGTGGACAGTGAGAATGATCTAAGATTGAGATTTGGTGGAGAAAGATGGACAACAATGGATCAAGACTCAAGAGGAGAGGACAGTGTTGAATGGGCTTCACCAAGGGATCAAGATGGGTAAAGAAAGATAGTGTAGCTACTGCTGCAGGAATAATGACCTGGGAAAGAACTGAGAGGTGGAGGGATGGAAGGTGATGTTGTGGAGAAAGAACAGGGTTTGGGACTGAAAGGCAGAGAGGTGAAATGACAGTAGATTGTGGCTAGACAAGGGCTTTCAGAGTTCATGAACAAAAAAATGGAGCATTTATGAAGGGCGGCAAGAGAGATATGACTATCTTTTGTGTGGCTGAAGTAGGAGGAGGCCATGATCTAATTGGTGGATTTCTTGAGCTCAGGAGTTATGAGCTACAATGGGCTACACCAATGATGTATCTGTGCGAAGTCTGGCATCAATATGGGGAGCCCCTCAGAGGGAAGTGCAACTAGATTATTTTAGGAAGGTGGATTTGTTGCAGATTGAACAAGCCAAAGCCAAAGCCCACACGACAATCAGAGTGGGATTTGGCCCCCCAAGGAGTCACACTACACTGCAAGCCTGGTAGAGGGAGGAAGAACTAGTCTTAAAAAATGTTCATGGGTCCAGTGACTATAGCTTGATATACAGTACTGTCTACCTTCCAGAATTTTTTCAGGGGTCTCTTAAGGCAACCTAGTGAGTGGCTGAAATCTTTCACTTCTGCAATGAGATGATTAGAGTTCAGCCACGATTCCTAGAATTATGTACAGAATAGCCACATTGATCTACATGCCCCCTTTGTGAACTCAGCCTTTTGCTTGCCTTCCTATCCCTACTTGCTTCTATGTTTTGTACAGCCCTGCTTTCTTATTCTTACCCCAATTCTAATCTCTATGAAGAACTTTCTCAAGATTCATCAGACTCCTCTTCTTTTTTTTCCTCCATGTTTTCCCCACCTGACAAATCCTCACGTCCCTGTGCAAGACCTCCCCAAGAGTCCATCATCCCAGAGTTTTCTCCAATGAAAAGCAGCTTCCTCTGGATGGCAGATGATATGTTTGGTTCCAATATTGCCTTAAAACATAAGCAGCTGAAGCCATGGGCAGCCTGTATCCATTGCAGATGGATTTCCTGGGTGTCTCCTTTACCACTAGGAGATTCTGGGTAATTGTGCAATGAACATCCCTAGAGAATATAATTGGGCTGTGGCTCACCAAAATGCCTCAACCTCTTGGACCAGTTCTCAACTGCTAACCAAGAGCATGTTTGTATTTCCCAGCCTTGTGGGATCTTTACCTACCTGTTCAGAAAAACATTGTGGGCTTAAAAAAAAAAAAAGGAGACGCTTATGCCCTCTACACATAGCTAGCATTTAGCAAATGTTGAAGTAAACAAAAATGTCACCTCCTCCTCTTCTCACAATGAGGCATCTCATCTCACCCAAATGTGTCAGAAAATAAAGTTCCCTTGGCCAATTTTGTAGCTTTCCAAGGCTCAATTAATCTTTTCCTCTCCGTCTCACCTTTTTCATTCTGATATATAATATATCCCTGCTGCCACTTAAAAAATTATGAGTTGACTTCACATGTATAATAGATGTTAAATTGCTTGCCTTCTCAAGGAGTGGGGGTAGCCGGGAGGGAGGGAGAGAATCTGGAACTTAACATTTGTTAAAAACATTTAACATGTAATTGGGAAATGTTTAACAAAATCAATTAAGATAATTTTTTAAATTATTTGAGTATGGGATTTATATTTACAAACATTCTACAGTACTTTATTTTCTGATGAGATTTTTTTTGCCCTGTTGTTGTTTATGTCCATCCCTTACCTAGAGTATATTGCACTCTTCTCCCATCTGTCTCTCTCTTTGTTCCCTATAGAATTTGTAGCATGGTATAGATGTGATCCATTAATTATCCTCCCACCTTCCCATCATAAAGGACACTAAGCTTCTGAGATGCCCTCCATATCACAACATGGTTGGCTGTCTCTATCTCACCTGCTGCTATTCATCAATTTTATTACTTGGTATAGAATACAATTGCCGTTGACTCCTTGTTATATCAGTGTGATGAATCAATTTCTTTTTCAACTTGGCTTATCTTTCAGAAGACTGAGAGAATTTTATGAACTGATACAAAAAGAAATAAGCAGCACTAGGAAGTCAAGTTATAGGATGATTACAAGAATGGAAAGTGATGAAATTAAAATAAAAATGCCAAACTAAGTAGTAGTCTCTCGGTAACTGAGGATGACGATTGTCTTTGTGTGTTTTTGTGCACAAAGACACTTGTGCATGAAGATTTAAGTGGAAAAGCTGATGCACAGAGACAGTCCCACTCTCTTGGTGTTGGAAGCCTGGGTCCAGTGGCACGAAAAGTCTTTACACCTGGAGACTTCCTCAGCTGCATTGGATGGCCGTGTTATCTTTTGTGCTCCAACATGCCCTGAGCACTCCACAGTGCCTTCCTGCGTCGCCCTCTCAGCCGTTGAACCTTCTTGTTGGTTTCTTCCGTCTGTTCCACTGAAGCAGTCTTCACATGCTGGGTGAGCAAAGCCCTGGTTCACCAGGGGTCGACGATACGATGGCTACCCTCACAAGGTTTAGCTGGCCTGTCCAAACCGTTGCCTGGGGTGTGGCCACTGCCGCATGCTAGCAGCTACTGGGAGCCACATGTGAGAGCTGGGTGTCAGGTGAGGGTCAGAGGCTGGAGAGCTGCCCTAGGAGGGCATGACAAGCCCTCCATACCAGAGATACTACCCCTCCCTGAACTCCCCATACACCCTGCCAAACTAAGTAGTATGATTATAATAACCAAACTTTGACCCCCAAAGAAAAGCTCCTTTTTTGCAGAGGAAGGGACTATTGGTATGGAACATTTATTTGCTTCTACTGCCAGATTTGATTGATATTATGGATGATTTGGGGGGAATTGATTTCTTTTAAAATCTCTGTTATCGGGGATGATTTACTGGGAAAGAGACATTTTTGAAAATTAAGATGATGGAAAAACAAAATATGTTTTGTTTTTTAAAACAAAAAAATTTTTAGACTAAAAATACCATGGAATTTTCTTCTCCTACTCAGGCATGGTTTTTATTTATTCAAGCTGTGTCATTCTATATTCATAGGCCTTCCTCAAATTTTTATTTCTAATATTGTTCTGCCACCTTTAGAAATCTTAATGCCAGTGGGCAGCTGGGTAGCTCAGTGGATTGAGAGCCAGGCCTAGAAATGGGAGGTCCTTGGTTCAAATCTGGCCTCAGACACTTCCCAGCTGTGTGACCCTGGGCAAGTCACTTGACCCCCATTGCCTAGTCCTTACCACTCTTCTGCCTTGGAGTCAATACACAGTATTGACTCCAAGGCAGAAGGTAAGGGTTTTAAAATAAAAATTAAAAAAAAAAAAAGAAATCTTAATGCCATCAGTATGATTATCTCTGGTTGCCTTTCTCTATAGTGTGAGGAGAATAGATGGAAGACTGAATTAGGTCTGGAAGACTTCAGGTTCGACTCATATTTCCAAAGCTTAATAGTTATGTCATCATTGGCAAATCCACTTCTCTGAGACTTTCTCACATGCAAAATGAGAATGATAATGCCTGTAGTTATGAGTTGGAGTGGATGTCCTCTGTGGTCTTTTCAGATTCAGATTCAGTGATTCTGTATTATATTCAGCACAGAGGCTTTATATCCAATCAGAAGAAGAGACACTTGCCAAACAGACATGGATACAGAAAGTTAATCACAGAAAGGAAGGAGCAGCTTCAGTTTTGTGAACTGTAGAAATTGAGAGTTGAACTATGGAGAGGAGCAGACATTAGGAGACTTGCTAAGCAACCCTCTCAGAAAAGATGCTGTATCTAAGGAGAGCTAAATAAAGACTGTGAAATGTCTTCGCCACAACTTTATCCTCACTTCCACTGAGGTCTAAGTTTAAGCTTACTCCCTTTGAATTCTATATGTTTTTGTGGGAAAGGATTTGCCAGGTTCATGGGAAGGGGTGGTGTTCTGCAGCTGTTGTTTACTAAACTATCTTAGCAAATACCTTTGGTAAGTTCTGATTATGTCTACTGGCTGATTAATAATGGGAAGCATGCCAGTGAGGGCTCGTGAGCTAAAATGTTAGGAGGTCATATCCACAGGATTACTCTCTAAGTGAAAGTACAGTTTGGGGAAGCAGTTCTAGAGGAGATGTTCACTGTTTGATTAAAGGATGGAGTCTGATGTTGTATAGATGCTTTCTATTATAACCCCTGGAGCTAAAATGAGGGAGTTCTTGCTGATATCCTGGACTAGAGTATTTCCTGTAGAACTGGGCATACACTGGGGCTCCTTTCTACAGGCTATATGCTCTGACCTGTTGCCAAAGGATGTGTACAGCCTCAAACCTCTACATTGGTCCATTGGTCCCTATGGGTAGGGGATTGTGTCAAAGATGATTAATGACTGAATCACACAAGCATATGGGAAATAGCTTCCCTAAAATTGATATTTACTTTGTATATTGAATACCTTTCTATACCAGACCTTTCTAATCATTTTAGAAGACCCTCTAAAAATGAGCCATATTCTCAACTTTATTTTAGAGATGTTCCCCCCCTTGATTTTATGATAAGCTAGAAAGTTCAAGAAAATCCCTACTGCAATTCTCCCTAAATGAATCTG